>NC_139694.1:13286903-13736903 GCF_964106915.1 Podarcis gaigeae | reverse complement strand
TTCATCGTCATTCATATTGAACACAAGAAAGAAAAGCTTTGCTGAGGTAGAAGTGTTGCTGTTGATTTACCCCAACTTATTTACAAAATTCAAAGTATCATACAACAAGCAAAACCATGGAAACATTTTTAATGTAATTTTCAGATAAAAACTTTTAAACCAAGTAAACACAACCATTTGCTCCAATCCAACTAAGATCTAGGTGTATATAGAAATAGTTATCTGCCTCTGTAGTTGGATGAGGAACTGGGTATGAAAACAGATAGCCCCTTTCCCAATGGTTTGGGGTGCATGTACACCCCAATTTAGTGGTGATTTGATGCCACCAAAATGTGCGTATTTTCTCCCTTCTTCATATGACATCGTCCATGTCAGCTCTAACCTTTCCCCAATAATGAGTATTTTCTTGACCCAGAAATTAAGAAAGCCAGTGTAGTGATTAGAGTGTCAGACTGGGACCTGGGAGAACAGGGTTCAAATCCCCACCCAACTTCTGAAGCAAACTGAGCAACCTTGGGCCAGTCATTGCCTCTCAGCCTAACCTACATCATAAGGTTGCTTTGGGGATTAATTGAGAAGGGGAAGAAGGGGAAGAACCATGTACACAACCTTCATCCCCTTGGAGAAAAAGGTAGGTTATCAATGCAGTCAACCAACCAACCAACCAACCAACCAACCAACCAACCAATATCAAATAAGCCTTTAAAGGAAGAGAATCCAACATACAATACCTGAATGAGCATGCACTGAAGTACACAGGGAGGGGTTTCTTCCTGTGTGTGGTGGCGTCCTTCCAGTAGGCGTTGTTATCTGCAGAGGATGTATATATGAGGCTATCTTTATGGGAAGGAAGGAAGGAAGGAAGGAAGGAAGGAAGGAAGGAAGGAAGGAAGGAAGGACTTTGGTTGAATGCTGCCATAACTTAAACCACTGTTAGTGCTCAGAGTTTTCCAGATTTTTCTCTGCAAATACAGAAGTTAGCGCTGTGTGGCAGAGTTACTGTGCTGAAGCTAATAACCTGGCAGCGGGCCTTCTCGGTAGTGGGGCCCCACCCTGTGGAATGCCCTGCCATCAGATATCAAGGGAATAAACAACTATCTGACTTTAAGAAAATAACTGAAGGCAGTCCTGTTTAGGGACGTTTTTAATGTTTGGTGATTTATCGTGTTTTTAATATTCTGTTGGAGGCCACCCAGAGTGGCTGGGGAAACCCAGCCAGATGGACAGAATATAAATACATTGTTGTTGTTGTTGTTGTTGTTGTTGTTGTAAATTTAAGGTATGCAAGAGAGATCACTGGGAACCCCATATACTTCACCTTAAGTTCCATGATGGAAGATTGGATAATTCTGATGTTCTGAAAAAACACTGTTGCCATTCACACACACACAAAGGAGGATTCAGCTGGCTCAGGGAAGTTCCAAGATTTGCAGAAGGAATGAATGAATGAATGAATGAATGAATGAATGAATGAATAAATAAATAAATAACCACCCTTTAGACAAAAATAACATAAAATAAAATAAAGCCCTAAGTGAGGTGTGGACCCAAAGAGCCCAAGGAAGTCTGAGCATGTTCCATAGCCCCGTAATACTGACTGGTTGCTGGGAAGATGATAGGAAACATGAGGGAAGGGTTATGAAATGAAGTTTTGTGGAGAACAGAATGGCTGGCTGGTTGAAACAGTGAGCAGGTACACTCTGCTCTGCATGGTTTTGTGGCATTTCTTGCTTCTCAGATTCTCAAACCTTTACTGGCATATGTACAAGATTCCAGTAGGGTTCAATGGGGGGAGGAACCAAGATCTTGCTTGAAAATGGATTAAAATAATTAAATAGATGGAAATGTACTCTTTGGAAAACACACACAAAGGATATGTTTGAACAATTGATACACTGAACTCCTTCTACAGATGAGGCTTTGCTATGTCCATGAGAGCACATGCTAATTTATTTTTATTTGATCAGGAAGAAAGGTCAAACAATTGTGTTTAGTTTTGTTTTTGTCTTTTTGCATTCTAAAACTGCCCAATGAGAGCTCCCCACCACCACCACTTCTGGCAACTCTATTCCATCTTACTGATCCATGATGATTAGTTTGGAAGGTTTGTTTTACTTCATATTCTAATCTAGGAAAACACAATGCACACAAACGTTGGTTGGAAGACAAAACAAAACAAAACAAAAAAAATTCCTTCCAGTAGCACCTTAAAGACCAACTAAGTCAGTTCTTGGTATGAGCTTTCGTGTGCATGCACACTTCTTCAGATACACATGCACACGAAAGCTCATACCTAGAACTGACTTAGTTGGTCTTTAAGGTGCTACTGGAAGGAATTTTTTTTTGTTTTGACTATGGCAGACCAACACGGCTACCTATCTGTAAAAAAAAACAAGTCATTTGGTTGACTTTTTCACAAGTCCTTCATTTTTTAACGCCCCTGCACTTCCTCTTCTTAGAGAAGGAGTAAAAATGAGCTAAGTGTGGAAGACCACAAGAAAAGCCACTGCGAATATTTCTAGCCTGCTTGAATCAAGGCAGCCCTCTGCATCTCATTAAACGGCTTGGCTTGGGGATATTTCTAGCTCAAAGACTACTAGTTGCCGTTTAGACAAACATTCAAAGCAAAGAGCCCTTCAGAATGTTTTTGCTGTGACAGCGCTGAGAGCTAATTCACAGAAGCTCAAATATCACTACACAATGAAGTGGCCATCTATGATCAAGAAACACAGTCACACTTTGAAATTCACACTTCTCCCAATATTTGTAGTGCAGTTCCCCAGTCACGTAACATGCACAATATGCATACACAAGGGTAAAGTGTGCATTAAATCTTGCCCCTTTCTTTAAAAAAATCTTAAAAATTGTTTATAGGTATGTGTTTTTCTACCGAGGGCCTTCTCGGTAGTGGCACCCTCCCTGTGGAACGCCCTCTCTTCGGATATCAAGGAGATAAAGAACTGCACAACTTTTAGAAGACATCTGAAGGCAGCCCTGTATAGGGAAGTTTTCAATGTTTGATGTTTTATTATGTTTTTATATATGCATGTAACCCACCCAGAGTGGCTGGGGAAACCCAGCCAGATGTGCGGGGTATGAATGTTGTTGTTTTTGTTGTTGTAAACCTACCAAAGAACAAAATTAAAATAAATAAAAATGGGATTAAAGGGTTTTCCTAGGATGGTGGAGAGCTTGTCTGCCGGATCCCCTTGGTGTGATGGTGGTAGAAATGGTTTGCGGAGGCGGGGGGGGGGAATGGGGAGTTGAGGGGGGTCAGTTGGGGAGGGGAATGAGCAATGTCCCTATCTTCACCTGTTGAATGTTGGAGGGTATGAATTACGGGTGAAAGTGTAAGATGTTAAGAAACCCCTATAACTTGGTTTTCCACTGGGGCATGCTCTTATTTCACACCGGCTGGGAGCAGTAGCTGGCAGGGACCCACTTCCTGTACAAATTGAGAGGATCCAAAAAAAAAGAAGAAGGTTGCATCTCAATTTTATTCAAGGCCTGCCAAGCATGGAAACATGGAATTAATGTATGGGATGCCAAAAATCAGGAGAGGGGCCAGACCTGGCCTCCATGTTGCCAGCTGGCCATCTCCACCATAATGCAAGGTGCATAGGAAATGTATTATTTCAACAGATTACTCAAGAATTCCCAACACATTAAAGGCTGTACAACCATTTTCCAGGGGTCTATGTGCTGCCAGATATGGCTACATGAATCAAAATAAGTGATTCTGCTACCTTTGATTCAGAAAGGCCTGCTCTGGACTCATCCTACATTTGAACGTGATAATTTAAGGCTCAGAAAATTTTCGCTGTATTTTCGCTGTAGCTAAATTGGCAGAAAACATTCTCCTGGAGAAAGGGTTATGCTTGGAAAGAAGTGGAACTTTGATTGTCTAATGAAGATATTTTCTGTTTGTCTTAAAGTTTCATTACCAACAGGTTAATAGTGGCCGGTGTCCATCGAGACTTGTGGGGTGGAATCAGTGGCGTAGCGTGGGGGGTGCAGGGGGGCCCGGCCGCACCGGGCGCAACATATGGGGTTAGGGTTAGGGGGCGCAAATCCACGGGTTAGGGAGCGCAAATCCATGGGTTAGGGGGCGCAAATTACTTGCCTTGCCCCGGGTGCTGACAACCCACCCTACGACACTGGGTGGAATGCAGGAGACCCAAACAGAAGGCAGAGCCAGAGCCAATGATGGACGAGACCAAATAATTCTGGTTTTTCCCTTATCATCCTCCCTGCTGAGTTCTATATGGCCAACAATGAGGCTAAGGCGGAGGAAGATGTCAGGCAGTGACACTCCCTGGGCAGGTGATAAGAAAGAAAGAAGGCAGGAAGGTGAGGGCAGGATGAAGTTGGTGGGGCACTGCCCCATTATCCTCCATGGACCAAACTCTGCTGCATGAGGTTCATCTTAACTGGCACCACCCTCTTGGCATCGCTACAAACCTGCATAATAAGACCAACCTGAGTTCGGTGACCCTACAACTCACATTTCACATAACCATTTAAAAAACACTTATTAGTAAAGCACAAGTTCATTATCCTTATCCAGCAATTACCATTTCGGGGCAGTTTCTTGTCACCCAATGAGCACGATGCTACATTTATATGTTTGGAAATAAACCCAACTATCTTCAGTGGCCTAGACAGGATTAGATCTCAAGCCATTGGACCTGAATTTAGCAAAAGTAGTCAAAAGGGATGCAGGTGGCTCTGTGGGTTAAAACAAAGAGCCTAGAACTTGCCGATCAGAAGGTCGGTGGTTCGAATCCCCGCGATGGGGTGAGCTCTCATTGCTCGGTCCCTGCTCCTGCCAACCTAGCAGTTCGAAAGCACATCAAAGTGCAAGTAGATAAATAGGTACCGCTCCGGTGGGAAGGTAAACGGCATTTCTGTGCACTGCTCTGGTTTGCCAGAAGCGGCTTAGTCATGCTGGCCACATGACCCGGACCTGTACGCCGGCTCCCTCGGCCAATAAAGCAAGATGAGCACTGCAACCCCAGAGTTGGCCACGACTGGACCTAATAGTCAGGGGTCCCTTTACCTTTAGTCAAAAGAGCAGATACCCCCACATGCCCCAAAACAATATTCTCATAATCATTTTACTATCTACTGGTGAGAATATATGTAGGGCACTTCATCACCCCTGCTCGCTAAAGATAAATTGTTGTCTTCACGCAACTTCCCCTATCCAATGCTCCTATATACAATATAACCGGCTTGCCAATGTGACACATGGTGCAATGGTACATTTGAGGTCTCACCCTTATGCTTTCAGAGCCTCTAAAGCAAACCCTCCACTGCCCATTTGGTCAAGGAAGGTGGTGAAACATTTCTCCCTTGAAAAGTACATAAGGCTGAAAGAGGAAGTTAATAGACTGGGGCTCTTTCCCATTTCCTCTTTCAGTTCGATGCACTTTTCAAAGCTGAGAAAAATTCTACTTTTTTTTTTTGACCCACATCCCTTGAAAATGCCAAGTGTGTGTGTATTTTCTCTCTCTCTCTCTCTCTCTCTCTCTCTCTCTCTCTCTCTGTTGAGGAGAGGCTGGCACAGAGAACAGGGGAGAGAAGTGAGCAGAAATGGAGGTGCCCGTGGCATTTGCTCAAAAATCCAAATGAGCCAATCCAAATTTGGCAACCTCACCAACATTTCTGTTGAGACTGGGGACTCTGTTAGAAGGCTGGAGCCTAAACCTGTGGGCCAGATTGCCTTCCTGGGCCACTGCTTGCCTACCCTCCACCTTATGATTTTGCTGCCAAGTATTTGCTTTCTATATAGTAATTGCTGTAAAGAGAAAAGAACCAGCCTATGGGATTGCCTTTTGAAACCACGCCATTTTGTGTGTGTAGGTTTTCATGTTGTAAACAAAGTGAACCTTTCTTGAATGTGCCACGCTGTTTATAGCACTCCTTTGTGCATGTTTGCCTTCATGTTCAAAGTTATTCTAGTTCCTTATCCCATACATCGCCATCAGGTATTTCCCATTGTGTGGGCGATTTAGGGAGGATTATAATGTTACTGCCAGTAATACACGATGAAGAAATCTATAGAAATTAGATTCCATGCTTTCTTTTGGGCATGGTTCAGAGTAATGAAATACCTGTTGTTCTCGTCCTTTAGCTTCTGTGGCAAAAGACAAGCAGGAAAGAGGAAAGAAAATGATAGGCTTTACCTCACCGGGAAGTCTTCCTATTTGGGAAAGAAAAAGAATTTGTTCCAAAGCAAAAATAAAAGAAGCTTCATAAATTGGAATTTTTAAAGCTCCATCAATAATATCAGCCTGTGCACTTTCCATGTGTCTACAGCATGACTGTATGTTTTGTTTGGGCAGCCTGTGAACCTCAGTTTTCCTATATAGAGTATGATGACAAAAGTGTGGTAATAAATGAGGAAAAAATGCCCAAAGGGATGTCTCAGTGATCATGATCAGCACCTTGAAGGGTCCACGGCATGGTGGGCCCCCTTCTTCTGCTAGCAGGCAGGTGCAGCAGATAGCTGGTCTAGCTTTCAAACACTGCTACTTGCAGCAGAGATTCACCCAAAATGCCTCTGGGGCCCTGGCATAGCACCACTATCTCCAGAGTGTGAGGGAATTGTTGTTGTTGTTGTTGTTATACCCCACCCATCTGGGTGGTAAAGGTAAAGGGACCCCTGACCATTAGGTCCAGTCATGGCCGACTCTGGGGTTGCGGCACTCATCTTGATTTATTGGCCGAGGGAGCTGGCATACAGCTTTCGAGTCATGTGGCCAGCATGACTAAACCGCTTCTGGCAAATCAGAGCAGCGCACGGAAACACCGTTTACCTTCCTGCCAGAGCGGTACCTATTTATCTACTTGCACTTTGACGTGCTTTTGAACTGCTAGGTTGGCAGGAGCTGGGACCGAGCAATGGGAGCTCACCCTGTTGCGAGGATTTGAACCACCGACCTTCTGATTGGCAAGTCCTAGACTCTGTGGTTTAACCCACAGCGTCACCTGTGTCCCATACAAAAAATATAAAACATCAAACATAAAAAACTTCAGATGTCTTCTAAGAGTTGTATAGTTCTTTATCTCCTTTACATCTGATGGGAGGGTGTTCTTACTGGGGTGGGGGGCACCACTACCGAGAAGACCCTCTGCCTGGTTCCCTTTAAGTTCACTTCTCACAGTGAGGGAACCAGCAGAAGACCCTCAGCGGAGGACCTCAGTGTCTAGGCTAAGCGATGGGGGTGGAGACGCTCCTTCAGGTATACTGGGCAGAGGCAGTTTGGGGCTTTAAAGGTCAGCACCAACACTTTACATTGTACTCAGAAACACACTGGGAGCCAGTGTAGGTTTTTCAAGACCAGTGTTATGTGGTCTCAGCAGCCGCTCCCAGTCACCAGTCTAGCTGCTGCATTCTGGATCTGTTGTAGTTTCCAAGTCACCTTCAAAGGTAGCCCCACATAGAGCACATTGCAGTAGTCCAAGTGGGAGATGACCAGGGCACGTACCACTCTAGCGAGACAGTCTGGTAGATGCCCTGTATAAAAGCCTCAAATATTTTCTTGTTCGGGGCAGTACCTTTGGGTCTTGATCTGGAGGTGCTGACCAAAATGTCACCAGTAATAAAAAGTGCCTATCTCTTGGCTGCCTTGCTTCAATTATTCCTTTGGTTGCTTTGTTTTATTCCTTGGTTGTGTTTTTATTTAACTTTCCTGCCAAGGTATGGACTGGTGTAGGCAATCTCCTTGACACTAATAAAACAAAATGACCCAAAACATAAAAGCATCCCTGCTTGGGATTGTTGTGGCTGGTGCTGGCTTGAAGGTCTCTATATGCATCAGTAGTCGTTCACCAACCACTCTGTCCTTTGCCAAATTGGTGGGGATTGGAAGATTATCATGTTGTGGGACCACAATGCTAGACATTTTAGAGGACCTCAGGCAGCCCTGGGACTGTTCCACTGAACACAGTGGGATTTGCTTCAGAATCAACATGGCACAGAATTGCCCTGCTAGTGTGGAAAGGACCAGAATCATTATTTTCCTCTCCTTTGTGGATTAAAGTAAAACCATTGTTGACTGTGAATGTTCACTCATACACAAACGATCCAAACCCTGAAGAATCTTTCTGGGGCTAATTGTTTGAGAAGAGCAGATGGCCAGTTCAATTTGATACGAGTCCAGAACACAGAATTTTGTAGAGAATATAAAGAAGCAAAGGAAAACACTATTTCCAAGCCACAAAAGGGCTTGTGTTTGGGGATAGATTTACACAAGAGCTGATTCACCGAAGGATAAAAGTTTAAAAATACCTCAGAACCAAAAGTGAGTCAGAAGAACATAATGTTCATGCAACTTTGATGCCCATTTAGGCGCATAATATTTCTGCCCAGATCGCTGTGCCATCTTGCCGTAATGAGAAAGAGCTGCTCTCCAGAAAGAAATCCTTGTGTAAACAGTGGGAAATCCAGCATTGCCTAAATGCCTCCCAGTGTCTGGGAGCCAAACCATTTCTTGCCATGTATGTGTGTGTGCATACATATATAGACACACAACCTTAGGAGAAAGAATGACTTCTGAAATGGTACTTCAAGCAGAGATGTATGCAAATATAGAGGAAATATACAGGATGGAACCACACATTATATGTCATGGTTCTGTGACTGCATATACACCATACATTGAAAGCACACACAAAGTCAAAGATTCCTGGGAACTGTAGTTTGTTAAGGGTGCTGGGAATTGTAGCTCTGTGGGGAATAAACTACAGTCCCAGGGTTCTTTTTGGGGAAGCCTTGTGCTTTAAATGTATAGTGTGCATGCATCATTGTATATCTGAATGCAGGCATTGCAAGAGACATCTTCATAAGCCTTTCCCAATGTGGTGCTTTTTTAATTCAGAAAATCAATTCCCTCAGCTGTTTTGACCCCCGCTTGACCGGAGCAATTGTCTCTGGTTCTTCTATATAGCAGGGTTAGGCAACTATTTTCCTACTATTCTTTTGGGGGTGATAGTTCAGAGGTAACATCGCAGTGGTTGGGCAGAGCCAGAGTCAAACATGGGAAGCTTTTCCAGACACACGCTTCTCCTCTGCTTGCCACCCATGCAAAATTATTTTGTTTCATTTCTCCCTAAATTTATATCCTAAATTTATCCCTAAATTTATTTCCCTCCAAGACACTCAAGGTGGCACCTGCAGTTCTCCTCCTCTCCTCATTTCTTCCTCACAACAACTCAGTGAGGGACTCACCATGACGTTGTTACAATAAGTTTGACAACAACCGAATTCACCATCCGCAGAGGTGCTAAAAACTACGACAAGCTGCCTCCCTAGCTAGTTTGGGGGTCACCCCTGCTTCTGGTGCAGCTCAAATAAATGCATGTGTAAACAGGCATGTGTGCAATGGTAGAAGCTTGGCTAGAAAGGTTAAAACCCATCACCACTACACAAATTGAATAAAAGGAAATACGTATTGGCCCTGCCCCATAGCTTGACCAATCGCAGCTAGGAGCAGCTAGGAGCTAGGTGGAGTTGTAGATCTTTTTAAAAAAGTGTAAACATGGGCATGCTGGCCGGCTTCCATTTTGACTTGAAATGTTTGTTTTGGTTTTCTCAGAAGTATTTAGAGGCAAGAAGTGGGCAGGGAGAGTGCCAGCCCACCATGGTGCCCACCTGAGAGGTGCCGTAACTATGTTCCAGTGCACTCTGGCTAAAAAAAGTTCTTCCTGTGAGGTAGGTTAGGCTGACAGGTGGCCCAAGTTCTCATCCAGTAGGCTTCATGGTTGAGAGTGGAGATTTGAACCCTGCTTTAGGGTTAAACCACAGAGCCTAGGACTTGCCAATCAGAAGGTCGGTGGTTCGAATCTCCACAACAGGGTGAGCTCCCATTGCTCGGTCCCTGCTCCTGCCAACCTAGCAGTTTGAAAGCACGTCAAAGTACAAGTAGATAAATAGGTACCACTCCGGTGGGAAGGTAAATGGTGTTTCTGTGTACTACTCATGGCTTAGTCATGCTGGCCACATGACCTGGAAGTTGAATGCCGGCTCCCTCGGCCAGTAAAGCGAGATGAGTGCCGCAACCCCAGAGTCCACCACGACTGGACCTAATGGTCAGGGGTCCCTTTACCTTTTACCTACCAGATCCCAGTCCAGCACTTTAGCCACAACACCACACATTATTCTGTTTGCATCCCTCCTTTTGAAGCCCAAGATGAAGTGCATGGCTCCCCCCATTTCCATTTTTTTCCCTTATGTTGCAAACATCCCAACAAAGGATATTACAAAAGTGAATCAGATGCTTGACAGCTTTAATTCATTTTAACAGTAGGTTTTTTTCCCGCAGATCACATGTTTGCATTCCAGTGTCCGCTTTTGCAGATGATACACTTAAGTAGCAGATCAAAACTCAAGGCCTTGCGTAGCCGGCATTCCCACAGAGAATGTACTAGATGGTCAACAAGACAACCCTCTCACCACAAAGAAACTGACCTATAACATGCCCCGGAAATTCCATACTACTAGGGAAAGCGATGTGCAGTGAGTAGGAAACACCTGCTTCTGCTAAAAAGAATTTCCCATTCTCCCTATTATGTTTGTTGGAAACCTTGGCTTATATAATCCATTGTATTTTTTTCTCCCACCTTTAACTCCCATCAAACACAACTCATTTGCGAGCTGTGTTCCCAGTTTATTAACGCTGTCATTAAGTCACTTTGCACATTGTGCTCTGCAGCGAGAATAATGCTTAAAAAAATAACAATTCCTAGATTATAAGGTTTTTTTAAATCTCATAGTTTCTTATATGGCACTTTTCTGGTGTAAATTGCCTTGTGGGGAGTTCGTGCCCTAAAAAGTAGGTTATAAATATATTAAATAAATACAGGTAAGGATCTCCTGCCCAGGACACAAATAGATTGTATGATAAAACTATCCTTGGACCATAGAATCTCAGATTGCAGGGGCGCTCCCCTCAGGGGGGTAGCATGGCGGGGCAGGGGGGCTTGGCCCATGGCGCACAATTTTGAGGGGGCACAAACCAGGCACACACACACACCCCATGCATGGATCCCCATTCCGCCCTGCCTGCTGTCTCTGGGCCTGGTCTCACCACTGCGTTCCTTGGCTCCTTTGCAGAATGGCTGTCCAGAAAGCGCTTGCTTGCTCCTCCATCAGATGGTTAGCGGGCACAGATGGAGGGAGGCAGGCAAGAGGCTATCCAAGCTTGGCCTGGCCCAGTGCATGGGGGAGAGTCACCTGCTGAGGGTTGTGTGGGTCGGCTGGGCTCCCCCCCTGTGCAGGCGGACAGGTGGTGCAGCACAGCCCTGCTTGCTTTGGATGACAAGGGCTGGGGTTCCATTCACCCCTTGTGCTACCTAAATACAGACAGTCATTTACCCTCACTAGATTCAAAGCGCTGCCATCTGCCTTATTGCAGGGCAGATTTGAGGGTAAACCATACACGAAACGAGTCTGCCTCTGCAGCTTAATGGAGGTAGAAACTGTCTCTCATGCCTTGTTACGCTGCCGTTTCTAAGGGGACACTTGATATGTATTACCCCTGCTATGCAAAAATCTCCAAATGAATCCAAACTTCAATGTCTAAAATCCGTGGTAGAGGACAAGGATTCTGAAATCATGTTAAGAGTAGCCAAGTTCTGTGTGATTTCCATAAAACTTAGGGAGCAATCTGTGCTATCGTAATGATTAAGGGTTTAAATGATAATTTTAGGTTATATGTTAGTGACAAAGTTTTAATTTATAATTTTTTTAACTGTTGCTATATCTGTATTGTCCCTATTATGTTGTTGTTTAGTCGTTTGGTCGTGTCCGACTCTTCGTGACCCCATGGACCAGAGCACGCCAGGCACTTCTGTCTTCCACTGCCTCCCGCAGTTTGGTCAAACTCATGCTGGTAGTGAAATTTAAAGTATACCTTAAAAATTGTTGTAAAATTGATGAGTGCTAAAATGTCAAGGGAAAGGAAAATATAGAATTACAGCTGTAATTGATTAAGTATGAGAAGAAGCTTAAAAAGAAAATAAGTAATTAATTAATTGGTATGAAGAGTTGTTGAAGAAATTTTAAAACAGGGATGCAGAAAAGGGGAGGTAAGGGGAAATCCGAGAAGCAAGGTTTATGAAAAAGAGGTGTTGAAATTATACATGTTTATATGTTTTTGTTTGTTTATGTGTGTGTGTTGTTTTGTTTTTAATTTGTGTTGGAAAACTAATAAAAAATTATTAAAAAAACAACAACAAACTCATGCTGGTAGCTTCGAGAACACTGTCCAACCATCTCGTCCTCTGTCGTCCCCTTCTCCTTGTGCCCTCCATCTTTCCCAACATCAGGGTCTTTTCCAGGGAGTCTTCTCTTCTCATGAGGTGGCCAAAGTACTGGAGCCTCAGCTTCAGGATCTGTCCTTCCAGTGAGCACTCAGGGCTGATTTGCTTCAGAATGGATAGGTTGGTTATTCTTGCAGTCCATGGGACTCTCAAGAGTTTCCTCCAGCACCATAGTTCAAAAGCATCAATTTTTCGGCGATCAGCCTTTTTTATGGTCCAGCTCTCATTTCCATACATCACTACATGGCTTTAACTATACGGACCTTTGTTAGCAAGGTGATGTCTCTGCTTTTTAAGATGCTGTCTAGGTTTGCCATCGCCTTTCTCCCAAGAAACCACGTCTTTTAATTTCGTGACTGCTGTCACCATCTGCAGTGATCATGGAGAGCAAGAAAGTAAAATCTCTCACTGCCTCCATTTCTTCCCCTTCTATTTGCCAGGAGGTGATGGGACCAGTGGCCATGATCTTCGTTTTTTTGATGTTGAGCTTCAGACCATATTTTGCACTCTCCTCTTTCACCCTCATTAAAAGGTTCTGTCCCTATTATACCTAATTGCAAATTCAAATGTATCCCTATCATGTTTTATGACTTCCTTGATATTGTATGTGGGCTGGAACTGGTCTGTGACAGAAATAATAAAATTCATTCATTCACCCACCTGGTGCATTCCTGTGTGCACCCCTGGACCCCCAAACAACACTGCACTACTGGCTCCCCCACATATATGTGCTTTAGTTGATGTGTGGGCACCTAGGGAGGCTGCAAAGTGTAGACAACAGATGAGATGATTGTAGAATGGAAGAAAGGACACATATCCATGGTGCCTGGCCACCTCAAAAGGAAGGTGAGGAAGGTAACAAAAACCCTGCAAAAAGCAAAAATTCTCTGCCTGCCTTTGGCTAATTTTTGAATGCCATTTCTTTTCTCATTAATTGATAGGAAATGGTCAAGAAAGGAACAGAGGTTTTCAGCGCATTACTCAGTCTACAGTGGAGAGCATACTTGGCTGCAACACAAAACAGGGCCTTTGTAGTGGGATCACCTTGGATGGTGGTCCTGTCTCTGATGTGTGTGTTTTTAAGGTGGGTAGCCAAGGCATTTTTATTTTTTATTTTTTTGTGGCTGAGCTTAGCATGGCAAAAAAAGAAAAAAGAAAAAAAACCTTCTCATTTGATGCTTTTAAAAAGTCGTGGATTTAAAGATTTTGATTCTTTCCACTTTTTACACTATTAAGATGTATGTTTTAAGTTTATAAACCTCCGAAAGGCAGGATCGAAACATTTCCATAAATAAATAAATGGGAAGAGATTTATTTTTGCCACCAGCCATGAGAATGGTTTGTATACGGGATCTTTTCACACAAACAGATAAATATGTGTGCTTACATCATATGAACTTTTATTTCTACACTAAGGCAACGTTTGTATATTTTTGTGGGCAAGTGTGTTTTTCTCTTGGATTACCTGTGACAATATTTATTTTGACTGATTTGAGAAGGAGAAGTCGCTGAGGCCTTGTGAAATATTATTTTAGTCGCATCTGTGTGCTCATCATCTTGGACCATTTGGAGGTTAAGCTTCAAAACTATTTCAATGATGTTTTTACAAGAGAGAGCAAAAGATTAAAAAATCCCGAGGCAGTGTCTGAAAAGTGCCTTCAAAAGCCACATTGTGCAAACAAGTTTATTATTATTTTTTTCCATTCCAGATGTTTATGGGATTTCAGTTTTCAAAGCGTTTCTTTTTGCAATTACAAATGGAAACAGAGAAGGTCTGCTTTGCTCTCATTGCAAGCAGTCCGAGACCAGATTTTGAAGAGGGATTAATACAGAAAGGGCAAGGTTTAATTTTAGCCAGTTTTACGGAGGCTAACGCGTGATTTCAAAAATTCTGCTAACTGGCTGGGGCCAAGGGACAGGGTAACAATTCTGCCCGTGGAACTTGATGGAGCGAAGCTAACTGGGGATGTCGCAAGTCTTGGAATAGCGGCACTAAAAAAGGAGGATGCCCCACTCCAATTTAAAAGCTGCAAACAGAAAACCTCTTTCCAGCAAGCTATGTGGAGTGCCATGGCTGAACTCAGAGGAATAGTGGGAGGAACCAACTGGAGAATCACCAAGGGGGAAGGAGGGATGATGATAAGTGGTTAGGGGGAAGAGGTAACAAGGTTTAGTGAGCTGAGAGACTCAGTGGCAGAGAGAAGCCTAGAATCAGAGGCAGAAGCTGATTCCTAACTCCAGCCAGCATGACTAATGGTCAGGGATGGTGGAGACTGTAGTTCAGCAACACCTGTAGGACCCTCAGAGGCATAGGAATGGGGGCAGTGGGGGCGGTCCGTCCCGGGTGTCATCACTGAGGGGGTGACATTTGGTGCACCACCCACCCATGACTCCCAAGTCTACCCCGAGCCATCGGGGGAAAGAGGGGGAGCTGCATCGCTTTGCAGGCAGCCTTCCCCCCTTCCCCCTTTGTTTGACAGCTCGGGGGAGGCTTGGGAGTTGCAGGTGGGTGGTGGGCTGTTGGAGGAGGCAGGCAGGGAGAGGACGGGAATCGAGGCAGGCGAGCAAACAAGCAGAAGGGTGAGGGAAGGAGAGAAACAAAAGCTCCCTCAACTCAGGACTCAAACCCTGGAACACACAGGAGGAGAGGTGGGGTGTGAGAACAAAGTTAGGGAGGGTTAAGTGCTTATGCTCCCAATGTTAAGTAAATAAACCAGAAAATAATACTTGCAACTGTAAGTATCTTATTTTGCCTTCTTTTAATAATTTCAATTGGGGGGGGTGACAAAAAAAATTCTGCACCGGGTACCACCTGACCTTGCTCTGCCTCTGGGGGCCCTGGTTGTAATATTGTTCCAGTTAGTCAGTGTGGATCCTGACTTGAACGGCCAGAGGGTCAGGAAGTAGAAATGCTCCACCGAGATATTACAATGTTTTAATTTATTTCCAGAATTTCTAATACAGT
Organism: Podarcis gaigeae; assembly: GCF_964106915.1. Classification (NCBI taxonomy): domain Eukaryota; kingdom Metazoa; phylum Chordata; class Lepidosauria; order Squamata; family Lacertidae; genus Podarcis; species Podarcis gaigeae. The sequence continues at coordinate 13,721,611 of NC_139694.1, read as the reverse complement.
GGTACCTGGGGTTAAGTACTTAATTCGTTCCGGAAGTCCATTTTTAATCTGAAACTGTTCTTAACCTGAAGCACCACTTTAGCTAATGGGGCCTCCTGCTGCTGCCGCGCCACAGGAGCACGATTTCTGTTCTCATCCTGAAGCAAAGTTCTTAACCCGAGGTGCTATTTTTGGGTTAGCGGAGTCTGTAACCTGAAGCGTATGTAACCTGAAACGTATGTAGCCCAAGGTACCACTGTACAATCAAAAACCTATAATACAACTAAGTCATGAATGCTTGTGTGTGGTTGCCAGGCCATGGGGTGCTGGGGCTTTTTCTTCTTCTTTAAGTCAATGATGGATACAAAGGAGGTTCCCAAACCCTGGGACAGATCTGGATTAACAAGAGGATCACTGCCCTCCCCGCTCCCAAAAATGCATTGTCTTTTGCTCTGTTAGTTTGCTGTGTTGGGTCTTAAGTGCAGGGAAATAGGCTGATTTACCTCAAGGTTACTTGTTATATAAGAATATACTTAGCCCCCAGGACTCAACTGCAATTCAAAGTGAACTTCCTTATTTTGAGAAAGGTATTCAGCTTGCCATCTAAATCAAGAACATTACAAGTGGGTTTTACTTCCCCCCACCTCCCCAAAAAAATTACTTTTAAATTGTTCAAGTGTATAAAAGTGTACCTGGAGGGGGGGGGGACATCCCAGAATGCATTTAAAAGTTTTTGATGAAGTGAAAGTGTTTTCAAGAAACAGCTCTTTGTTATTGCACAAGAGATATGATGCAGCTGAGAACTCCGGATAAAATATCAAAACTTCATGTGAAGCATTCCCAGATGCTAGTTGTAACTGGAAATCCACCAGCAACTGATGACATGGGGAGTTTCTCCGTCACTAGTAATTTATTATTTTTACATTGACCCCCCTGCTCTTCAAATACACTAGCAGGGCAAATTACAATAAAATATTTTAAACTCCATAAAATATCTGTTAAAACATGGGCTTAAAAAATCATAATGCAGTGCTGTAAAAGCAGCATCCAAACGTAACAGATCAACAAAGGTTTAACAAGTTTAAAACCTGAAAAGCCTGGGAAGATCAAAAGGCCTTTCCTTGGCACTAGAAAGACATTGGAACGGAGAACATTGGAAAGCTGCAGCAGCTACATCTGAGATGGCATGGGAACAATGACTGTCGGAATGTGCTTAAAATCAGCCGGACAAAAGCTGGATGCCTTAGTTTTCGTTACAGGTGCAAGAACGCTTTCAGCATAAAGATGGCCCTTTAATTGTAGCTAACATGAAGCACTAAACCTAGGGCTTGCCGATCAGAAGGTCGGCAGTTTGAAGCCCTGTGATGGGGTGAACTCCTGTTGTTCGGTCCCAGCTTCTGCCAACCTAGCAGTTCGAAAACATGTCAAGTGCAAGTAGATAAATAGGTACCACTCCAGAGGGAAGGTAAACCGTGTTTCTGTGTGCTGCTCTGGTTCGCCAGAAGCGGCCTAGTCATGCTGGCCACAGGACTCGGAAGCTGTCTGTGGACAGACCCCAGCTCCCTCGGATTATAGAGCGAGATGAGCACCGTAACCAAAGTCGTCAGCAACTAGACTTAATGGTCAGGTGTACCTTTACCTTTACTTAACACGAAGCACACATTCCTAGCCCTTCCTTCTCTTGGCCCTTTCTTCCACCACCTCACAAGACAGCAAGGCCAATGTTGGGAAGATGAGCCATTGAACCGAGGGAAGCAACAACTGGCCTATGCCTCATGGGAGGAGGGGAGAGAACAGACTGGTTGGGTCCCTTTGTTCCTCCTGCATACTCTCCAACATTCCTCCAATGAAAATAGGAACATCCTATTTCATTATTATAATACCTCACCCATCTGACTGGATTGCTCTAGCCACTCTGGGCAGCTCCCAAAATATATAAAAATGTAATAAAAAATTAAACATTTTAAAACTTCTCTATACAGGGTTGCCTCCTGATGTCTTCTAAAGGCTGAATCGTTACTTATCTCCTTGGTTCAGGGGTCACATAAGTCACATACTCTCCAATGTTTCTCTGATGAAAATAGGGACGTCCTGAGGAAATCCAGGACCGTCCCTGGAAAATAGGGACACTTGGAGGGTCTGGGCTCTGAGCTTCTGGTAACATGTTGAAACACTGTACTGAAGCCCCATTGGGAATTCGGGATTCTGCATGACAAAATAAGAAGCCACGGTGGTTTAAGCATTTTGGGGGCAGTTGGAGACGATGATATGCAAAGTATGGATTGGGGAGCATTTTCAGGGAAGAAGCTTAAGGGTCCTAAACTCCCTGCGTGAACACTGGGTTTCCTCTTGTCATGTTGCCATTCCAGTGGTATCATTTTCAAGCATCATATTTCAGTCGCTTCTGGGAACTGTAATTCCAGGACTACTCACCCCTCGCTTGGCATCTGTCTCAGGAGACCATGGAGGAGTGCACCTTACCGACTCTTTGTACATTAAATAAAAGCCTGAGATTAGGGATCTTTCTGACAAACTGTCTGTTTCGCACCTCAACTGATGCACCGTAGGCTAGAAACAGACAAGAAAGGCTTCTTGTTGCATGGTGCAGAAATATATTTGCACGTCAAGGCCCCAGGAATAATAAAAACACATTGACACAGATTTTTAGTTTAAAGGTTAATGGGCAAAATTTAGGCCACAACTTTATTGATTACAGAAATGTGAGTGGTATTCCCTTAGGCATTGGCAATAACTATATCTGACTCCTGCCCACCTTGCAGGAAGTTTAGAAGGGTAAACCACCAAAAGAGGGAGCTCCGTCAATGGCGACCAACTGAAGCTCACCCTGGGGTTCCTGTAGGGTCCTGGCAAGGCCCTAGCCCCTCAAGCGGACTTTGGACAAGATCCAGACTCATGGATTCTTTTAAAAGAATACCCTTGTATTGAGAGCCAGTGTGGTGTAGTGGTTGAGAGCAGTAGTCTTGTAATCTGGGGAACCGGGTTCGCGTCTCCGCTCCTCCACATGCAGCTGCTGGGTGACCTTGGGCCAGTCACACTTCCTTGTAGTCTCTAAGCCCCACTCACCTCACAGAGTGTTTGTTGTGGGGGAGGAAGGGAAAGGAGAATGTTAGCCGCTTTGAGACTCCTTAAAGGGAGTGAAAGGCGGGATATCAAATCCAAACTCCTCTTCTTCTTCTTCTTCTTCTTCTTCTTCTTCTTCTTCTTCTTCTTCTTCTTCTTGTACCTGGAGGGGCAGGTGATGACCACACCTCCCCTTCCCCACATCTCAATAAGCCAATGCCTAACTTTACAAAGTTGTAGTTACAGATAGGTAGCCGTGTTGGTCTGCCATAGTCAAAACAAAAAAAATTCCTTCCAGTAGCACCTTAAAGACCAACTAAGTTAGTTCTTGGTATGAGCTTTCGTGTATCTGAAGAAGTGTGCATGCACACGAAAGCTCATACCAAGAACTAACTTAGTTGGTCTTTAAGGTGCTACTGGAAGGAATTTTTTTTGTTTTTACAAAGTTGTGACGATTGCTAAGAGGTAGGTGAAAACCAAAAGGCCAGTGCCACTCTGCCAAATGGAAAAAATTCCTACCCAGCCCCTGTTCCAAAATGTCACAGTCCGGTCTAAGGACAATCAAAATCCCGGCTGAGGACATCGGGACCAGGGGCAAGATGGCAGGGTGGCAGCAGGAACGAGAGTCCAGAAGCCAGGGGTCTGAGGGTCAGGAAGCAGGGAGTCCCAAAGTCAAGGTTCCGAGGCTTGAGAAGCAAGGAGTCAAGATGCTGACATCTGAGGATCAGGAAGCAAGAAGCCAATCCCAGCAAGGCACGAAACAAGTTGCTGTGGCAAAGAGCCGAAGGGAAATGCTGAGCTTATATCCCTTCCCGGCTTTTGCTACCAGGTGCAGCAAGTTACCAAGTGGCCTCACCTGTGCGGTCGCACCTTGCCTCTCCAGAACAAACTTAGGAAGGCCCCAGTCCTGCAAAGCTCTACTGGTCACAGGGCCTGGCTCCTGCACGCACACCTGACACAAAACAGGCGACTAATCAAAGTCTAGAGCAAGGCCAAAGCAGACACCTAAAGCACTAGGGCAGGTGGGCGGGTGTTCTGTGGCGCGAAGTCAGGTAAAGCCCCAGCGCAGCAGACCACCTTTTAAAGGCCCCCAGAATCATGCCACCACTCTCTAATTGGCCAAATAGGCTGTGGCATGATCATGGGGCCATCGCATGGCTTGGGCTCAACCCCCACCTGCTGCCATGGATGGGGGGGGTGCCCTGGGCCCGCGCACAACGCGGACCCTCAAATAGGAGGATCCGATTTCTCTTGTCCCACTGCTGTCTCTGATAAAATAGGATGCAAAACCTTTGTACCCATGCAAGCATTCATTGGGGGGCTATTAGTAGCTGTATTGGCAAAGCTGTTGCTGTTGTTGTTGTTTTGTTGTTGTTCCCCTAGTGGATGAAGGAAAGATTAACTCTTGCTCTCCTGCACACCGAGGTTCCAATTGAACATTGAGGCCTCCTGTGCCTGCTATTAATTTCTTTGTTAAAAAACAAAACAAAAGCCCCAAACCTTGACATGATTGCAAATGACACATTTAGCATCACATCTACTTTGGACCTCAGTAGAAAGGTAGGGGGTGAGGCAATAAGAAAGGGCTTTGTGGATTTAATGCAATGTGGGTTTAATACGAGGCAACTGTCCCCTGCACATAAACCAATATATGGAATTTATCTTCAAGAGCTATGGGCAACCTTCCTTGTAAAGGAAGGCTTTTCATGATTCGCTGATCAAGCTATCCTTATGAAGCACAGATAAAATCCAGATCCTTGCCATCGTTATTATGCTGCCAGTTCTAATATAGATTGATAAATTCAATGCACAAGGTCTTTTGGCACAACCCTATATACAATATCTCACGCTCAAGATGTTACTGTATACATCCCAGTACTTTTATAACCCATTAAGAAGCACGTTCTGAATAATTGCAAGCTACAACCAGCTGTCAGGCTTCTTAAGGCTCTCTAAACATTTGGGTTCAGGTTTAACTAGAAGAAGAAGAAGAAATCTGCTAATGCACAGCACTGCTGGCCCTCCAGAAACTTAGCAAATATACTAATTCTTCTTGCTAGACAGAAACATAAAAACCCCAAATGGCTTCCATATGTTCCATTGTCCTATTGCTTCTTTAATTCCATCTGAAAGTACAACACTTAGCAACCTTCATATTGATGCTAAACACATTACGTCAGTCCCAGCATTGATCTGTTTTCTACTAATACAATTAAACTTGCTTCGGCGTAATCCCCATAAGATAAACATCATTGTTATTATCATCAACATTCCTGCTGTGTGTCTAGAGAAATATTATAGGCATCTGAACACCCTTTGGAAGACCAGGATAAAACACTGCCACTTCCCTCACTGATGTCTTTCTGGGATTTGAACACTGCTGCTACCAATGTAAACAGCACTGCAAAAAGAAAGGGGAGGGGAACAACGTGTGCCGTGACACACTTCCATGACACATAAAATCCCTCAGTAAAATCAATATTGCATTCTCCATTCCAAGCCTATGATTCCAGACCCTCCAAGTGTCCTTTTTTTCCCCAGGGAGCCCTGGATTTACAGAAACTGCCCCAGTTTCGTATTTGATCCTGGTATGTCCTGCTTTTCCTTGTTGTTGTTGTTTAGTTGTTTAGTCGTGTCCGACGCTTTGTGACCCCATGGAGCAGAGCACGCCAGGCACTCCTGTCTTCCACTGCCTCCCGCAGTTTGGTCAAACTCATGCTGGTAGCTTCTAGAACACTGTCTAACCATCTCGTCCTCTGTCGTCCCCTTCTCCTTGTGCACTCAATCTTTCCCAAGGCCTTTTCCAGGGATTCTTCTCTTCTCATGAGGTGGCCAAAGTATTGGAACCTTAGCTTCAGGATCTGTCCTTCCAGTGAGCACTCAGGGCTGATTTCCTTAAGAATGGATAGGTTTGATCTTCTTCCTTCACGGGTCACTGCCTTGCCGTGGCAAAGGGGCTTGAATAACTCAGAGAAGCTATGAGCTATGCCATGCAGGGCCACCCAAGATGGACAGGTCATAGTGGAGAGTTTTGACCAAACGTGATCCACCTGGAGCAGGAACCGGCAAGCCACTCCAGTATCCCTGCCAAGAAAACTCCATGGAGTCTATGATTACATTCCATTTCTTGTTTACGCTAAAATGTGGCACAGAGATGGCAGTAAGGCGTCAAAATATATAAAGGAATGGCACCCTCCTGCTCTCTTTTATGATGGACTCCCCTCACCTAGCTTCACATCTCTCTGGAAAAGCATTAAAGAGGCTACTACAGGTATTGTAGTGAGTGAAGTAGGGGCTTAGGCTATGCAGAACTCTTAGTCTGCCCCCAGACTGTATACGTTGGAAACATTATGTCCATCTGTCTTTTCTTCCTGATCCCCAATCTCAACTGCAGAATAGCAACTAAAAGAAAAAAAGCCACAGAATTCCAGGCTATAAGTAGCATACAGTGGTTGTTTGTCCCAAAATACCACCACGCTGACTACAGCAAACACAAATTACAAGCTTTACCTAATCAAAGATACACTACCAAGTCATTTCTGGTTTTCACAAATGACAGTGAGCGGGTGCAGTCTTGCCACTGCCTGAATTTGGTCAGGTTTCTGTTCTGAGCATGATAGATATTTGAAGGACTCTGATTCAGATTTAGAATAATGTTGTCCCATGGTAAGTTTGGAGGGGGAGGGGCAGAACAGATTGGAAGCGTTACTTAGTATGCTACTGAGAACTTCTCACTTTACTGCTGATCCTTAAATATAGTCCAGGCTACCCAAAGCCTTTTTAGTTAACACAGTAACTACATATAAGGATGGGAGGAGATGTTCTATTCATTGTGCATTCAAAGGTGAACCTGCATTATCATCACTTTCGGAAATAATACATGAACCAAAGGCACCATCCTTTGAAATTTACACTTCTTCAAATTTCATAATGCAATTCTCCAGCCAAGCGATGTGTCCAAAAATGCATACAGCTGGAACATGTGCAGAGGAGGGCAACCAAGGTGATCAAGGGTCTGGAAACCAAGCCTTATGAGGAATGGTTGAAGGAGTTGGGTATGTTTAGACTGGAAAAGAGGAGACTGGGGGGGAGATACAATAGCCATCTTCAAATATCCCAAGAGCTGTCACATGGAAGATGGAGCAAGCTTGTTTTCTCCTGCTCCAGAGGGTGGGACTTGAACCAATGGCTTCAAGTTACAAGAAAGGAGAATCCGACTAAACATCTGGAAGACCTTTCTGACAGTAAGAAAATGGAACCGTCTCCCTCGGGAGGTGATGGACTCTTCTTCCTTGGAGGTTTTCAAGCAGAGGTTGGATGGCCATCTTCATGGATGCTTTAGCTGAGATTCCTGCATTGCACACGGTTGGCCTAGATGATCCTTGGGGTCCTTTCCTATTCTACAGTTCTATGATTAATGAAAATAATAGAGGAAAATGTTCAAGGAGATGGCTTTAGAAAAAAAATTATATCTGGCAAAATTGCATACAAAATGTGAATATTAAGATATATTTCCACACTAAAGCTGATGAAATCTCATCACAACTTTTTAAACAAACAAACAAACAAACCTGGAAACTGATGTGGAGCCTGGAAAAAAATGAAAAACCGAAATCTACCGGATCTCCCATCACCATACCACTTACGATCTACACACACACACACCCCACTTAAAATTCTTTTTCATCCATCCCTCTTCCCGGGAAACTCTTTATTAAAAATATATATATCCCTAGGCCTTTCCCCAAAGCGTCATTTTATTGAGTTAAGAATAAATGGACTAAGCAAACTCCAGCCACCTTCCATATTGCTTAGAATGAAGCGGCAGTGCAGAAAAGAAGCGTGTTTTGCTTGACGCGTGTCGCTGAAACACACACATGCGTGTGTTCTTACGATCTCGGTGTTGTTGCTTTTGTTGTTGTTTGTTGTTGTTTTGTTGTTGTATATTAAATATACATCTGTATATTTAATATATGTTATGTACAGTGCTAAATTAAATATATTATATTTAATATAATATATGTTATGTACATATATTTTTGGAAAGCTCAGCAGTGGCCAGAGGATTGGAGAAGATCAGTCTACATCCCAATCCCAAAGAAGGGCAATGCCAAAGAATGCTCCAACTACCGTACAATTGCACTCATTTCACACGCTAGCAAGGTTATGCTTAAAATTCTACAAGGCAGGCTTAAGCAGTATGTGGACCGAGAACTCCCAGAAGTGCAAGCTGGATTTCGACGGGGCAGAGGAACCAGAGACCAAATTGCAAACATGCGCTGGATTATGGAGAAAGCTAGAGAGTTCCAGAAAGACATCTACTTCTGCTTCATTGACTATGCAAAAGCCTTTGACTGTGTCGACCACAGCAAACTATGGCAAGTTCTTAAAGAAATGGGAGTGCCTGATCAACTCATCTGTCTCCTGAGAAATCTCTATGTGGGACAAGAAGCTACAGTTAGAACTGGATATGGAACAACTGATTGGTTCAAAATTGGGAAAGGAGTACGGCAAGGCTGTATATTGTCTCCCTGCTTATTTAACTTATATGCAGAATTCATCATGCGAAAGGCTTGGCTGGATGAATCCCAAGCTGGAATTAAGATCGCCGGAAGAAATATCAACAACCTCAGATATGCAGATGACACAACCTTGATTGTGGAAAGTGAGGAGGAATTAAAGAACCTTTTAATGAGGGTGAAAGAGGAGAGCACAAAATATGGTCTGAAGCTCAACATCAAAAAAACAAAGATCATGGCCACTGGTCCCATCACCTCCTGGCAAATAGAAGGGGGAGAAATGGAGGCAGTGAGAGATTTTACTTTCTTGGGCTCAATGATCACTGCAGATGGTGACAGCAGTCACGAAATTAAAAGACGCCTGCTCCTTGGGAGAAAGGCGATGGCAAACCTAGACAGCATCTTAAAAAGCAGAGACATCACCTTGCCAACAAAGGTCCGTATAGTTAAAGCCATGGTTTTCCCAGTAGTAATGTATGGAAGTGAATGCTGGACGATCAAGAAGGCTGATCGCCGAAGAATGGATGCTTTTGAATTCTGGTGCTGGAGGAGACTCTTGAGAGTCCCATGGACTGCAAGAAGATCAAACGCATCCATTCTTAACGAAATTAGCCCTGAGTGCTCACTGGAAGGACAGATCGTGAAGCTGAGGCTCCAATACTTTGGCCACCTCATGAGAAGAGAAGACTCCCTGGAAAAGACCCTGATGTTGGGAAAGATGGAGGGCACAAGGAGAAGGGGACGACAGAGGACGAGATGGTTGGACAGTGTTCTTGAAGCGACAAACATGAGTCTGACCAAACTACGGGAGACAGTGGAAGACAGGAGTGCCTGGCGTGTTCTGGTCCATGGGGTCACGAAGAGTCGGACATGACTAAATGACTAAACAACAACAACATGTTATGTACAGGGGAGGGTTAGTCCCCACATCTAACCCTATACCCTATTCACCATTTACCCAAATACCCATGTGACTTCCCTCACCCACGTGCATGATGTCCTTCGCACTACATTAAAACTCTATCATTGTGTTTGTATTTATTCATCACATTAATCAATCCTCTGTTCTAGAATCATTGCATCTTAGCTGAATGAACTCAATCAGTACTTATCCAAAGACTTCCATTGAAGTAATATTGTACAATATATTTTTCAACACACTTCCCTTCCTTTCTTAATTAATGTTTTCATTGCATTCTAATTGACACTGTCTCCCCTTGGGAACTCTTGAGAACTGTAGCTCTGATAGGTTGGATGCCAAGGATCTCTAGCACAGAATTCCCAGCATATTCGGCAAACCGCTGTTTCCCAGGATTCTTTGGGGAAAACCATGAGAGCGAATCAGTATTATGATTCACAGAATGTGTTTGCCAGGAAAGTTACTACCTCTTCTTACTTTCCTGGCAGGGCTCGTCCATGCCTATAAAAGCTGTGCGATTGACAGGAATGTGAGAGTGCAGGTGTTCCCAGCATAGAGGTGCAGTGATGGCGAAACCTTTGCTTGTTCCATTTCTCCCAGGCCTGCAGCTCTTTAAAAAGAACAGTAACTCTTCCGGGGGGGCGGGAACGGTAAACCCACCCATCTAAGCTCCTTCCTGGAAGCTAAGTCAAACATCAGGACTAAATGCCAGCCCTATTTGATTCCCCGATCCCACTCCCCCTTGCATCTATCTTATCTCTTACATATTTTTCCTCATTCTTGTTTTGTTTTCAGCAGCAATTAATTTTGACAACGAGAAGGAAGAATGGCTACGTTTTCATTGCATTCCAGTTGGACTAGTGAGAGGATGGGTTTTAAACCGATGTCACCAGTGTCTGCTTATTTATAGTGTTTCAAAGAGATAGCCGGGATTAAATAGGATAAGAGATGTCCAAGTTTCACAAAGGTCTTTTGAAAAGAGAAGGAAACAATATAGCAAAAATTCCACATGCAGGGGAAAGTAAAGCAATATTTTTGAATGCAAAATAGCGAACGGAGCTAACAAGACAGGAAGATTGCTAAGGAGTTGGGAGATTAGTTTGAATGATTCTGCTGCTTTTATTAAAGTACAGCACTTGTCTGAAAAAACACCGTTTCTACCATAGCTGCTAGTTGTTGTTGTTGTTGTTGCTGCTGCTGCTGCTGCTGTTTCCTTACTCTAAAAGAAAACAGCAGGGATAGCTTAACTGTTTTTCCCCTCTCTCTGACACTATAGAGTGAATCAGCCAATGAAGTCTCCTGCAACAAATGACTGTTTTAAATGCTGGTGGTTGGGAACCTGGTTTGCAAATACTACATGCTTCCAAACATAAGAAAAATCTATCAAGACAATCAACGTCATAAAAACCTGCTGAGTCTTCTCATCAGAATTGCAACAGCAAGAGGCACAGACCTTCCCAAGCATTTGAAGCAATCTACAAACCAGGTCCTGTATCTCAAACACACACACACACACACACACACACACACACACACACACAAAGCAGTAAATGGTAGAGGCATAATTGTGTCATCAATAGTTTTAGCAGTTGTATAAACCTGCTGTCAGCTAGCGTTTTCGATTTTCGGGTTTTTGCCTGGCTTGAGTGAGTAGATATTATGTCGTCACCTTTCGTTGATTATATACCGTTTTGGAGGTCATCACTCTTTTGACATTTCATTCATTGTAATTAGCCTCTTGACAAAATGGGTCAAGGAGATGTGACAGATGAACACACCCTAAATGTAGACATAAATCAGAGACTCAAATTGAGTCCTCATTTATTCCAGTGATTGCATCTGAGAGTGACTGTTTGTCAGGGTGGATTACACATGCATGTACATACCACCTTGATTTTTTTTATCATTTAGACTGCAGTCTAACTGAGACTACATTTTACAGTTATCCTATATCTTCATACCCTCAAAAATTTCTCTGATGAAAATGAGGACGTCCTATTCCATGATAATAATTTTATACAGTGGGACCTCGGTTTTCGAACGTAATCCGCTCCAGAAGACCGTTCGAGTTCCAAAACATTCAAAAACTGAAAACTCAAACCGGAAGCCTCAAAATGGAAAACTCAAAACAGAAAACTCAGAACGGAAGCTGCATTTCTTGTTCAACTTCCGCAGCGTGTTTGAAAACCGAGGCACTTACTTCCAGGTTTACGGCATTCGAAAACCAAAATGTTCCGCAATGGTGACGTTCGAAAACCAAGGTACCACTGTACTTCATACCTGTGATGGCCTGGGACTTGGGCTCAGACTCGGAACCAGAGGAGACGCAGGCTGCACTGGATCCTTTGCCTCAGGCATCATCTGAACCAAGTCTGGGGCCTGATCCTGAAGAGTCTCAGCTTGCACAGGTTCCCCTGCAACAAACACCAGCTGGGCCGAGTCAGGGGCCAGAGCCTGCCCTGGCTCCGGATGAGGGGATTACCTCGTTGCCTCCAGCTGGGCTATCACTTACAGCTGCTCCACTACCGGTTTGGTCAGGGGAGGCTGAGGCGGCCCCTGGGTCTAGTAACCTACCGACGTCTCCTGAGCTGCAGAGACTAAGGTCTGAAAGAAGGAGAGACCTGAGTACTTTCAGGAGGAGTGCTCACCTTCAGGCGAAACAGGAAAGTGAGTTGCCGGGGGGCAGGACCGGCCGCTACCCCAACAAAGATAAAAGGCTCTCAGACCCTGCCCCAGGTTGCGGAAGCAATATTGCTGTATGCCAGATCCTGCCTGAGATCCTGTTCCTCTCCTTGCCTGGTTTCCTGCCACGGCCCTGTCAGACTGACTCCCAGCGGAAGCTTCAGATTCTGGACCAGTCCTGGACCACGTTTCACAGGATACCCCCGGGCCCAACACAATACCCCACTCATCTGACTGGGTTGCCCCAGACACTCTGGGTGGCTTCCAACATATATAAAAACATAATGAAATTCGAAAAGGAACTGCCTTGAGATGTCTTCTAAAGGTTGTATAGTTCCTTATCTCATTGGCTTGGGGGTCACATAACTCCACACCCTCCAAAAACAATTTTCAGTGAAAATAGGGAAGCCCTAAGGGAAAACGGGACATTCCAGGATCAAATCAGGACTATCCCTGGAAAACAGGGAAACATGGAGGGTCTGTATCTTAGACTGAACCATCTTATCCAATGGTAGGGCAGAGGAGCAGTCTAACAATATTTTGTCCATTTTGTAGCTTTCTGTTTCCTTTTGTTTTTTACAACACCATTTCCCTTCCCATTAGGAACAATGAGAAGTAAATATGAGGAAGAGACTTAGATCAGTTCTTCAGGGTTCTAAATTTCTGCCCGGTTTGTGGCTTTAAAGACTTGCATCTGAATGTAGGGACAAACTCCAATGGAAAGGATGAAGTTAGAGGTGACTTGAAAAGTCTAATGGGCTATTGGACCACTGATTCCCCATTCACAATTGCAAGCCATCATTTTAGTATAGGGAAGAATATGCACATCCAGTAAAAGTGTAGTTTAATTGCTTCCAATGACAGCCACTCAGATATAGAGACACAACTTAGGAATTAGAAATGGTGATTTAAAACACAGGTATGAGATCCAGTTCCCACTCTGCTGCCGCTAAATGGTGGTTGGTTACACAAAAGTACTAGATACTTGCTGCCACTTCCAACACCTGCAGGTGCGTGTTCACTCAGCACCTTTGACACACCTGCGATCTGTTGTTTCTTAAGTCTGGCAGAGGTACAGTTCTCAGTCATATACGTGCATTAACTGAGACAAAGCACGAACCGACATTCAAGCAGAGCTGCCTCTTTCAGATGATGGATAAAGTTTTCCACGAACTACATGTCTTGGTGTCCCCAAAAAAAAACCACACCAAAAAAACCCAAAAGAGCATAAAAATAGCATCTCTACCCTGGGGCAAAGTTAACAGGTTTTTCTCAAACGGTTCCCATCCCTGAACTGTCGGTGTTAGGTAATATGTTATCTAATGTAGTGCTGATTGTGCATTAAGAGCTCCTCGCACCGTGAAGTAAACTGTTTTAGGCTCTGGTTACAGATAGGTAGCCGTGTTGGTCTGCCATAGTCAAAACAAAAAAAATTCCTTCCAGTAGCACCTTAAAGACCAACTAAGTCAGTTCTTGGTATGAGCTTTCGTGTGCATGCACACTTCTTCAGATAGTGTATCTGAAGAAGTGTGCATGCACACGAAAGCTCATACCAAGAACTGACTTAGTTGGTCTTTAAGGTGCTACTGGAAGGAATTTTTTTTGTTTTAGGCTCTGTCATTTTCAAAAGATGCCTTGGAGGCTCAAATGCAAATTCAGAGACAATAGGCTCATTTCTTTTCAGGAAGCCTGAATACCCTCAGAATAGGGCTTGCATTAGTTGTGCCCTGCCAAGCTGAAAGCAGCCCACTGAGCCGTATATTGTCATTGCCCTGCTTTTGTAGGCAGAGGCAGGAAACGAAATCAGGACATTCGCCGAGTCCTAGATGGGCCACCGTACTTTGCTAGCAGGCTGAATTCAGCTATAGAGTGGTCATGAGTTCTATTTACTGAGGACAGTCCTCTGTTTGAAGCTATCCTCTGTTTGAAGGGCTGTCTGGGCCAAGTCTGTTTTAAAAGCGCCCATGACAGTTTCTTAGATTTCCCAATGCGGTGCTGGGCCCCAATTTCGGGGGAACCCCTGTCTTCCTCCATAAGTGGTTCCACGTTATGAGCCTCGGAGTGCAATTCCCCTCCAAATCTGGTTGCGATCTAGTTTGTTAGGTGAAACGTGTTGTGCAAAGGCCCTTAATGAAACCCTTCCTTGTGCTTCCCCTTGCGACAAAAATAGAACAGCAATATTAATGCTGTTTAGTTTATTGGGACTTATATTTATAGAGTGTGACAGAGCAGAGATTATGATGATAATCAGGCTTGACACAGCATGAGCAGAAAATGTGCAAGCTGGGGGGGGGGGGAGGACCTCAGTGGAGCACTGTCTCAAGTTTAGCTGCAGCTAGTGAATTCAGAACATAAGGTCTCCTTCTGTCTCGGAAACAACGGGATTCATTAGGAGAGGTCAGAGAGCTCTAAGGAAGGAGGAAAAGATGCATATTTTAAAAAGGTTCACTGAGGTAGATTTTCAGAGGCATACAAGCAAGGGGACCCACAAAAATAAGAAGCAAGAAGCCAGAGTTTTTTCTTGCCATTCCTCTGTATTCTATCTATCATCTGTCTGTCTGTCTGTCTATCTATCTATCTATCTATCTATCTATCTATCTATCATCTCTCTCTCTCTCTCTCTCTCACTCTCTCTCTCTCTCTCACTCTCTCTCTCTCTCTCTCTCTATTTCATTTATGAATAGCTTCCCATGGAACATCCTGGGGGTGGGGGGTGGGAAATAAGCAAAGAAAGCACACATAATTGCAATTTCTCTTTCAATGAATATAAAGATAGGGATAAAAATCTCCACTGAAGTGGCTTGTTGGAAGAAGTTAGTTCTTTCCTCCCAGGAATAATCCTGGGGAACTGCAGATCTTTAAAGGGAAGAGACTAGAGAACCAAACCAGAGAATTTCTGAATAACCAACGCTGCATGCTTCCTGACTGAACTGTGTTTGCTTAAAGTCAAAGAGTTTCCAGGGATTTTTCTGTTTGCACACACTGGTGTGGTCCTTAATATAGGTCAGGGAAATCCCCAGCGAAAACAGAGAAGTTTTTAAAACAGAAATCTAAATTTAGACTTCAGAATTAATATTTGGCATTTTTTAAGAAAATGTAGCAGGCTTGGCATCTAACTGTATGTTATTGTTGATAACTTTGGCAAATGATTGTAATTCTCTCTGGCATGTTAAAATTTCTATTTTTCACAAAAAATGGGGAAGAAAGCACCTCAAGAAAAGTGATACAGCCCAGGCAATACTAACATATCACAAATGAATATTATAATTGGCCCTCTGAAACGGATTCTTGAAATTACTCTTTATCATTGTCCCATTGAAGACAATGTGTCTGCAACATAAGTCTTGCCACTCACCGTTTTTTGAGATTTGAAACTTACTTGAGATTTGATACCTTCATCTCAAATGGCAAAGCCTGATCATCTTAAAGTCAGTTATAGGAATTCTGCATCCCTCCAGAACATTTATGGGGTGTACAGTGGTACCTCGGTTTGCGAACATCTCCACTGACGAACATTTCGGTTTTCCAACACCGTAAACCCAGAAGTAAATGCTTCCGTTTTCAAACACCCCTCAGAAGTCGAACCTGCTACACAGCTTCCGTTGAGCACAAGATCCTGAGGCCTAGCTGCTGTCGGCTGTTCAGTTTTATTTTCAAACGTTTCAGAACTCAAATGGTCTTCTGGAATGGATTACGTTCAAAAACCAAGGTATCACTGTATATTTAAAATCTAGAGGTGTAAGTGGGTAACAACAGGGCAGACTATGTGCATACCTAGAAAGAGTACATATTAATGAACAGTTAATGTGATTATTTCTTATTTTCTGTCTTTGTAAAGAATGGGGAAATAATATAATCGGCAGGCTCAAGAGGCTCAGTGGTGTAGACCACAGCGCCACCCACGTTCCTACGGGGAACTTGTAACTTCCATCAGTCCCAGCCAACATACCCAAAGCTCAGGGTTGATAAGAGTTGTAGGCCAACAACAACGGAAGAACCACAGATTCCTCATCTATGGTGTAAGGAATTTCTTCTGTAGATGAGGGATTGACCATTAGTCTTCTCATTCCTCAGTAGTGGGGGAAGATGGTGGCAAATAGCTAAAAATCCATGTTCAACCCCAATAATGCACGTCTGTGTGTTTTTTCTTCTTTACACATTCTCTCTATGTGTTCAACTGAAAGTAATCATTCAACATATATTTTGTACATATACCTAAAGAAGGCCTCATATTCAACATCGCAGCAAATAAAAGAAATCCCAAAAGGAGGATAGGGGTGATAATGAAAGGCAGAAGCCCCACCCAAGGTAGCAGTCATGTTTCATCAGTCCATCTAACTCAAAGAGACAAGCCGAGTGTGGTGGGGATAATGAGCAGCAAACACAGCATGCTTCATGGAGAAAGAATGGAATACAAAGAGCAGATAAGAGCAAAACAAACTGTGGAAACAGCTCTTAGGAATTTTTTTTTAAAGAAAGCCAAAAAGGCAGATGGTCAACAGGCATAACAAAATGGAGGTTTGCCATTGAGTCGAGAGATGCATACAGATATTGTGAATGTTAAATATTCTGATGTTAAATGTGCTTGTGTCAAATACAGTGGTACCTCAGGTTACTTACACTTAAGGTTACATACGCTTCAGGTTACAGACTCTGCTAACCCAGAAATAATACCTCAGGTTAAGAACTTTGCTTCAGGATGAGAACAGAAATCGTGCTCCGGCAGCGTGGCGGCAGCAGGAGGCCCCATTAGCTAAAGTGGTGCTTCAGGTTAAGAACAGTTTCAGGTTAAGAACGCACCTCCGGAACAAATTAAGTACTTAACCCGAGGTACCACTGTATGAGCCTGGTGCGGAATCTATTAATCTAATCAGAAGCCATCTTGCTTAGACAAATACCTGTGAGAACTGAGCAATCTATGATGAGAGCTGCAAACTCGCATGAGAGTGCCCCTTACCATCTATAACGAAGATGACAAGTTTCTGCTCACTTGCCACAAGCTTATTTCACTTTCACTTATACCCAGCAAACCGTTTCATTGATTCATTTCAGATTGTACACACAGATCCTAAGCCATCCAATATTATTTCAGCCGTATTATCAGAACATTGTTCATATCAACATATTGACTGATTAACTTGTAACTCAATGGCATACTCTCCAACATTTCTCCGGTGGAAATAGGGATGTCTATTATTATTATTATTATTATTATTATTATTATTATTACCCCCCCCCCGTCCATCTGACTGGATTGCCCCAGCCACTCTGGGTGGCTTCAAACATATATAACAACATAATAAAACATTAAACATTTTTTTAAAAAAATCTTCCCTATACTGGGCTGCCTTCATTTGTCTTCTAAAGGTTGTATAGTTCTCTTGTCTTGGGGTTCACGTAACTCCATACACTCCAAGATTTCTGCAATAAAAATAAGGACCCTACCATACCCTCCAAAATTTCTCCAGTGAAAATAGGGACAGCCTAAGGAAAAGCAGGGCATTCCGGGATTAAATCAGAAAACAGAATGGCTTCTGTATATCTGGGACCGTGACTGGAAAGTAGGGACACTTGGAGGGTCTGCAGTGAAGCTCTGAGCTATACCCATTAACAGTTTGGGGCATTCAAGCACCACAGTAGACTGCGGCCCAAACTAGATATAACATGAAATGTATCTTTTCATTTAATGTACTTTTTTATGCTAATACTTTCCACCAGAGTAGGGGCTGATTGGGATTGCAGCAAGTGGAGAAGAGAATTTGACCTTTTCCCTCTTCTGTGGTCATTCTGAAGAAAGCTCAAGCTCTGAAGCTAATAACATTTCAAACCAATGGCAAATATCCATGTTTTGCCAATGATCCTTCCCCTTGCTTCATTGTTCTCAGGGCAGCACACATGCAGCCAGTTCCATTTTATCCCCCAAAACAACCTAATGAAGTTGATTAAGCTGAGGGGGAGCTAATGGCTCATCCATCTAAATCTGGCACACTAGTTTCATGCTTAAATTCAAGAATTCCTTGTGAATTTTCCATAGCTGTTTTCTCCACTTCTGAACACAAACACACACACAATTTACCAGACAAGACTAGTTTGCTACTATTTAAAAAATAAAAATAACATATCTTACGAAAGTGTAACTTCAAAGAATTTTCTTACCCCCTTTTCTTTTATCTGAAACTGGCCAGGCGCCAAACTTTAGCAGTTTCACTATATACCAGAAACTTGTATACATCGTTCTCATTTTATATAGGTCCTACCCTGGGGCTGTAAGAAAGACTGGAGTTATGCCAATATCCTTTAGTATGGAGCTCCTGAAGTTCTTGGGCTTTTTTTTTTTAAAAAAAAATCTTTTAAAACTGGCTACCTCCCATGAAGGGATCTTAACACCATAATGATATGCATATCTGTTCAAAAGTTCGATGGGACTGAGGGTTTATGCACCCTTTCTCTTGTCCCACTCCTTTTCCCCAGGGAAAACTGCTCTTTAGTGCTCAATCAGAGCAAATGGCAAGTTGGGTTTTCTCCAGGTTCCCATTTGCTCCGATTTAAAGCTAAAGAGTGGGTTTTTATGGGAAAGTGGAAAACTGCTCAGGCCCCTGCTTTCTCTGCGCCAACCAAATAATATTTTGTTTAACATTTGAGTTCAGATTCTACCCTTAAAGGACTCCACACACCTATCACCCTCCGTTGAAAGCTCAGAAATTGTAACCTCGTTTTGACTAAGTAGGGGAGGGGATAATACCTCTGTTGGAGGACACATCCTGCTTCTTCTGGGGTAGTTTGTCCACCTTTGGTCCCCACCGTGCACTCAGCTGTCACCTGTGGCTCCTAGCAGCTGTCAGCATGTGACAGTGGCCACACCCCGGAAAAGAACTTTGATTGACCAGCTTTGATCGACCACGTGAGGGTAGCCAATAAGTCTCAAAACCTCAATGAGTTAAGGACTTCCCCTGCATGTGTAGGCATGCCCTAGTGCAGGGATGTCCAATAGGTCAATCGTGATCTACTGGTAGATCCCCTGGAGGTTTTGGCCTCCATTGTTACATGATCTGCAGAACGAAAGATGGAGTTTACTCAGTGAGGCTGTTTGCTTCCCCAGCGATCTGTTGGTCTGCTGGTGAGTAGCTGTTCCTCTTCCTCCCCAACCCCCCCCAAAAAAAACATGGCTACCCTCCTCCCTCAAAAAAGCTCAACTACTTTGACCTGAAACCCCCAAGAAATGGGGGTAGATCACTGCCAGTTTTTAATTTTGTGAGTAGATCGCAGTCTCTTGGGAGTAGGCCACCCCTGCAGTGGACTGAATGGACAAGACCAACAGTGGGTCCAATGGTCAAGAAGGAGGTGGTTGCTGCATGTGCTGTAGAGGGATGTGAGGGGCAGATGGGGCAGATGTTTCATTTAGCATTGGCTCAGGAGTGGCTTGGCTGGCCCAAGAACAAATGTTGGAAATGCAATGAGACTGAAGGTACTTTTTATCACCTTTGGTGGACCTGCCCGAGGGTTAAAGCCTTTTGGGAAATGATCTATAATGAAATTAAGAAAGTCCTTAAGTGGACCTTTTCTAAGAAACCTGAGGCTTTTTTCCTGGGCATGGTTGGCCAATTGGTGCCAAAGAAGGATAGGACCTTTTTTATGTACGCTACCACAGCAGCAAGAATTCTTCTGGCAAAGTATTGGAAGATGCAAGAACTACCTACTCTGGAAGAATGGCAGACAAAGGTGATGGACTTTATGGGACTGGCAGAGATGACCGGCAGAATCCGCGACCAGGGGAAAGAAACAGTGGAAGAGGACTGGAAGAAATTCAAAATATATCTTAAAAATTGTTGTAAAATTGAGGAATGTTAAGATGTCAAGGGGTAAGAAGTAGAGAATTACAGCTGTAACTAACAAGTTTATGGAAACGTAATGAAAGGGAACTAATAGATAAACTGACTAAAGGGTTGCTAAAGAATTCTAAAATAAGGATGTAGCGAAAGGGAGGTATGGGGAAGTTGGAGGAAAGAAGGGCTATGAATATAAGATTATGAAATTATACATGTTTAAATGTTTTGTATGTTTTTGTCTTGTGTTTTGTTTGCTTTTATTATGTGTTTGAAAAATGAATAAAAATTATTAAAAAAAAAAAGGAGTGGCTTGGCTGAATCTTAGACCAACCATGGTCACTGGTTGTTAATAATTTGCATGATAAATCCCACCCCCCAATTCTCTTCTGTATGAAATTGGGATTGTACCTGTTTTGATGGGCATCCACGTAAATATCTTCAACTACTGAGTGAAAATTCCCTGGCTGAGATGACTGGCAGAATCCGAGACCTGGGAGAAGAACTGGTGGAGGAGGACTGGAAGAAATTTAAGGATTATCTACAAAAACATTGTAAATTGTATGAATGTTAAGAAAGATGTTAGATCTGTAATAATACGGCTCCAACAAATTAGCAACAAGGAATATAAATATGAATGTAATTGAAGGAAAAGTCAAATTTTGGATAAGCAGTATTTTATAACTAAGTTTCAATAAGAGAGTTGTTAAATTTCAAAATTTGTGATATTAATATTGGAAAAATATATTATACAAACAAAATTAAGTTAATAATTTGCTGGCAAAATTTATGAGTTTAGAAAGCAGAAACAAGAGTCGTGAGGAAGTCCAAGGATGTGTATGAAATGTGGATATTGGAAAATGGTATGTTACTATATGCCTTTATTGTTAAACAAAAATTTAATAAATATTATTATTAAAAAAAAAATGAAAATTCCCTGTGTGAAAAATGGCAGGTTGTGTATACTGCGTTTCCACATTTCTAAAGAGCCCTACAGTGGGGATTACATGGTATCACTTTAATGCAGTCTCCCAGTTCTTTGTTTTCCTTTCATTGGCATTAAACATTAATAGCTAAAGTTCTTTCTAAAAATAAATTGGTAAAAGTAATGAAAAACACAAAAGTGAAAACATATGGAAAGGTGGCTTTTCTATGGAGTGTAAGATAAAATACATTTACCATAGGCAGAATATTACCCTCTGTGTGGAGTTTAACCAGGGATCATAACCCAGTGAAAGTCCTTAGAAAAAATACTACTAGACTTCACCTTTTATCCACAGTCCTAAATGCATTTGAAGATTTAGCAAATGCCATAAATTCTGACTAATAATAGATTAGGGTACCCCACAATGTGCCCATTCCATTATTGTCTAGGTGGCATCTCTTTACATTACCAGGAAAAGGCAGGAAAGTCTGCCGGGCAGGCTGCAATTTAATGACTCCTAGCAGAAGGCCCAAGCATCCCCATTGGCTGGTTTTGCCCACTGCCAGGGGAACACCCATCCAAGGGCTGCTGGCATTGGCCAATATCTGCCAACCGGGCAATCCAGCCTGCGATTTGCCGGATCACTTGCGCCGTCCGGGGCCTGGCCACAATACCGCCCACCAATGAGGTTGAGCGGACTTAGCAGTACCAAATAAAGTCAGCTCTCATCTTACACAGAGATTATGTTCTAGAAAGAGCACATCAAGCTAACATTGTGTATAAACACAGCCCTCCAGTCATGGATGGGATTGCCAAATTTGTTATCCTGGATGCCTGCCCCTCTTCCTGGTGAGGTGCATAAAGTTGAATTAGTGCAAGTTAAATTTGCACAAGTTGTGGATCAACAAAAGTAAAAGATAAGAATCGATTGGATAGTTAAGCTGATGTGAAGGAAGAATGGTTGGAAGTTTTCCTATAAAACCAATGACATCCCGTTCTAGGAGATGACTACTGCAATCAATATAGGGAGACTACCATATTTTTCTCCCTATAAGACACACTTTTTTCCTTCCTAAAAAATAAGGGGAAATGTGTGTGCGTCTTATGGAGAGAATGCAGGCTGCGCAGCTATCCCAGAAGCCAGAACAGCAAGAAGATTGCTGCTTTCACTGTGCAGCGATCCCTCTTGCTGTTCTGGCTTCTGAGATTCAGAATTATTTTTTTCTTGTTTTCCTCCTCCAAAAACTAGGTGCTTCTTATGGTTTGGTGCATCTTATAGAGCAAAAAATACAGCAATTTCAATTTAAGAAAGTGATGTTACATTCATGTTATTTTTAAAAAGGCCTCACTAGAATATGACAACAACAACAACAACAACAACAACAACAACAACAACAACAACAACAATAAAGGAGGAGAAGGAAGAAATGACAAAAGTGGAAGCTGATACTTTAGGGATTTAAATAATATCTCTCAGGACTCCAGCAAGCCATATTGCCCATTCATCTGCTGTAGTGAGATAGGATTGAAAGCAAAAACCCCACTGTGTCATTTGCTCAGCATTCCCAGCCAAAAGGGGGGGGGGGAGCTTTCTTGCAGAGTGACATGTGTGACACTGAGGGGAAAATCCAGTGCAAAGCTTGACAGAATCAAGCCTAAGCATTATCTTGGTGTGTTCTTTTAAAACTATTTCCTTTATTTCATAGAACCGTACAGTGGTACCTCAGGTTACAGACACTTCAGGTTACATACGCTTCAGGTTACAGCCTCCGCCAACCCAGAAATAGTACCTCGGGTTAAGAACTTTGCTTCAGGATAAGAACAGAAATCAGGCGGTGGCAGCGCGAGGCCCCATTAGCTAAAGTGGTACCTCAGGTTAAGAACAGTTTCAGGTTAAGAACGGACCTCCAGAACGAATTAAGTTCTTAACCCGAGGTACCACTGTAGTAGAATTGCAGAGTTGAAAGGGACCCTTAGGTTCATGGCTTGGTCTCCAGACCCTTTATCATCTCAGTCAAACTCCTCTGCACACATTCCAGCTTCTCCATATCCTTCTTAAATTGTGGTGCCCAGAACTAGACAGTGTTCCAGGTGTGGTCTGACCAAAGCAGAATAGAGCAGGACGGTTACTTTCCTTAGTTGGGACACTATGCGTCTGTTGATGCAACTAGAATAACATTAGCTTTTTTAAAAAAAATTGCTGCTGCTTGCTTGAGGTCTACTAAGACCCCTAGACCCTTTTCACATGTACTACTGACAAGCCGGGTGTCCCTCTTATTATATTGGTACAGCAACAACAAAACAGTAAAGGTTAATTAATGAGATACTCTGCTGTTGCTGTTTTCTGTCAGCAAGGTCTCAAATCTCCAAGCTATCTGAAGCATGCAATGACCTTCTGCATATGTTCAGCCTTTCATTGCTACATTTAAAGCAAGACCTGATATACTATTTCCCTTTCAAGCAGTAGCGATGTGCATTACTTTCTCTGTCATCACATGCCAGTTCGCAATAGCGATTACTGTACATCCGCTAGTCCTCCAGCTTCTATTCCTGTCGTATTGTTATAGATTTGGGAGGGAGCCACCAAAACCCTAGAAATTAATAAACGGTAGGATTTTGATGATTTGGGGCATTAAGGGAGAAATACAAGCTGCAGAGGGATTCCTGGGCTTAACTACGCAAGGCAACCTCACCAAGCTAGGGCCATTAATAAACAATACAGGGCCCTTGAGGGCCATTGGCAACACAAGAGAACTGTCCTCCCCACTTGACCTGAGGTGTGAACAGAGACTAGGGGTTGGGAAGGTTGCCAAGGAAACTGGGTGTGAGGTGACAGGAAAAGAGAGATTTTAGCATCCATTTTAGCATCCATCTTGGGAAGGCTGGCTGGGAGAGGTGCCTTGAACTCCATGGCTGCACTGCTGGGGGGGGGGCAGGAAGCCCCACCTGGAATGACAATGCAATTTCATTGTGGCAACAATGAAACAGTAAATAGACAATCAAACTGATCTGTACCTTACAATGTTGAATAAAGATGACAAGAGTGGTAGGTAAATGGCCGGGGTGAGGGACATTTGAGATGCTACATAAAGGTAAAGGTAAAGGTACCCCTGCCCGTACGGGCCAGTCTTGACAGACTCTGGGGTTGTGCGCCCATCTCACTTAAGAGGCCAGGGGCCAGCGCTGTCCGGAGACACTTCCGGGTCACGTGGCCAGCGTGACAAAGCTGCATCTGGCGAGCCAGAGCCGCACACGGAAACGCCGTTTACCTTCCCGCTGGTAAGCGGTCCCTATTTATCTACTTGCACCCGGAGGTGCTTTCAAACTGCTAGGTTGGCAGGCGCTGGGACCGAGCAGCGGGAGTGCACCCCGCCGCAGGGATTCGAACCGCCGACCTTTCGATCGGCAAGTCCTAAGCGCTGAGGCTTTAACCCACAGCGCCACCTGCGTCCCAGAGATGCTACATAGGAAACGGTTAATCCATTAAGCCAATCAATGAATCAGGGATGCCTATGTAGACTTCATGAGGCATGATGAGAAGATTAACACCTCTTTTACCATATAGGTAAAGCTAAAGGGACCCCTGACCATTAGGTCCAGTCGTGACCGACTCTGGGGTTGCGGCGCTCATCTTGCTTTATTGGTCGAGGGAGCCGGCGTACAGCTTCCGGGTCATGTGGCCAGCATGACTAAGCCGCTTCTGGCGAACCAGAGCAGCAATATACTGTCACATAAAAACCTACACAAATGTGGAGTGTGGATTTAGAAAGGACTCTGAGATAGGGCACGATGTTTGCTAGATATTTGAAGTATGCTGAGGGGCACATCTCATGAAAAACAGCTGGTGTTCACAAGCCTTAATGCTCATGACTGTTCTTAGGTTCTTAAAAAAAAATGTTCCACACGTTCTATTTAATTTATTGGATATTCGAGCATCTAATTGAAGGGCTCCTACAATCAGACCATGATTAGGCATTCATGTGGCATGATGGGAAGTGTAGTATAACCACCGCACACGAAGATAAATGTGGCCACCACAACAGTTTGGCTGCAAACTGAAAGTGTTCTTTGTTGTTGGCATTCAGTTCAGTTATCAAGGCCAAACCTCCAGTCTGGGTCCAGACATCCCTGAGGAAATTTGGGCACGTATCTTGATGGTTCTTTATTCCTTGTTCCCGTTTTCCATTTTAAAACGGGCCATTGTTTCATTTGTATTATGGGAAAGAGACTTGCCTGTACGATTGGTGTTTGGTGGCTAAAGTGAGCATGCAGCTGCAGTGAACTTTTCCAAACCCTAAGGGTAGCATTTACAAATTAGCTACCCAAGTCTATCCAAATATTAATTTGCCATGCTCGCCCCTTGTGGTTTTGGACAGGCCTGGTTTCTTTTGTGGTTCGTTCTCCATTATTGCTTGTCTTTTAAGATTATCTTTACTTTTTTTAAAAAAAACACTTATTATATTTTCCCACATTTACGGCTGTTAGTGGAAGCATAACCCAACTCCCCCCGCCCCGGAACATTCAGGAAGCTTGTTCAATATAATCAGAAAGCCAAGATGGAAAACAAATCTCAACCAAATATAGAACGTCTGGACAGGGACTGGTCACCCCCCCCCCCCCCGGCCACGAAACAATCCCTCCTGTCTGTGCTATATATTTGTCTGCAGCTGCTAGAGCTACACAGAGGCTGAATGAGAAAGTAATTGCTTTTATTTTTTGATTGGGTTCTGAGGCAGCCTAACCACAATGACATTTTTTATGGTTTTCCAAAAAGCAGGAGAGGAAATCTTTGAAAAGCTACTTAGTCATCCAGTTAGTGACTATATACTTCTGAGGGTTCGTACTCCTCCACTCTGCCTTTGACGTTCCCCTGGTTTTAATGGAGGTTTATCTCCCGCCTCCCGCCACACAGAATAAAGCACTGACCGCAGGAAATGTTGAATACACTTTTCCCTTGATGCAACCCCATTATTAGCGTCCATGGGTAAGTGGGATTTGGAGAGGTAAGTATTGTCAGTTAGCAGTGGCAGGGGAGATAGGTGCCGACTCCTTAGGTCTGAGTTGTCTTCAGCCCACTTGATGTTGTCTTGCTGTGAGCTCAGCACACATACTCCCCAATACTGAGGGGTCAGAGGAAGCCGAGTGCCAAATGGATCGCAGTGCTGGGCTAGGTACAGTTTCGCCAGCTTCTTGGCATGAGGAGCAGAGTGGAGCTGTGCTTTCTTCCCTATGATGTGAGCCGAACCAGGGCCACCCTGGCTGCTGCAGCTTCCTCCTCTTGCCACCACTACTGTGGGGCTCTCAAAAGTAGCAGCTGTGGCAGTGTGGGTGCCATCGCTGCCACAGCTCCAAGCTGGGCAAGTTTATGAAACCAGAGAAACTCGTCCTTGTCCTCGCTGGGCGTTACTCCGGACGCAAAGCTGTTACCGTTAAGAATATTGATGATGGCACCTCTGACCGCCCCTACAGCCACGCTTTGGTGGCTGGTATTGATCACTACCCACACAAAGTGACAGCAAGCATGGGCAAGAAGAAGATTGCCAAGCATTCCAAGATCAAGTCCTTTGTCAAGGTCTACAATTACAACCACTTGATGCCTACCAGGTACTCTGTTGATATTCCCCTTGACAAGACCGTTGTCAACAAGGATGTCTTTAGGGACCCTGCGCTGAAACGTAAATCCCGGCGGGAGGCCAACGTGAAATTTGAGGAGAGATACAAGACAAGCAAGAACATGTGGTTTCTCCAGAAGCTCAGATTCTGAGTGGCATGCAAATTTGCACCAATACTTTTTTTAAAAATCAAAAAAAAGTAGCAGCTGTGGTGACCACAGCTTGGGTGGGTCTGCAAATGGCCAGCCCTCCCATGGCCAGGGTGCCCTGCTGCAGCGTCAAGAGAGGGCAATTCAGAATGGAAAGGGCACTCTTTGGGCCATCCTTTGCTTTTTGACAGACCTCACTAGAGCAGGGTTTCCCAAACTTGGGTCTCCAGCTGTTTTTGGACTACAGTTCCCATCATCCCTGACCACTGGTCCTGATAGCTAGGGATGATGGGCGTTGTAGTTCCAAAACAGCTGGAGATCCAAGTATGGGAAACCCTGCTCTAGAGTTATATATGGCATATGTTCTCCGTATCATTCCTGGCCCATTCAGAATGTGGGCTGGCTAGCAAATGCTGGCACTTAACCTAATTCTGGTTAAGTCTGTTATTAATATTTCCATCTTGTTACATAAAGGAGCTCAGAAAATGCATTTATCAGAAATTTCAATGCCCCATGACAAAAAGGAAATTAATTTATCCAATTTTATGAATCTCTTTACCCTTCCTTCTGCAGCTATATCGAAAAAAGTAGGCATAAATTCTGAGTGATGATGAACAGCCATCTGGCGAAAGCATTGCCAAGCCAAAATTCCACTGGTGGGTCTCCTAATAAAGTTTGGAAACAACTGCTTTAGAGATAGAATATGTACTGCCAATTGGGGTGGGGAGAATCTACCAAAGAGGGGAGGGCTCCTCACCAAGGGAAAAGAAAGATTTATCCAATAGATATAACTACAACTAATCACTTAAAACCGATGGGTGTTCCATCTGCTCCTGTCTAGCTGCTCTGGATTCCTTAACTAGCTGCCCCAATACTGGTACTTTCTAAACGAAAGAAAAAAACCAGCTCTGGATCCGAGAAGTAATTGGATCAAAATGTAAATGGTAACTGTTGTGAAGCACGGGGTAAGAGTTAATATTGAGAAATATTCAAACATGTAATTCCCTGCCTACAGACTGAAGTTAGGAAATAGATATGGCCCAATAGTCTATCAAGGAATAAATATTATTCTTGCTGAAAAAGGGGACCATACAGAAGGGGGAATGAGGGGAGCCAACTATGTATATTTAAAAACAGCACATTTGAAAAAATCCACATGTTCTAAGATTGTTTTTAAAATAAAGACCTACCTGGATATACTTCTTGCCTTCTGCCTTTCAATATCAATGCCTTTCCTGTACACTGAAACACAACGTCTAGCTTGTTGCCACAACAAACAGAGATATAATTACATTTTTTTGTGGGGGGGACTTGTAATACTTAGAGAGTTTCCATATAATTTGTAAGATTTGGGAAAGCCCAGAATTGCAAGACATGTGGTACATTGCAAAAGTTAGCAATGCACACATGATCTAATATTAGTTTCTCTGGGACAACTTGCCTCTCAACACCAGCCGTGATCAAGCATTGATAGTTCCATAATGAAAAAAGGCGAGGCAGATAGGGTGACTTACTGTGGCAGAAGAGGGGAGCTTCCTCACTCCAGTTTCCCAAGTGTAGCTGCAATAGATTCTGGTCTACTCTCAATTTCTCTTCTCACAGAAAGCTGGGAACAACTACAGACCTCCTCCCTCTCTTCTCCTAAAGGGCTGCATGAGGAAATAAGCTGTTATGTGAAGAGACGGCTGCAACAGTCGTTCTGAAAGTGCTCCAGGCATTGTACATGATGCAGGGAAAGTGTGTGTTACTTGTCATCTACACTATACAGTAGGCCTTTCCCCCTCCTCGTTTTTCCATGGCAAAATGAGAAGCACTACAAACCCCTGCAAAAATATTTTTATTGGAGGCAATGGCAGGACACAATGAGCATACTAGACCATCACCTCTATGTCTCGGGCAAGTTGTTGTAAGTACACAAGCAATGGCTTCTATTGCTGCACTTATTTATTTTTTCTGTGACTTTGGGCCATTATAATCCTGCGAACTTCTGGCCGAGATCGAATCCAGGTTTGCCATCATATATATGTGCATTCAACAGAGAGCTGTTGCTGTCTCTGGGCTGTGTTGGGCTCTGCTGTGGTCAAGGGCAGGGCAAAGTCTCTGCTTTGGGGTTGGAACCCTCCGCTGAAAATAGGAACATCCTAAGGAAAAGCGGGCCATTCCGAGGTCAGATAAGAAATTGGAATGGCTTCTGTAAATCTGGGACTGTCCCTGGAAAATAGGGACACTTGGAGGGTCTGGTATCCTCCAAAAATATAGAAATAAACTCTAATATTCTTACTGGAATTGCACTATTGATATTGTCCAACTGTACCTTACAGGAGTAGCCAGCATGGCGTATTCCAGATGCTAATTGAGAAGACACCATGTTCAATACCCTCATCAAAGCCACCACCATTATGGGTCCAGTCACTTTTTAAAGTTCTTGTGGACAAGAGGGTAAATTCCTGTACTAAACTAACCAAGTCATGTGTGCTGCTCAGCAACTTGAACAAGGGATTGTGGAATGTTCTAAAGGACTTGCTATGAGAATGCCAAATAATACTGCTAGTACAAAAATAAAACCAGGAATCTTCAACTCTCCATGACTTAATCTGTGATATGGTCTACTACATCCTGAATAGTTTTGTAAGCAATAATAGAACCATGGAGGCTAAATTGATACACCCATAATATTGTTGTACCTCCTCTCTTCCAAGCAACACTCATATTACTTAATGATCTGCAGATATTTTGGCTCCGATGTGCTTCTGAAATGCACGCGTGACCATTCAGAACCATCCTCTAGGAGTAAGTGTTGTGTAAATTCCTTCCCACCTTATTATTATTATTCCTATTCAGCCTTATAGAATGACGAAGGGCAAAGAACTTTGAACTTTCTTAGGTCAACCCGGGGGATTTGAAGCTATGCCTGGGTGGAATCTAACCTTTGTGAATCAGAGAAAAGGCATTTGCAATATGTTAAGAGCTCGATGTTGTGTTTTAAAAAATGGCAACAGCATGGAGATCAATATCAAGGACAAATTAAGAGCAGGAAAATACATACATGTTCAGTTTACAAAACTTGGCGGAATAGGTTCCTGTTTCCCTAGTTTTAGAGAAAGGTTTGGATTTGGATATCTTCCTTGAGCAATTGTTTCTATCCAGCAAGAAGCCCTACATGGATCAGAACATCTGGATGAGAAGACAAATTCATGCAGGTAGGAAGAGAAAAGGTCTAAGTATACCAGGGCATAAGAAGAGTCCTGTGGATCAGGTCAAAGACCCATAAAGACCACCACACAAGCCTCACAGTGGCCAACCAAGTCTGCAATTAAAGCTTGAGTACAACATCACACTCCTCACTTGTGGTCCTCACCCTACTTCCTCTGACACTGGAGAGACTGCACGGCCATCACAGGAAGAAGCCATTGATGGCCTCATCCTCTATTAATATGTCAATTAATGGGAGGAGGATAGCTAGAAACTTTATTTGCCTTAGCTACTAGCCATAGCAATAAAATGAAATACACGGAGGATAAAACTAAATGCTTCCTTAGCCGCTACAAAATACATTCAAGAGGTTTACAACCAATACAAATGACAGAACTGATACATGGTCCTTTAGTCACAGATAAAACATGTGAGCCTATAGGCTTTCTTTAGATGAAAACAACAACAGCGGAGCAATATTAGAAAGCTAATCAAATAATAGATCTTATTCTCATTGTCCCTGCTAAAAGTTGTGTCGTTTTTGCTGTCACCTGGTTATCTTTATCTGTTAGAAGAAAAGACACGATAGCACAAGACTGAGCAGGATACCAGAAAAGCAATATGCATGGTAAGAGAGAGAGAGAAGCAAATGGGCCAATTCAGGGATGGAGGTACGAGAGAAAACACCACCAAGGAACAGTTGGCCAATCTGGCAGCAGCCTCCTCCTACATCCTTCATGGAAGCTGCAGGAAGGTTGGTGCCAGAGAGTGAGAGAAATACATTTAAAGTGACCTCAAGGCAGGATACGTTCCAAAGCTGAGGAGCTGTTCCTAGAAAGGAAAGACTTTCCCCTATTGCATTCCTTTGTGGTTCCTCTGATTTGCATTGCCCCATATTCCACTCTTCCTGAATTCAGGTTCAACTAGGATCATTCCTACAATTAGTTCTGAACATGAAACATGTGCAGTTTGCTGAAGCTTTCCATTCCTTCATTTCATTTGAATCTTTGATTTTTGTCTCTGTTAACTATGTGTACATGTCCATGAATAAATCATTGCAAAAAAAAAAAAAACACCCACCCATATATGTGAACATATATGGGATTCTTTCTGTCCAGTGATTTACTGATGCACTCATGCACTCTTCAGCAATAGCAAGAAACCACTATAGTCTTGGTGTCAAAACAATCATAGCTGCAGTTGCATCAAATTCTCCTTTTTAGCAATGTTTCATCAGTGCATATACTCTTTTAAAACTGCAGGTTATTACAATAACCCTGCCAATGCTCTTATCTGTTTACAGTTTATTTGTAAATATTTAATAAACCATTTCCATTCTTTTATATAAAAAAAGTTTGTTCTCTTGATTTCTTATTTTTCCAGCAAGTTTCGCCATTTCTGCAAATAAGTTTTTGTATCCATTCTTCTTTCCATTTTTGGGCAAGTCACATTCTGGCCACTGTAGTTACATACATGAATACATTTCTAAACAGTTTGGGTAGCTCTGACACTATAATTCCCAAAAGGAATTATAGTGACCTTTTAAGCACTTAGTGAGATCACACACACCCCTTTCAAAACAGTGACATGTAAGATGCCCGTGTTCAAATGCTCCTGGTCATTGCTATGTCCTGTGCTATAGGTGCATTGGCGAAGAAGTCAGAAGGATTCTCCAGGGTTTCAGACCTCATGCCCGGATAGCTCAGTTGGTTGGAATGAGGTGCTGATAATACCAAGGTTGCAGGTTTGATTGCTGTATGTTCCTGCTTTGCAGAGGGCTGGACTAGATGATTCCTCGGGTCCCTTCCAACTCTACAGTTCTATGATTCCATACTCAGCCCCATCTGAAGATCCCAGGAATTGAACCTGGAAGCATGCAAAGCATGTGGCCTGTCACTGAGCTATGGTCCACAACACACACTGACCTGAATGCAGGGCATTTTTTCAGCTGGGAAAAACTCTGTTCTGGCATGTCTCAGGTGGGCGCCATTGCCATTATAAGAGAACAAGGGAGGCATTCATGGTGAGTTCCCGCACCTCTTTTTCTAGAAAAATAGCACTGCCTGAATGCATGGCTTCGGAGGTAAATTTGAAATGTACAATTCTGTGATATCAGAACTGAACAGCAATTAGCTGAAATCCACCGGATTACTGAAAGCTGCTCAGGAGATGCTGTTCCATGGGCTTACGTTGCCTTTCTGAATTATTGGCTGGGATCCTAAATTCACTTGAAGAGGCAGAGTTCTACTGCTGCCAAGGTGAAGTACGAGAACTCCATTACTCTAAATAAAGAGCAGGATGAACAATAAACAAAATGGTGCTTGCCTGAGGGGAACAAACCAAAGACATGCTTCCTGACATGTAGGTGCCTGACACCAGCACAAAGTAATGACAAATGGGCATGGCTTGCGGCCCATATCATGCAAGAACAATGCCAGAACTCTCTGTCCTTTTCCCAGTGTAATGGTATTTTAATATCTTGACGTGCTAAGAAAGCATCACTGGATCACATCCACGGCTGATGCCATGGAAGTATTAAAAATTGGGAGTTTTATTAACAAAATGGCCACCAGATGGTGAGGAGAAGTATAGGTTGCTGTTCCCTTTCCGTCTGCTACATGCATTCTGCTTGTTGTTGTTGTTCCATTTAAAAAAAAAAAAATCTTAGAAAAAGACTTTTAAAAATGCATACAAAAATCACCCAAACCCAATGCTATTTATAAGGAACATTGCGCCAAAATAATAATAAGGGGGTCCAAATCTCTGCTCTTCCATGATACAACAATACCAGTAACACATAATTGTACAATTATAAGATTAGATTAGAATAAAAATAAAATGAACCTAGCTTTATAATTGATTACAGTAGTTCTTCAGCAATGGGGGGAAATATCCATTGCTATTCCATTCTAAGTAAGTTTCATTCTACCCACTCTGATTTGTAATATATATGTCTGTTTCAAAAAAATAGTTAACAACCTACACCCTTGTGCAAATTAATTGAAACAAACAATGTAGTTTATTGTACAAATATACGTACATTGATAACAGATATGACCTCCACTATTTTTAAGCCGCATTTGAACACTGTTTGGCATGGAGTCTACTAGTTTTGAACAGTCACTGTTGATTTTCTGATCCCTGGACCACACTTGAATCAGTGCCTGAATGAGCTTCTCCATAGTCATACAGTCTACAGCATGGAGGAGACTTTTGCATATAGCCCACAAATCCTCAATGGGATTTACATCTGGGGAATTCCCTGGCCAATCAAGTACCTGTATTTGCTGCTCTGTCATGAATTTCTTCACCACTTTTGATGTGTGTCAGGGGGCTAGGTCCTGCTGCAATATCCCAGTACCATCAGGACACCTCTTTTCCAGCTCTGGAATAAAACTTTCTTAGAACCTCAATATATTGGGGCGAGCGCATCATTCCTTCTGTTGGCTGCAGGCTTCCGATACCATAATGATCAACTGACTTTTCATGTTTGTTTTGAGTACAGGATTACGAGTAAGATAGAAAACATGCTTTGTTTCAATTAATTTGCACAAGGGTGTACATTTCAATCCTCATACTGGACGACTTCCCTCCGTTCACTATTTCTGAATCATTTTCATTAACATTTAATAAAGTTAGAGTAGCATTTTAATGTCTTTTTTTAATTTGCATTTGCTATGAATATTGATGCCACACAAAGACATTTGTCCCCCTATTGCATTCCTTGAATTGTCATTAAGGCTTTGGAAGAAGAGAACTGTTTCCTTCAGAGCCCGCTAAAGTTTGGCATAAGAAGTCCTAAACTAGCTTGAAAATTCACTGTTTCCATCAATATTTCCTTCAATTTGTTTTATATACAGTACATATAAACATTAAATAGGTTTTGTTACTGGATGCCAAAGAACCCATTGTAGAAATTGTTCCATGATTTTAACAAATGCATTGATTTGAGTGTCCAGTTGCAACAAAATTGACTTATTCACTCTGGATTTTGTTTGGTTCTGTACTGGACACACCATGGAGACCAGCTCTGAATGGGAACTTTCCGAACATTTTTAGTAGAGTCTGTAAACAAAGAGGATCAAATGTCTGGACTTGAGAATTCTCCTAGTAAAAGATTTGCCTTCCTTATAGTATCATTTTCAGTCTTAAGTATAGCACGATCCCTTCTGCTTTGTTAACCAAACTGAGTAGGATATACATACCATAAACACACTAATGCCTTTTCCCATTTTCCAAAGAGAGAAGAGAGGGGATTCTTTTCTTCTGATGCTTGTGGATGGAGAGAGTTATCAAGTTTTACATTTCATTGTTTCATTGTCTTGCTTAGCATAGCAATGAAATTAAACTGTATGATGTAACAAAAGTCAGATTATATCTTAGATTCTGTATTCTACATAGGAGCCAATTCCTAGGGGCTACAGGCTTTTTGCCCCCCTCCATTAAATATTTGAGGGGGCGGAGTGGGGCAGAGTTGATGGGCGTTGCCATTCAAATGCTGTGTGTGCACCGCATCATGTGATCAATTTTGCAGGACAGGGTATTCCTCCCCCACCCAAGATTTCATTCAAGTTGGCACCTGCATTCTGTTTTTTCCACTCACAATACCTTCAGATTATTTATTTATTCAACTGTTGTCCAGTGTTAGATTTAGATTCACTATTTCATTTTTCCCCCCCAATTTTTTTTTATTGGTTTTCACAATATTATAAACAAACACACACACAAGACAAAAAAACATAAATCATAGCCTTATTAAAAATGACACTTATTAACTTTGTTAAGTGACTTCCTTGCTTCTCCTTGGTTGAATTTCATTGCATGTCCTTTTAACGGTTTTCCAAATCCCAATTCTTATGAAATTTAACTTAAACATTAACATCCTTAAATCTTCACCTTATGAAATTAAACCTATCACTTAACATAAATAAAACCCTAAGCTACTTAAGTATCTGCAAGCTGTTTTCAGTTAATTTAACTTAACAAATTTAACTAGATAATCATTAAATTTAATCCACTCTTCCTGATACTCCTCCTCCTTCTGGTCACGGACTGTTCCGGTTAGGTCGGCTAGCTGACCTAGATTCACTATTTCAAGCTAAGTAAGGCTGCGGTGTTAGGAAGACAAACACTGGTCTCCCAATCCAACACTCTAACCCAAGATTTCCCAAACTTGTTTTTGGACTGCAACTCCCATCATACCTAGCTAGCAGGACCAGTGGCCAGAGATATTGGGAACTGTAGCCCAAAAACAGCTGGAGACCCAAGTTGGGAAACCCTGCTCTAGCCACTACACCATACTGGCTCTGTTACTCATTGGTGGTGGAGGGGTGCATTTCTGCTCCCTTCAAATATTTTTGGGGGTACAATAGAGATCTCCTCATTGATTTGTAAAAGGAAGCATGGATCCACACGGAAAATTAGCAGTTTTTAATTCACTGTTTAATTCACTTTTAATTCAAATCACTGTTGCTGCAGAAATGATTTACTGTGGTGAAAAGGTAGACCTGTCCGTTAAAATTAAAGATCCTACCTATTACCCTTTTTCTCTTGAGTTCTGGGTGCTTTCCCAGTCAGCCTGGTTTTGTGTCTCAGCAGAGAGCAGGAGGGAAAGGTTTGCATTTCTTGGGCAGCCAATGCACAGAGTGACTCAAGACATCTTTGATGTCAACAAAAGCTGCTCCTTTTCCCTTATGGGGTATCCAAGAGCCCCTATAGAGTCCTTAAGTGGGTTCCCTATTGGCAGGAGAAAATAACAGAGGCCAACCAGAGAATATTGAGAAGCAAGGCAGCTAGTAAGCCTGATCTTTATTGAACTGTTGCAACAGGGTCCTCATTCACTACATGCAGGAGAGAGGAGGGACCCAGAACCATGGTGAGCAAGCCCTTATATAGACCTTTGAAATTGCCTACCCTGTAGCCAAAGACCATGCCCCTGAAACACCATACATACATTACAGAAGGAGGCAGTCTACAGCAGAAATCCTGTCTGCCAGGATACCTGACAATGGCCAGTGATTGCTTACTTGGGCAGCCTGGCCATTCTTTTGTGATGGCAAATACTTTAATTCCTGAATCCAGGTCACAGGCTCACCCTATTCATACACAAAGATGCCCTAAAGACACATAAGCAAAAGACAATAAAGAGACTTTCCCATTTCCTTCCTCCTTGCAGAGAAACATTTGAGGTCAATTTGGGAGAGTCAAAATGGTTTCAGGGTTGTTCTCCTGTACTATTTCAAAACACATGGTTTGCATACTTATGTATGTGTTCGCCTTGTAAATTTATGAACATTTAATTTACCGTTGTTTTTTTTTTCACTCTATAAGATGCACCAGACCACAAGACACACCTAGTTTTTGGAGGAGGAAAACAAGGGGGGGGGGGATTCTGAATCTCAGAAGCCAGAACAGCAAGAGGGATCGCTGCACAGTGAAAGCAGCAATCCCTCTTGCTGTTCTGGCCTCTGGGATAGCTGCGCAGCCTGCATTCTCTCCATAAGACGCGCACACATTTCCCCTTACTTTTTAGGAGGGAAAAAGTGAGTCTTATAGAGCAAAAAAATACGGTATATATTTGAGACCTTAAATTCTTATAACATCTTGTTAACAGCACGATGCAACTCAGAAACATGCAGGCCATCCTCAAGTCACTTTAGGAGTCAGGAAACATCCTGGAATAATGCACATCCCCCGTCCATAGCTTGCCGAATACAACTTTTCTTTTCACAGAACATGGATAATCTAGGTGAATGTGCTGGTTGTTTGGTGTAGACGGTTTGCATATAACTGTAAAATATGTCAAGTGTGAAGATGCAGCTACCACCATATAGGATTAAAACAACAAGTCTTGTTCAACAGCAAGTCCAAATTAGTACATGCCGATCCTTTGTTATTTCCTACTGATATCCTGTTCTGCTATAGCTGTAAAGGTCACATTTGCCAATATTTACCTTGTTATCTCTTATGTACATCTCTTGCCTTTGGTATTTGAACTTCTGTTTGCGTATTTGTACAGTAACTACCACTCAAGCCTCATGCTCAGCACTAAGGGAAACATCACAGTACAAAACGTATGGGTTGGAAAATAAAATAGTTGTGTTTTTACAAAGAAATTTTAAACCCTATTCTGACCCCCCCCCCCAAAAAAAAAAAAATATGGGGTTTTCAGTGCAATTATGCCTAGCTGGAAATCATTTTATTTACTTTTTTCATTCAGAATAATTTAAAGTACAGTGAGAAATATATTCTGATCCCAGTTATACTTCTGGTTGCCGATGCTGGTATGTTTTTCAGTTTGGGGAAATAAAAAACATTTAAGTATCAAATATTCTGGTGTTTGTTTATTTTTTTGTAATCATGTATAGGGGGACTTAAACAGATTTCCAAAACTTCTGTTCCTACTGAATTTTGTTCTGGTAGCCAGATTATATGGCACGTGGTTGTGGATTGTCCATAGATGATTCTAAGAATCCCAATAATTTCAGGGGGGTGGTTGTTTTTTCATTTGGTATTTTGGCAAGGTCTGCATGCATTATGGTTACAGCTAAGTCCAACCTTAGGATCACAAATAGGCTGAAAGACAGAAGGGTGGAATGGTAGCATTTTGTTGCACTGAGTCATTGTTTCTGTTATTCTTCAAGGTTGGCTCCAGATGCCCTCAAGTTGCTTACAATTTGTGAAAAGGTGAACTGCTTTCTGCATGTGAATAATAATAATAATAATAATAATAATAATAATAATAATAATGTCTTCTAAAAGTCTGGTAGTTGTTTTTCTCTTTGACATCTCCATCTCTTCCCCATCACATAGCAAGGCAGCAGTTGTATGGCAGATCCATGACTGAATCTTCTTTTTTCATGGAAATAAAGTCATGGCAGGAGGCTGCCAATTTCTTTGGAGCCCAGTTTTCCCATAGAGGAAAACAGCTGGAAGGAAATGTAACTGAGGGAAAGGGGTTAAGCACTCCTTCTGCCCATTACTCCAAATAAGTTGGCAGCCCTCCACAGCTGCATTTCATTGGGTGGGAGGAGGGTTTCAGTATATCCAATTCATGGATTTTCTATTTAATGTGTAGTTTAGCTCTTCGATTCATCCTAAGTATTCCAAACACTGAATTTAATTTTGCAAGAAATTTAGAACCTGTCTGTATGAAAAGCTTGCTATTTCTATGTGGGTGAATTTGCAGATATTAGGTGTGTACATTGGGTTTATGTGGGGGCTGAATGACAAGGCAATTTGTGGCAGTTTTGGGTTCTCCCCTCTCCCCTAAATCAAGGTGTGATGTCAGTACCCTTCCAAAAAAACAACAACCCACAAAGCCACAAAACACTGTTTCTCTATTTCTGAGCTCTCTGTTTTCCTATATAATACCTCTATATTTCCCTATGTCTGCAAGGCTGTCCAAAATCTTACCTGCAGAGCACTGAAGAACTTTGGATTGTTTTTAAGGATTGCAGCAGATAATTTAAAAAAGCAACAACACTTAAATACTTCATTTAAGGTTTTTAAAAAGTCCCACACTACTCTGCTTTTACAAAAACGAAACAAAACCTAGAACTTTTCAGTATACTAGAAAAATGCACATTGTAGGGTTTTGCAGACCTGTAAAGCTTCACAGGGACAACAACGAGAAAGAAAAGCCAGCATGAAGCTGAAAAGTGTTAAAACTGTACACAGCACTTACCTAATTATTTTAAGGTAAGAATGTGACAAATTCCCACTCTCCTGCTCCCCAATAAAGGATTGGGAAAGAAAGTGAATCCCTTATATTTGTCCCACACAAAAAAAGCCCTTGGACTAGTTTGTTTGCAATTTGGCAGGCTTAATCTACTCTGAAAGTGCTCTTGTGCCTGTAAATTTCATCCACTTTGGCCCAAAGTTATACCTGATTTTTGGTCTTCTATTATAGTGAATGGAGGGAACAGAGAGCTTTGTTTTAAAACAGGAGTCAATTACATCTCAAAGTAAGAGTGAACAGTCCTACTTTAGAAACAGATCAGATTTTTTAAAATAATGCACAGACACAAATGCAAAGTGACTCCTGGTGCCCATGCATGCTAGTAGCATATATTTCTGGACAAAGCATGGAGGAAACCACACTGCTCTCTATAACTGAGAGGCATTAAATGTTCTCCGAAATCTCCTGCAAAGAACCTGCTTCTTCACTCCATTAGCTGCAGATGTGCAACAAGTAAATACAAATATCAAGTCTCAAAATACTTTTCAAATCATTGTTGTGTCACCGGAAACAGGTTTTTGCACTGCTATTAGAAACTGGCATGGCTGGCAATGGTTAGAAGTTCTCTTACATATTCTAGATGGTAAGAAAATAAGTTGGGTTATGACAACCAAAATGAAGGCCTTCTTAATTCCCATTGATTTCAATGGGCTACTTAATTGCATGTTCAAATCTCTCTTGTTGAAATCAGTGGGACTTAAGCATGCTTAATTTTGGCTGGATTCTGCCTTTGCTTTTTTTTATGTATGTCTGTTAAGTTGTGCTTTTTAGAGATCGTCGGCTCTGTCTTCAATAAAAAGGGGGGAAGAAAAGTGGAACTACTAATTTAGTTCCTTTAAAAGGCATCTATTTTCATACACATTAAATCCATCTGTCTCTGAAATGGAGGCCTTGCTTCAGTATGTAATTTGATAAAACACGAAAGAAAAGCCTTGGAGCCCTAAGCAGAAATAGGGACAGAGAAGTTCTGAAGCTGAGTATGGTTTAAAAGAAAAAAAAACCTAACTGAATATTTGGAATATACAAACTTTATAGTTAAAAAAAAAATCATCCACAACTGAGCTTGATTCAATATGTCCTTTAGTCCTTGCAGATACCAAAAGCAAGGAGGGGAAAAATGTGCAAAATAAACTGGCATGGAGTTGGCTATGGCAAATAATTGTTTCCAAATCACAGTGATGGTACACTCTTTGGGCCATCACAATGTTTTGCAGCCATAGGAAATGCTGGAGCATCCCTTGTTAAATCTTAGATGTCCAAATTCACATGGTGTGTTCCCACATGGCAGATCTAGTTCACTGATCTCAGACTTTTGATATTACTGTGTGTGGCACAGAAAATAGCCAGGCTGCAGTGGCTTCAACGCTTCTAAATAATATCATTTAGGGGTTGCCAATGCTGTCCACTCGATAGAAGTGGAATCACCATTGTCACCCCTGCTCCCAATCTGCAGAGGATATCATAGGCAATAGTATTAAAAAATGTAAAAATATCAAGGAGAATCAATAGGCTTGCACTCCTCTGTGTCTCATTCCTAATAAAAGTAATCAGTCAGGACAATCAAGATGGTTTCCGGCCTGAAGCCAGATTGAAATGGGTCTAGTTCACCTGTTTCTTCCAACCATGCCTGAATTTTCAGGTTCTTCAATTTTTTAAAAAATAGCATAAAACCACCACAATCATAAACCAGAAGCAAAAGTGTGATCATTGCATACTGCACTTTAATGAATTGCATTCATCTCAGAACATTCACCCCAATGTATCACCTGCCTCTGGTTTATGTCACTCAAGCAATGTGATTCAGCTTGATTCAGCTTCAGAGTAGCCATATTCTTCACACTCATAAAACCAAATAAACTTTAACCTAGCAAGATACAAGTGCACGAGATGGAAAGCTACTGGTATGAGAGCTCTTTAATTTATTTTTTTAATAGTAATGGAGCATGTTGTGTACTGAGCTGAATCCTAGAACAATAGGATCCAGAATGCAGCAGTCTGATTGGTCCGCAGGAGCCGCCCAATCCAGCTCCAGGTGGAAGCGAATCAGCGACCTGATTGGCCTGCAGGAGCAGCCAATCAGGCTTCTGGACGAGGTGAATCCACAACCTGATTGGCCTACAGGAGCAGCCCGGAATTAGCTATTCACGCGGGGCCCATTGTGTAAATAATGTACATATAGCTAGATGTTTTGGGGGGAGTTTCATTCATTGCTACTACGAGCTGAATAAAGAGCATGAAATTCACACTCAACTCCGACTTGTTATAATTTATAGGTCTTAGCAAGTAGAGCGAAATATATGTTGCTGAGCGAGCAGATAACTTTTCTCTCACTTATCAGTCACTGGTTGCTCAGAAACGGTTTTTCAAGTGCAAACTATGTCAACAAAGAGGAGAAACCGACTTGGCCTTCTCTGTGCATTTACCCCCAATGACAACCCTGGTCTCCTCCACCTCTTAGACACAGCGTGGTGCAAAAACTACACTATAAGATTTGGATTAAGAATCCCAAAGTCAAGGTGCTGTGCAGCTGTAAATCTCATTGGTGGGCGGGCTGCTTCTTCCACACTAGCCCATTTCTCTGGAATCAGCTGTATTAATTCATTCAGTAATCATGGAAAATTCAGACTGCTGCAGCCCAGTGTTTTCCTGTTGTTCTCTCGACTTTAAAGCCTGTTTTCTAGCCATGGCCCTGGCTTGAAATGTAATACTGCATGCACTGGCTAAACATGATTGATGCGCACTGTGGGAGAAGTGGACTGTGGGGCTGGGGATGCCTTGCCATTTCCTGGCTGCATTGCCATGGCATGCCCTGCAATTGGGACCCATTACTTTTTAACAGCCAGTGGGGGGGGCAGCAAGTGAGTAATTTCCTCTGTAATTTTAATTCCCTTTGTGCGCTCCATCACAAACATGGTCATAAAAATACCGTAACTTCTGATCCTTTGCTTTTCCTTTGGTGCACTGATGCACAATTGCAGCTTTCAGGAAAGTCCTTAAGCCTACAATGTGGAACAAATAGCAATTAAACGGGCATTAAAAGCAGCGTACCCTGCACTCAGTGGCTGTATTAAGTCCAGCAGAGATGGAGTCAGTAAAAGGGAATAAAAAGAAGGAAGCAGAAACTGCCACCGCTAAGGAGCAAAAGCTTGACGGCTGCTGAAATCCTTCTCAAACCAAGACAAGACCTTGAGCTTACTCAAGCACCTCCTCCTTCCTGCCCGAAAAAAATGGGAGGTGAAGGCACCTCAGGGCAGGTAGAGGAAAAGAGTGGCCACATGTACAACTCAGTCAACAGAGCATGAGACTCTTAATCCCAAGGTCATGGGTTCGGGTGCCATGTTGGGTAAAAAGATGACTGCATTGCTGGGGGTTGGACTTAATAAGGACTTGTGGTGTCCCTTCCAACTCTACAATTTTAATGTTCTATGATTCTATGTACTACTTTACAGAAAACAGTCCACTATTTAAAGTGTGGTCCAATTAAGTCTGGTTTAAAGGTGAAGAACCCTGAGGGAAAGCAGGGAGATTGGAACTACCCATCAACATTTTAGCACCTGACAGGGATGGATAAATCTGTCCATTTCGGGTTCTCATTTGTCCCCCAAGTCTCGAGTTCAGTTCACCACATTTGTACAGCATTGATTTAATGGAGCTTGTTCCCAGGTAAATGTGCCTAGAATGTGCAACCTTAAGGAACGAAGGGCACACACACACACACAAGCACAAATGTCCCCTTCTGCCACATCCACAGTAAGGGTAATATTAGGAACATAGGAAGCATAGGAATAGAGCCAGCGTGGTGTAGTGGTTAAGAGCGGTGGACTTGTAATCTGGTGAACCGGGTTCACGTCCCCGCCCCTCCTAGGTTTGTTCTTGGTATAAGCTTTCGTGTGCATCCACACTTCTTGAGATACCTGTCTGATGCAGTCAATATATATATCCCCGCAAAGGGGTGAGCTCCTGTTGCTTGGTTAAAGCTCCTGCCAACCTAGCAGTTCGAAAGCACGTCAAAGTGCAAGTAGATAAATAGGTACAGCTCTGGCGGGAAGGTAAACAGTGTTCCCATGGGCTGCTCTGGTTCGCCAGGAGCCGTTTAGTCATACTGGCCACATGACCCAGAAGCTGTCTGCAGACAAACGCTGGCTCCCTTGGCCTATAGAGCGACGTGAGCGCCGCAACCCCAGAGTCGTCCATGACTGGACCTAACAGTCAGGGGTACCTTTACCTATCTATCTATCTATCTATCTATCTATCTATCTATCTATCTATCATCTATCTATCATCTATCTATCTTGTCCAGTAGCACCTTAGAGAGTTAGTTCTTGGTACAAGCTTTTGTGTGCATGCACACTTCTTCAGATACCTACCTGAATCACAGCTACCTACCTGAATCTATCACCTCACAGAGTGTTTGTTGTGGGGGAGGAAGGGAAAGGTGATTGTTAGCCATTTTGAGACTCCTTAAGGGGAATGAAAGGCGGATATCAAGTCCAAATTCTTCTTCTTCATCATCTTCCTTAGAGTACAGCAGATTGTTGGTCCATCTACCTCAGTACTGTCTGTTACACTGACTAGTGGTGGTTCCCTGAAAAGCTCAAGGCAAATGCAGATCAACGCTACAATATTTATTTTAGAGTATCAGATCGCTGTCTTAATAATTACAGTCTGAGGAGGAAAAAACAGCTCCACATGGCAATAAATCAAGGGCGCAAAGTTTACTTCACTGATTGGAAAATCCTTCCATCACAGCAATCAGCTTCCTTCTCAAGGCACGAACATGACTTGCAATTATATTATATTATATTATATTATTTATTTGTACTTTTAGGCAGATTCACAACTGATGATTACAGTCAGAAAGCCATTTTTTGCAGCTGGCCAGTTTTGGGTTTTGTTTTGCCCCAAGCAAAAATGACAATAGAAAATTTAGATTTTTAGAGATCACCCAATAGTCTCCTGAACTAATTCTGACTCCATTTGGGCTCAGAGCTAATAGTCCCATTGGCTTGTGAAATATACACGGAGTCCTGCAGTGATTTCATGCTCTCAATGGCAGCTTATAAAACAGTGACTGAATTTTCCCCCAAACCTCAGGCTTTTATATACATTATTTACA
The DNA here is from genome assembly GCF_964106915.1 of Podarcis gaigeae. Classification (NCBI taxonomy): domain Eukaryota; kingdom Metazoa; phylum Chordata; class Lepidosauria; order Squamata; family Lacertidae; genus Podarcis; species Podarcis gaigeae. The sequence goes on along the minus strand of NC_139694.1, from coordinate 13,677,874 downwards.
CAATGAGTCCCGTCTGATTGGCTGATTCTGCTTCCTTCCTGGAGCCTGATTGGTCTTCTCCTGCAAGCCAATCTGTTTTTGCATTCTAGGATTCTACCTGCCTATTGTTCTAGGATCCAAGCTTAGTACATAACACTTTGATTGGTAGAAGGCTTGATTGGTAGAAGAATCATAGAATTGTAGAGTCGGAAGATACCACGAGTGTCATCTAGTCTAACCCAGGAATCATTTGCCCAACATGGGGCTCAAACCCACGACCGTGGGATCAGCAGTCTCATGCTTTACCAGGTGAGCTTCCCCAGCTTCAAACACAGAATAGTCGTGCTCTTACCAAGCATATTTTATTTAAACACCCTCCAAAGCATTTTCTCAGCGATTTTTTTTCAGCCAGACAATGCAGCATTTGTACATAAATATTAGAATTGCAGACAAAAGGAACTATCACTCAGAATTTATATTGCAAGTCCTAAGTTTTTTGTGTGCTTTGCTGAGTTTGTAAGCTACAGTGTAATTTTTAATTGCGTTTTACCATGAGGCGGAAGCTACTTTTATTCTTTTAACAGTGTATACACACGGAAAAGAATTTCCTGCTACTCCATTTATAGGCAGATTTACACTGGCAATAAATCAGTCGATGTTGATCTTGATTAGCAAAATGCTCTTTGCCTTGAATTATTCCCTGACATTTTGAAAAGCCAAACATTCTTGTTTGGTTCTAAATGAGAAATTTAATCTGCTCAATTGGATTCAAGAATGTGATCCCATCACACTTTTTAACAGAAAATTTATAATTAGGGAACATTCCACTGAAGTGCATGATGAAGTACTGACCACAGAATTCAGCCGAAGAATCTCTGAGTCTTCATATCTTTTTAACAGCAGGTTTCTAGCCCTCATTGTTGAGCAAATAAGCTTAGGGCACTTCCAGATGACCCCAGGGGAAATGAGACAGCCTTGGCTATTTAATGACCATTCAGTCTGATATGTTTGGGGGGAGGCTAGACACTGCACTGAAACAAGTATTATCTCACACTCTCCATCGCTTTTGCAAGTCACTATCCTTCTTGCCAGACATATGCTGTTTTTGGCAAAGGTGATTTGTTGTGCCCAGCCTCCCAGTCAACTGCAGTTGCACAACCTGAATTTGCCGGTATGTGACAGAATCACACATGAAAATAATGACAGTCTGGAAATGCCCTTAGAAGACTATGAGCAACACTTGCAATAAAACATGTTTATAAAAATGGGCAACAATGAGTCTGTCCTAAATCCACTAACTGAGTTGATGGCAGATGCAGGATTTTGAAGTACAGAATTTCCATCCACAACTCAGGGGCTAACTACACAGGATGTTAAACAATTAACATTTTTGTCCAACTCTTTTTAAAAACTAGCTGTTAATGTCCCAAATAGGATTGGGTCCACTGCAGATGGGAAGAAGTGGTTCACACTTTCGTGCCATACTACAGACCTAATGAAGATTCACCCTGGCTGTGATTTGGCTCCCATGTGGCGCTGTGGGTTAAACCACAGAGCCTAGGACTTGCTGATCAGAAGGTCAGCGGTTCGAATCCCCGCGACAGGGTGAGACAGGGCGTTTCCGTGTGCTGCTCTGGTTCACCAGAAGTGGCTTAGTCATGCTGGCCACATGACCTGGAAGCTGTACGCCGGCTCCCTCGGCCAATAAAGCGAGATGAGCACCGCAACTCCAGAGTCGGCCATGACTGGACCTAATGGTCAGGGGTTCCTTAACCTTACCTTTATCTATCAAATATTTTTATATTACCAACTTATTATTATTAATTGCCTCGTACATAAGTGTCCCAAGGCAATACACAATTTAAAAAGCAGCAAACAGTTAAAAACACCAAAAGCAAATATATTTTAAAAACAATACAATACAAAATAGACACCCATGGCAGAGATCCAGCCAAGCAGCTGGAAAGACCCAACAGAACATAAATGTCTTCAATTCTTTCCAGAAAGTGCATATGGTGGGTGTTTGTCATATCACAACAGGAATGCTTGTTCCACAGAACAGGAGCGTCGCTCTGCTCTGAGTTAGCATGGAGTGGGCTTTTGAGATCTGAGATCTCTTACAGACCACAATGACCTCTTTCAGGTAGCCTGGTCCTGAGCAGCACAAAGCCTAATAAGTTTTTAGTACCAAGACCTTGAACTTGGCCTGGTAGCAGATTAGCAGCCAGCGGAAATCCCACAAGCAAGGTGTTATGTGTTGTTGGCAGTAGTTTGCCCCCACAAGCAACCTAGGCACCATGTTCTGCACTAACAGCAGCCTGCAGACAAACCTCAAGGGTAGCCTCATATAGAGTGCATTTGCAGCAATCCAAACATGGTGGTGAAAAAAAGCCCTGCATAAAACCACTGATACAATTGCATTAATGGAATAAATGCAGAGTACCTCATAAATTAATAGATCTGATGGGTACATCAATGCAGCTAAATCGCCCTGCAAGGAAATGCACCTCATTGCCACTGGAAAGGTACAAGTGCATTTCACAACTGAAGCACTAGCCAAGTACAATGCCACTTGGAAAAGTCCCACGTGTATCGTCACAAAGCAAAATGACAACAGCCTAGCTCTTTTTTATTTAGTTATTTGATGTATGGAGCACTTCCCACGAGGCACGCTAAACGACTTACAATACAGTGGAACCTTGGTTCTCAAATGCCTTGGTACTCAAACAACTTGGAACCCAAACTCTGCAAACCCAGAAGTAAGTGTTTTGGTTTGCGAACTTTTTTTGGAAGCCAAACATGCTCTGTTTTGAGTGCCATGCTTCCGTTTTGAGTGTTCCGCTGAGGTCTGTCTGCTTTTACTATTTATTTTGTGTTTTTGTTTCTGCAGCTCTCTCTTTTTGTTTTTCTGACTGTGTGGAGCCCAGTTCAGCTACTGATTGATTGATCGTGTGACTGCATTACATTGTTTATTGCTTTCAATTTATGGATCAGTGGTCTCACTAGATAGTAAAATCCATGTTAAATTGCTGTTTTAGGGATTGTTTTTAAAAGTCTGGACCGGATTAATCCATTTTGCATTATTTTCTATGGGAAAGCGCACCTTGGTTTTGGAACACTTTGGTTTTGGAGCAGACTTCTGGAACAGATTAAGTTTGAGAACCAAGGTACCACTGTATAATAAAAAACTTCATCATCTTTGTATGCCATACAGTGGTACCTCGAGTTACAGACGCTTCAGGTTACGTGTTGCACGGGTTGCATACCGCGGCAAACCCAGAAGTACCAGAAAGGGTTACTTCCGGGTTTCGGCACTCTCGCATGTGCAGAAGCACTGAATTGCAACCCATGCATGCACAGACACAGCGCTGCAGGTTGCGAACGCTGCGGGTTGTGAACATGCCTCCCGCACAGATCACATTTGCAACCCAAGGTTCCACTGTATTTCCGTCAAGCAGTTCATACACGAGGCCATGCCCTTTTCCACCTTACAAACCATATGCAGAGACATTTGGCTGCTCTCTCACCCCTGTTACGTGACAAACTCCTGTGGTTGCAGTGAAAATTATCTCCAAACCACCTGAGATCCTGAAAAGAACACATCCACGAACAATTTATTTCAACATTAGCAAGGAACAAAAGGAAAAGAGGGGAAAGGGGAAAGACGTAAACTGTTCATAATAATAAGAGAGATTCCTAACAAGCAAGAGTGTTCTATATAATTAAGTTTTCATCTCACAAGTTAATTACAACGCTACACATCTCACAAGGGTATGCTGCCCTCTAATTGAACATGTCTGGAAAATGTTCTTTATATATATATTAAAAACGTAGCAAATGTGAAATAATAGTAATAACAATAATGGAGAAGGAAAAGTGCAGCAGTTAGCTGTTGCGATGCAGTTGCACCCATTCAAGACACTGCTATGTATAACCAAAGGTCAGTGTCATTCTTTGGAATATGTTTTGCCGTATTGTTTCAAGAGAGATGGAGTGTAAGTCTAGGGCACAATATTTAGAGACTGAAATATTTTGCTGAGCCTTTCGTGAAGAAAAGAAGCAAGCTTCATGAAGTTTGGTGGCTCTGATTGGCATCCCCTTGAAATCCTTGTCAGCTGAAAATTACTGTGGGGAACACTTCACAGATGGGAATCCACAGAACCCATTGTTGATTGCAGCAGGCAAAAGGTCCGGTCACCATTTTTAATACAATTGCCATGGCATGCTTTTCCTATTTGCATCCGCATTCTGTGGCCTAACACATCTTCTGCTTCCACATGTACACACCCTTTCCTTGTCTCTCTAATCGCCAGGTAAGCAACTCATTGTCAGGAGTGCATGTAGGAGACAGGCCCTGTGACCAGTAAGACTTTGCAGGACTGGGGCCTTCCTAAGTTTGTTCTGAAGAAGCAAGGCACAGCCACACAGGAGAGGCTGATTGGTAACTCACCTGTGCAGGTAACTCACCTGGTGGCAAGAGCCAGGAAGGGATATAAGGTCAGCATTTCCCTTCGGCTCTTTGCCACAGCAACACGTTCCTTGCCTTGCTGTGTTTGACTCCTTGCTTCTTGATCCTCAGACCCCTGACTTCATGACTCCTTGCTTCTTGATCCTCAGACCCTTGGTGTCGTGACTCCTTGCTTCTTGATCCTCAGACCCCTGACTTCATGACTCCTTGCTTCTTGATCCTCGGACCCTTGGTTTCGTGACTCCTTGCTTCTTGATCCTCAGACCCCTGACTTCATGACTCCTTGCTTCTTAATCCTCGGACCCTTGGTTTTGTGACTCCTTGCTTCTTGATCCCCGGACCCTTGGCTTTGTGACTCCCAGCTCTCTGACCCTTGGACTCTTGGCTTCCTGACTCCTGGCTTCTGGAATCCCGTTCCTGCTCTCATCCCACCATCTTGCCCCCGGTCCTGATATCCCCAGCCGGGACTTCGACCGCCCAGGAACCGGACCCTGACACCCATTCCAGGAGAGAGTGGTGGGCAAAGAACATCTCAGAGCCTCTTCTACCACCAACTGACTGGTCAAGAGAGTTGCAGGAGGGTGAAAAAGGCAGGTGATGAAGACCTCAGAGCTATCTCCCTCCTGCACTTCTTCAGGGCCTTCTGTCATCTACACTGTGGGAAGAATCCTGCTATTTTTTCATATGTGTACCCTGAGAGGTGGATATAAGCAACAGATCACATTAATACAACCCCTATACTTGTTTTGTTTTGTTTTTTACTTCTAAGTTGGCAACTGAAGGCTCAGCCCATTCAGACATCTCTGGCAACAAATGAGGATCCCAGCAGTCTCATGACCTGAACTGGTGCCTCCATCTAAGTTGCTATATAGTCTGCACAATTGCTCAAAAGTGGCTTGAAAAAGCGCCACCATTGGCCAAACAATGGTGGCAATGGTTCCTGCAAATGGTGCATCTGTGGAACTCTGCACTGGTGAAAAATGTGTTCATGGCCCAATGGTGACTGTATTCATGACACCCAGCTTTTGGGGTGTGGATCCTAAAATGAAGCTACCAGAAAACCAATCAAATTTGCTAGAAAGGTGCGCCAGAGATAATTTCTTTAAATTTGCATACCTCCCTATACCCATAGGTCTCAGGGCATTTGGAAGGACAGATCCTGAAGCTGAGGCTCCACTACTTTGGCCACCTCATGAGAAGAGAAGACTCCCTGGAAAATACCCTGATGTTGGGAAAGATTGAGGGCACAAGGAGAAGGGGACGACAGAGGACAGGATGGTTGGACAGTGTTCTCGAAGTTGGACAGTGTTCTCAAAGCTACCAGCATGAGTTTGACCAAACTGTGGGAGGCAGTGGAAGACAGGAGTGCCTGGCGTGCTCTGGTCCATGGGGTCACGAAGAGTTGGACACGACTAAACAACAACAACAAATGTATACATACTAATAAAAAATACACTCCCCAACAAAATCCCCCTGCCCACAAATTCAAAAATCCAAATTGACATATAGCATTTAAAAAACTATTTAAAACAACCCCCCAAAAATAATATAGCAGCCACCCAAGTTAAAACCCCATCCCCCATTAAAACAATTATTTTAGCACAAAGGTGCTGCCCCATCCCCCATTAAAACAATTATTTTAGCACAAAGGTGCTGCCCCATGCGTTCATCCCCATCATACTTGTCCATTGGTCTGCGTGAGCAAAGGGTTCAGCTGTTGCCTTCCTAATGATACATTGCCCCCCCCCAACTCTGCCTACCTTGTTCCCCCAGCCCCCACAGCAAGAGGTGGGTTTGGCCTTTACAAAATGGGAGTGCTACAAAACTGGAATGTCAATAGACTTTGAAAAGATGTCTAAGCATTAAAAAGGCAGCATGAAAAGAGGATGGATCAGTCAGCAGCAGGCATAAAGAGGCTGAAGCTATAAAGGAATCACGATAACACAGGCAAGAGAAGAGGGAAGCAGCCCGTGAGAGATCAAGAGGTCTCTGGGGAACAGGAGAAAGTGAGAAGAAAGATCAGAAGATTACAGGAAAAACAGTAAGCGCAGACCTGTTGGCTCTAGCTCATGATTGTTTATTTTTCTAATAAACACACTAACTCAAGGAAGCCTGGGGTTCACCAAAGACGACTGGAAATAATTAACCAGAAAAGCTATATGAAAGACTCCTCCAGCTCCTTTATAAAGCACAGAAGCACACACAGGCGTACAAGCACATAATGGATGGGCAGTCGATAGCTTCTTGGTTTTCTCATTCCGTTTACACACTGTCTATCGGACAACTTTCCATCTGGCAAATCCTGCAGCCATATCAGTACTTCAAGGAGTGGAGGCAAAAGGGGGGAAGGAAGGAGGAAACACCCCCTGTCCCCCCCTCCACTTCCAGTAGCAGTGTAAGCTTAAACTGATCTGAGCACTTTCACTGCAAACCGCGATAATGGCCCAAGGTCTGTAATCATGTCGAAATATCATCAGTCACATATGGGGGGAATGACTTAGCAGGCCACACAGCTATCTGACTCTGCTACCATTAAACCAACTTTAAATCATGGCGAAGCTCTGAAGAAATCCAGCCAGAGGCAAGAAATTAAACATTAAAAGATGATGGCTGAACTAGATCCTCAGCTGGCATCAATGTGAATGGCCGCTGCTAATTTGAATAGGGTGGTGCAGATTTTTTTAATAATAATCTCACCTTTTAGTGCTCTCTCTCTCTCTTCAGAAAATCTACCTTGACTTGAGTAAAAAAGAAGACTAATAAATCCTTTATTCTTCTGAGGTTGGCATGACTCCTCATTCTCCTTTCTTCATTTTATATTACATTTCAGTGTTACTGTTTGTGATGCAAGGGCATTTAAGGCAATATGTTTTTCTTAAATGGTTTAATGACTGGATTAGACATCAGTTGGATTCTATGGAAAATTAATGGTCATCATATTAACAGAGTTGTTTAATTATTTCTTAGAACTCTGCTTTTTCATACCACAAATAATTTTCTGCCTGAAATCAGACTTTGGGAGATGTTTTAGTCAGAAACTGGTTGCTGACCACTTTATGGCAAGCCCCCTTAGATGTTCTACATGACCAGTGAATTTGCTGATTTGGAATGCCTCAGAAATGGAAGTTCCAGGGTATCCTTGTGCTAATTCCTTTATGAACACTGATCGGGCACAGATTAGCTGGTGTCAAAAATATATTAAAGCAGGCACCATGCATGCCTCTCTGTGGAGCGATCCCACAATCAAGAGAGCACTGCTGAAAAGCTCCTTTCTTTTGTAGGCACCTACCATACCTCATTTAATCATGGCACACAGAAAAGGATATTTGCTGATATGGGAAGAGGGAATCCCTCAGGTACCCAAAGCATAGGTCCCAAACCATGAAGAAAGTTGCTGTCTTTTAAAGCAAGCACTTTGAATTGGGTCCAGAAATAGACCAGGAACCAGTGAAGATGGCAAAGCAGCCTAATACGTTCAGGACATCAAGTCCTAGCTAGAAGCCTCAGAGCTGTATTCTGCTCCAACTCAGTTTTCCAAGCCGTGTGGAAAGCAAATCCATTGACAACACATTTCAGTAATCCAAACAGGTGATTAGCAGGACATGGATGACTGAAGAAGCCAGGATCTTTCTAAACAGTGCTAATGAAGACACCTAAGCTGGGAAAAAGGCTCTCCAAGCCACAGAGCCATTGAACAATCCCAAACTATGAATCTTTTGGGAGAGTACAGTCCCTCCAGAACAGGTTGAGCACCACCCTTCTTAGTAGATGAACCACTTATCATGTGTTATTGGAACCATGGATAGGCAGGGATGGCTGTACCCAATTCAGACAGTCTCTACAGAAGGATACCATAGTTGATGGTATTGAAAGGTCCAGGATAATCATCTGTCTCTGTCCTGGCAAAAGTCATCACACTGAGTTACTACAGCACTTTCAGTGCTAAACCCCAATTAAAATGGATCAATGAGTGACTATTCTAATAGGTCCCCTACCCTTACAGAGGGAAACAGTCAACACAAGTCTAAATCTCAGCAGGAAGCGATCCAACCATGTCAAGTGAGAAGGTACAAAATCCCCTACTTTTTTATCACCATCATTCTGTCAGGAGTGCATGCAGGAGCCAGGCCCCGTGACCAGTAGGGCTTCACAGGACTGGGGCCTTCCTAAGTTTGTTCTGGAGAGGCAAGGCACAGCCGCTTGGTAACTCACTGCACCTAGTGGCAAGAGCCGGGAAGGGATATAAGGTCAGCATTTCCCTTCAGCTCTTTGCCACAGCAACTCGTTTCCTGCCTTGCTGTGTTTGGCTTCTTGCTTCCTGATCCTCAGACCTCAACTTCATGACTCCCTGCTTCCTGACCCTCGGACCCCTGGCTTCTGGACTCTTGTTCCTGCTCCCACCCCGCCATCTTGCCCCCGGTCCTGACGTCCTCAGCCAGGACTTCAATTGCCCATAGACTAGACCATGACACATTCTGCCTATTATCATAATGGTAGGCATGAAGTCCTGAGTTGCCCCGGAATGCTGATGGTTCCTAAATCAGGAATGCTGATGGTTCGTAAATCAGGAATGCTGATGGTTCCTAAATCAATCGCCCTGAGAACCCTGAACCCCAAATCCAATGCTACGTCCATCAGCTCAGGCAGAAAGAATCGTGCGCAGCGTGGTGGGTGGTAGGCCAAAAGAAACCTTAATCGGCTCCAGGAATGTAGTGCAAGATCCAAACACTCCAAGCTGGTCTTTCAACCGACATCTACTTCCCATCTGTTTGTGGATTTTGTTAATAGTGGCGCCTCGGCATTCTAGCTGCTTTTCTACAAAATGAGTTTCTCACCAGAATGGGCAATGGAATGTGGATTCTTTGGAGGTTTTGTGGCTTACTGTCTTGTGAACATCTCATCCTATATGGCATGTGAATTCTGTTGATTGCATTGCATCCTATAAACAGCATGTGAATCTGTGAATTCTGTTGATCAGACTGCTTCAAAAGTGGATATTCCTAGTTGCTGTTGTTGTGGCTTGTTTGCATTTTGCTGAACGGCTCATTCTCTAACACAGACACTGGAACATGTGGATTTGGTTGTTGTTTTTTTAAGGTTTATTAGCTCACTCTATCATTCCCAATTAGTCCTATGTGTGATGTGAATTTGGTCGATTGGATTGCCTCATAATCAGATATTCCAGCCTGTTTTTCTATTAAAAAATCAAGGACAGGCAATAGAACACGGATGATTTCAAAGTGTTGCTGCCTGTTGCATCATCCTCATCTGTGCAACTTGCAAATATCGTTGACTGCACTGCCTTGGAATCAGTTGTTGTGGGCTGTTTCACCACAAAGCCACTTATTCTTTGGAATAGGTACCAGGATGTAGGTTGCAGCTGAGAAGTTTCATGTTTCGCTGCATCATTCCCATCTAGCCCTGTGGGGCACATGCACTGGGTTGATTTGGCTCTCGTGAACTGTAAGCTCCCTGGAAGGAGAGAGCTGTTTCTTTGGGTAGCAAATAAATATATGAATGAATGTGCCTAGGAAGTGGATGATCTGAGCAATTTTTTTCCCACAAGACCACTTACACCCTTGTGCAAATTAATTGAAACAAGCAATGTACAAAACTCACATATACGTACATTAGTAACAGATATGACCTCCACTATTTTTAAGCCGCATTTGAACACTGTTTGGTATGGAGTCTACTAGTTTTGAATAGTCACTGTTGATTTTTGGATCCCTGGACCACACTTGAATCAGCGCCTGAATGAGCTTCTCCATAGTCATACAGTCTATAGCATGGAGGAGACTTTTGCATATAGCCCACAAATCCTCAATGGGATTTACGTCCGGGGAATTCCCTGGCCAATCAAGTACCTGTATTTGTCGCTCTGTCGTGAATTTCTTCACCACTTTTGATGGGGGCTAGGTCCTGCTGCAATATCCCAGCACCATCAGGACACCTCTTTTCCAGCTCTGGAATAAAACTTTCTTAGAACCTCAATATATTGGGGCGAGCGCATCGTTCCTTCTATTGGCTGCAGGCTTCCGACACCACAATGATCAACTGACTTTTTGTGTTTGTTTTGGGTACAGGATTACAAGTAAGATAGAAAACATGCTTTGTTTCAATTAATTTGCCCAAGGGTGTATTACCCACAGTAGACTGGCACTAGGACCATGTGTACATTAAATGCAACGGCTCCCATTCACATACTGTATATCTCAGGACAGCACTCTCCAGATCCCATCAAGTTCCCCTTTAGTCATTTCAGCATGGATAAATAACTGCAGCCAAAGATGCCATGTACGTGATTGGTCATTGGCTAAATGATGCATTCAGCCTCAAATGCTTAACGCAAGTTGGCAAGCTCTGCTTCACCATTCACAGCAAAATTCCTTCCTGCCCTCCACAAGCAACCCATTTATCCCCTATAATTTCAGCCTTGAAAGGAAGACTGCCATGTACTGTAAAAATAGCCTAACCACTCTAATTATGGAGAGGGTTAAAACAAACAGCAAGCACACGGCATGCCACTGCTGTAATCTGAGACCACTTGAACCAAGTACGGGGCTTTTGAAATGCTTTTGCATCCTGGTGGCCAAAGAATCTTCAGTGGCAGCAGGCAGTTTGGCTAGTGGACTGGAGTTTAGCACAGTAATATCTTCAGGCACCGGTTGGGGTGTCTCTCTTGCATTCATGTGGATGCATTCAAATGTTATTCCATGCACAAAAGCTGTGACGATAATCTGCTACTAATTCTGAAAAGCTGTGCATTTGTTCACTGTGCATTTGGAAACCCTTTAAGGTATCATAACCAAATTGTACATGGTAGTTCCTGAGATTAAGGCAGGGGCGGAGGTGGGGGGGCAGTCCACCCTGGCTGTCATCACTGAGGGGGGTGGCATTCGGCATGCCACCCGCCTGTGACTCCCAAGCCTACCCCGAGCTGTCGGGGGAAGGAACAGAGCTATGCTGCCTTGCCAGCGGCCTACCCCCCTTCTCCCTTCATTTTGACAGCTCGGGGGAGGCTTGGGAGTCGTGGGCAGGTGATGCGCCATTGCCCCCCGCTCCTGGGCTGCTTCCTGGGGGGGGGAGCCTCTCCCGAGCTGTCAAAAGGAAGAGGGAAGGGAGGAAGCGGCATGTGTGGCAAAGCAGCATGTGTGGCAAAGCGGCATGGCTCCCCACCCCTGCCTAGGAAGCAGCCCCCTGGGATGCTCGCTCTACCCCCCTGGGATGCTCATCCCAGGCAATGGGCCCACCCCTGTGCACCCCTGGGTACACAACATGTGTGCCAGAGCAGCTAGCTCCGCCTCTGGAATAAGGTGCAGGTTTTCATGATGTTTGGATAGAGTTTGATGCCATTTTGAATCAAGATTTTAGCAGACCGAACCTTTCAACTGCACTGATTTTAGCCACCAATTTCAAAGCTGCACTGAGTTTTTGTTTCTTAGAATTCCTGAGCAACGCAAGGTTGCTGGTAGTAACATCATGCACAGCTCTGCTAACTAAAATGGATGGTCCCAAGTGTAGCTGATTAATCCATTGGCTAAGCTGATTAAAGAAAACCGTTCTGGGTGTAAGAGATGCACATACCTTCGATTTTAACTCAAGTATGCCTCACCTATTAGAAGTCTAGGAAAGTGTGTTCTCCCTCATGGAGAGCACAGGTTGCGGGCGGGGCTGACAAGACACCTCACTGTTACTAGGCAAATGGTTTGGCCATCCTGTAAGCAGGGGCGGGCTGTTACTGGGGAAATTTAGATGTTGCCAATTAGTGATTGACAGCCCTATTTGTTAAATACAAGGCACGCAGCAACGGACGTCCTCTTTCGCTGCATGCTTCGGATCACCCGCCCTCCCTTCCCTAATGTTAGGCTGTTTGCTTGACCTTGCTATTGCCTGTCATGGGGTCGTCTGCTTTGGGACAGGGGCCCGGTAGGAATTTTGCCATCTGGCTGATTAGTGTGTGCCACTTGGTTTTCGCTTACCGCGTAGCAAATCGTCACAACTTGTAAGGAATTGGTTGCTGGGGGGTATGGATTCAGCTGTGCCTGTCCCCAAAATGCTGCTGGTGGTGGAGGGGTATGGATTCGGCTGTGCCTGCCCCTCCAAAATGCTGCTGGTGCTGCTGAAGGGTTTTACCATTAAAGGAACCCAGGGGCTCCCCCATGCTTTTGTCCGAAACCCCCTGGCAAGGGGCTAGGGCCACGCAAGCCCCTGGGAGCATGCTGGGGAGAGGTGAGGCATGGTTCCCAGTCCCGTATCTCTCCCCAGATGACTTACCCTTCCTGACTTCACGGGGGGTGCGAATGTCAGAGCTGTCCCCGTGCGGGGACAGTTAGTGCTACCAATGCCTAAGCAACCACTCACATTGCTGTATTTGAATAAAGTTGTGGCCAAAATTATGCCAAAAAACCTTAAACAAAAATCAATTGTGTTTTTCTTGGGGGGTGTCTTGGGGACCTCGATGCGCAATCACCAGCCTAGATTCTGGTGCACTGGAGCTGAAGCAATGATGCCAAGAGCTGTCCCTTTGAAAGCACAAACAAGGTCCTCTCAACAGTGTTACATTCAGAGTGGCCTTGCCTTCCTAGGGACAGCTTGATCAACATATCATCAAGATCAAGGACCCATCTAGTTGATCATTCTGTTTCCACACCCGTGGAAAGCCAAAAAGCAGGCTATCCGTGTAATAGCATGTTCCCAAGGACAGGAATAGTCTTATCTCCCCTTAAATTTGTCTAATCACCAGGGGGCAGACCCAAGCACGTCCCATTGGCTTGTTGGGCCCACCCCCTGGGGAATCCCTGGACCCAGGCTTGCCTGACAAAGGCCAATCTGTAGGCAGGTCTGCAGTCCTCCCCAGCCGACTGCTGGATCTCTGGCCAGGCCCATGGCCAGGCCGCAACACCTCCTGACCGTTTAAGGGAAGCGGACTTAAAGCCATCCAAATCAGCAGCCACAAGCACATCATATGGTACAAATTCCATCTGTCCTGCTCTCCTATCATAGGGAGAGAACATTAGGGAATATTAAGCAAACCTTTCCACCAGGAACATATATTACCATATAGCAGGGGTCGCAAACTCCCAAGAGACTGCGATCTACTTTCAGAATTGAAATCTGGCAGAGATCTACTTTGGGGGGGGGGGGAGGAAAGACCTGTTTTTGTGGGGTTAAGGTAAAGGCTTCTTGGGGGAGGGGAGTTCCGCTTTGGGGGTGGCGAGCAAGGAAGGGGAAGTTAGGGTTAAGTCACTCACAAAAACATTGCTATGGATGAAAACAGCCACACAGAGGGAGCTCCATCCTCCCTTCCTGAGTTCAAACAAAAATGGAGGGCGGGGCAAGGGCAGGGCAGGAGTCAGATTTACCAACGCAGACAAAAGGGAGCCAGAGATCAACCGCAATCTACCAAAATGTCGCGGAGATCTAACAGTAGATCGTGATTGACTTGTTGGACATCCCTGCCGTATAGGGATGCAAAATGTGTGCTTGACAAAAAGGTCCTGCCAGGTGCAGCATGTGAGGTGGCGAAGTGCTCCCAGCTGCATTGGCGCTGCCGGTCACCAGGAATGTGTGTGGCATCAGGAATGGTGGAGGAAGCACATGGCTGGCAGCAGGGGAAGACAGAGATTGTGCCCACTGTTGCCACGCCGGTGCTTCCCTGGAGAGCCAGTGTGGTGTAGTGGTTAAGAGCAGTAGACTCGTAATCTGGTGAACCGGGTTTGCATCTCCGCTCCTCCGCATGCAGCTGCTGGGTGACTTTGGGCCAGTCACACTTCTTTGAAGTCTCTCAGCCTCACTCACCTCACAGAGCGTTTGTTGTGGGGGAGGAAGGGAAAGGAGAATGTTAGCCTCTTTGAGACTCCTTTGGGTAGTGATAAAGTGGGATATCAAATCCAAACTCTTCTTCTTCTTCTTCCCCCACCCTTATGGCTGCCATGTCTAGTCCAGTCCCAGCAACTTCCAGCACTGTGGGATCCATGTACCTAGTGCAACAACAGCACGCCTGTATCCTGCGCTACCACAGTTCAGATATCCAAAAGTTAAACAGAAAGTTATGTTTCTCACCAGTGATTCTTTATGAAAGACTTTACATTTCTCCTTCCGAATGGTGGTTGCTCCTCCTTTCGCAGCCGGCGGGTTGAGCGTGCAGACGTGTTAGCTGTTGATGCAGAAGAAAATTGGCTAAATTGGGTTTGTAAAACAAAATACGTCACTCGAATGGAGCCCAACACCACAAACATGCACACTCTTAAATGCTGAGACAAAGACCTTGGCCCAAATCCACTTCTATTTTTCTTTGGGGGTGTTCTGTCATACCAAAGATAAAGCCCTTTCTATGTCTATTTTAGTGTTTGGAAAGCAGAGATGAATTCATAATTCCCTGGCAATTTCCTGAGGTACAGAAGTGCATAATTAAACCTAAGCACATTAGCCTCTAGCCTAACATACGATCCTTCTGGAAACTCCCTGTATCAGACACGAAACCCGTCCAACGCACATCACGCCAATCCTTTCTGAAGTGCCAAGTTGCTTTGGCTTCCTCCCTTGGTTTTTACCATTCACCACCAGCAGGTTTTCCCTAAACATTTCCTTGAGGGTAGTGTTGTGAGATCCAGCAGTTTTCTCCTTGGCTGGTTTCCTGGGCTTTCTGGCATCTTTGGAAGGCAAGCCACAGAACCTGCCGAACTTTGCTGTGCATGGAAGAGAGAAGGCATTCCATGCAAACACGTGAAAAGATGGGGAGTGGAATCTATTGAGGGGGTTCCAGGCCTGTGCAAGATACCAAGTGTGTGAACAGTACCGTTAAAGGCTCAGAAACGAGCATAAAAGCAAAAGACTCTTTTACGGGTCTGGAAACCAAGCCTTAAGAGCATGGGTAGGAAACTAAGGCAAGGGGGCCAGATCCGGCCCAATTGCCTTCTCAATCCAGCCCGCGGATGGTCTGGGAATCAGCATGTTTTTACATGCGTAGAAGGTGTCCTTTTATTTAAAATGCAACTCTGGGTTATTTGTGGGGCACAGGAATTCATTCATTTATTTCTTTTTTCAAAATATAGTCTGGCCCCCCACAAAGTCTGAGGGACGGTGGACCGGGCCACGGCTGAAAAAGTTTGCTGACCCCTGGTAAGAAGAACACTTGAAGGAGCTAGATATGCATAGCCTGGAAAAGAGGAGACTGAGAGGAAATAGCACAGCCACCTTCAAATATCTCCAGGGTCGCCACATGGAAGATGGAACAAGCTTGTTTTCTCCTGCTCTGGAGGGTAGGACTCGAACCAATGGCTTCAAGTTACAAGAAAGGAGATTCTGAGTAAACATCAGAAAGAACTTTCTGACTGTAAGACCCTTTCAACAGTGGAACGGTCTCCATTGGGAGGTGGTGGACTCTCCTTCCCTGAAGGCTTTTAAGCAGAGGTTGGATGGCCATCTGTCATGTATGATTTAGTTGAGATTCCTGCATTGCAGGGGGTTGGACTAGAAGAGATGACCCTTTGGGTCCCTCCCACCTCTACAGTTCTATGGTTCTACGATTCGGATATTCTTGTTGAGCATAAGAACTATCCATGTGACCTTCTCAAATTGTCACAGGCATAGTTTCATCAGTTTATATCAGTGTTTCCCAACCGGTGTTCCGCGGCACACTAGTGTGCCGCGAGACGTTGCCTGGTGTGCCGCGGGAAAAATTAAAAAATTCGAAAGATATCCGGAGAGGCGGCCTTCGGGCGAGTTTTAATTTTAATTTTCCTTCTCCCACTTAATGCCCCACGCTCGCCCGAGCAGCTTGCAGTCCTCAGTAACCACGGCAACCCGAGGGAGGGGAGGGAACAGGGAAGTCGAGGGCGGCGGCGAGCCGCGATGACGTCAGTGGGCCGCGCCGCCTCGCCCTGGCACGGTGTGAGAGCCCCGGCTAGTGGCGCGAGCTTCGGAATAAGTGGGATCCGCGTGCGCGAGACCGAGATCGCGGGTAAGGAGCTCAGCCCTGGGCAGGAGGAAGCGGGGCCGCGCGTGCGGGCCACATCCCCACAGAGAGCGAGCCTCCCCCGGCCCACCACTCCGGGCAGGTCCACTCGCATGAGGGGGCGGCGATGGCGACGGCCGGCAGCTTGCCTGCAATGCCATCCCTCGAGCAGGCGAGGAGCCTGGAGGCTACCAGATGCGAGTCCTCTTTCCCACCCTGCTCGGGAGTCCAGAGCACTTGGTCGCATTCAGGATCTAGAGTGGGGAAGCGGGGCTTGTGTCTGGGCTGGACACATTGGGCTGCCTGTGCCGCTCGACCTGCGGGGAGAAATCAGGGTGGGAGTCACGACCGTGAGGCAGGGCTGCCAAGTGTGGCAGAAGAGGACACGGCCGTCGCACCTGTCCTTAGGTAGGAGCTTCTTCCGTGTCGACCTGCTGCCCTAAAGTCTTGGCTTTTTTCTTGGCTTTTTGGCGGTTGGCACAGAAGGAAGGCAAGGGGGAGGGGAAAAAATTGAAACTTACACTTTTGTGCGTCCCTCCCAGCGTGACGCTGCGCGCTGACGTCACGGGGCTGTAATGGTGGTGTGCCTCGAGATTTTTTTCATGAAACAAGTGTGCCTTTGCCCATAAAAGGTTGGGAAACACTGGTTTATATAATGATATAACAATACTTGTGTGAAACAGCAAATATGCTCCTAACCTGCCAGGATTCTGCATGCTGTCCTGTTGACGGGATAAACGGACCCAGAGTTTTGGATATTGGAATAAAGGTTCACAATATACATACAGGTTTCTGAATACTATACAGCTTCTCCCAATGCATACAAGATGCAGACAAGAGTACAGTCAAATTCCAAAGGACTGAGAATGAATTCAGGGATTAAGCTTGTATTATTCTGATTTTTTAGTTTTTATTTTAGAAGTTTAAATAATAAATCTAAACTGGTGGGGCAGATTTGAGGACATCTTCTCCATTCAGCATAGAAATACAGTGGTACCTCGGGTTGCATACGCTTCAGGTTATATACGCTTCAGGTTACAGACTCCACTAACCCAGAAATAGTGCTTCAGGTTAAGAACTTTGCTTCAGGATGAGAACAGAAATCGTGCTCCAGCGGCGCAGCAGCAGCAGGAGGCCCCATTAGCTAAAGTGTTGCTTCAGGTTAAGAACAGTTTCAGGTTAAGAATGGACCTCCGGAACGAATTAAGTACTTAACCTGAGGTACCACTGTATCAGAGCAGCCATTCCACTAAGCTATGTTACTAGAACAGGAGAGAGGAAATAGCCAGTGCAATTCTGAAGCAGCACATCACTTTCAAGCGCTGAATCACTTTGAGTAAGGCTTACTCATTCCAAGATACTTTCCACATATACACACACACAGAGAGAGAGAGATGCATGCATCGTATTCTATTACTAAGTTAATGGCTCCGAGTTGTTCCGCTGTGCGTTAAAACAAAATATTGTTGTAACCTTTACTTGGGGTGGGGGCGGGGGTAGAAAAATAATCACTTTGTCTTTTATGGAGAGCACCATTTGGCAGAAGCAATGTGCGAAGTTGTTCTTGGTTATGCAAGAGCTCAGCTATGTGTGAAGAAAGCGAGATTCAGGGAACATGGCAAGCCTCCAATGCAAAAGTGTTTTAACATATCACGAAGCAGAAACGATACCATTGTCTGGATACAAACTGAAAAGATAAGAGTCCCCGATTCGCCTTCCAATCACACAGAACTTTGACACCAATAGGCATCAATCTCTTTGTCTTGATTCAACAGGTCTTTCCTAATGGCATTTCCACAACTGCCCCACCACCACAGCAGCAGCTACTACTGCCCACCTCAACCAAGAACTGGACCCCCTAGCCTCTCGCAATGTCAATAAAAATAAATATATAGGTAAACAAAGGACCCGTCGAAATGACGCTGACACAAACCCCTACACTAACACACTGCAACGGAACGAAAGAACAACACCCCCATTTCTCTCACTCCCCTCCCCCCCCCATCGCAATATGTCTATGACAAGCATGTCTCTCACTACATGTAAACGAACTGTGAAAAAGACTCTATGAATTGAAAGTGGAGACAAATGATGCACTTTCCCCTGTTTGTTTTCTAGCACAAGAAAATCATTAATAAAAACATTTTTTAAAAAAAAAGAAGAAGAAGGGAACGTGGCAATAATAAAAATAAACATGGGAAGGGGCAGATTATGACAGGCACCGGGGGTGGGGGGGGTTGAGGGCAATGTGGTGCCCAGGAGTAACCACATTAGTGATCCCAGATATACAGTGTTACCTCGGGTTACATATGCTTCAGGTTACAAACTCCGCTAACCCAGAAATAGTACTTCAGGTTAAGAACTTTGCTTCAGGATGGAACAGAAATTGTGCTCCGGCGGCACGGCAGCAGCAGGAGGCCCCATTAGCTAAAGTGTTGCTTCAGGTTAAGAACAGTTTCAGGTTAAGAATGGACCTCCGGAACGAATTAAGTACGTAACCCGAGGTACCACTGTAAGTCAATCCACATAGTGAGAATCATAGACTTGCAGAGTTGAGAAGGAGCCAAGATTTATCTAGCCCAGGCTTCCTCAAACTTGGCCCTCCAGATGGTTTTGGCCTACAAGTCCCATGATCCCTAGCTAGCAGGACCAGTGGTCAGGGATGATGGGAATTGTAGTCTCAAAACATCTGGAGGGCTGAGTTTGAGGAAGCCTGATCTAGCCCAATTCTCTTCAAGGCAGGAATGTGTGTGTCCTGTCAGCTGGCATACCGGTTGTTGAAGACTGTGTAAGCAGCAACTACCAGTTATGAGGAAAAGCATTAGGAATAGCACTAAGGGATGAGCTACATGTGACTCATCAACAAAGCCCAGACAGTTGGCTTTTGGAGGAAGAATTACAAGGGGGGAGGGCTTGCAAATATGGAAGCCCTCCTCCTCCTCCTCTCTGTCTGAACCTGTTCTGACCAATCTTCCCAAAACAGCATCAATCAGGAAATGGTGAGTTGCAGTTTGAACACATGCCAAGGAACTTACTTAAGAGACCATTCTTACACACAAAAATACGAACGAGCCAGCTCAGGTCAACTGTGCCTTTTGCCACAGACAAAACGGTATAACTCTGGCATAACGGCTTGCAAGTCAAGGTGATCTCGACTCCTTCTCCTTCCTCCACTTTGACATTCATTGCTTGTAATCTCGTTTGTGCTGTCATACCTTGAAAATGCTTCCATAAAATGCATTTTCTCAGAACAAAACGGTCACATGACTCATGGTGACTGTCATTTCTGAGCCCTTCTCCCCATCCCTTCAGAAGGGAATGGAAGGTTTCTTTCATAAAACCCACCCTTTGGAAACTTGGGTGTTGCCAGGGTGCGGGGGGGGGGGGCAGTTGCCTTCCCTTAAATCAAGTAAATAAATATATCCAAGTAAATAAAAATAACTAAAAGTAGAAATCGTAGAAAGATTTTGACAGATTTTTCTGAGCACTTGGGGTCAAAAGAAAGTAATTTAAAACAACCGTTGTGGAGACATTTCATTCCAAATTTATATATGGCTCTATATAACTCCCACATCTGATTGTCTCACCTGGTACATGACTTTCATTATCTTCCTGCTTTGGGCACTATATTCCTGCCTGTACCCTACCTGCTACCCAACACTGAACCCATATCTTAACTATAACATCAGCTCCAGGCCCTTTTGACCCCAGTCTGCCTTTATAAGAATCAGACCCTAGTTACAAATTGCCACAAGATTTAGCCATAGGCCTAACACCTAGTTTGGGACATCCCATTCGATAATGATAATCTTATTGGGTTGCCCCAACACTCTGGACAGCTTCCACAATATATAAAAACATAATAAAACAATAAACATTTTTTTAAAAAAAAACTTCCCTATACAGGATTGCCTTCAGACGGCTCAGGGGTTGGATAACTCCATACCCTCCAACATTTCTCCAATGAAAATAGGAACATCCTAAGGAAAATAGGGACATTCCGGGATCAAATCAGAAACTGGGACAGCTTCTCTAAATCAAGTTTCTCTAAATCATGTTCCTGGAAAATAGGGACACTTGGAGGGTCTGGTAGATGCAGAACGCTGGAGAAATGTTTATATCTGTATGATCCCAGTCAAGTTGAGGGTTCATACCAGGGACTTCTGGGATGTGTGAATTATGACCTTCCAGTAGATAAATTCTGTCTTCTGACCTATGGGGCTTCGAAATGATACACACACAAACACACATACAAAATCACACATATGGAGCCGCTCTGAACAGAAACGTGTTTTTGGTGGCCTCGGAGATGTAATATTATTTGAACTGACCCTCAGAACCTATATGGGGTATGAGCCAAGTACAAAGACTTTAATCTAATTAAAAATAAGAATAATCTGCCTCTCTCAGGCAATGTTCCGACTGCTGGCCACTCTCCTCGGACTCCCCACACTGTTCTGGCTCATTTCTGATGTCACTGCAAGCGTCAACGCTTCTCGGCTTGGCAGAGGATGAAGCCAACAAAGTAAGCAAGAGCTCATTTCAAACATGATCCTGTCCCTCTGCGACTGTAGTGTGAGGAAAACCGGGCGGCCAGCAGTTCTGTGCATGGGGAAATGGGAAGGCAGTTAACATTTACGTTTAACTGGCACCTATAAGTTGGCTGCTTGGAACATCCAGCTATTTGATTTGCTGTTTAATTTTTATATTAACAGAGAGGATTTAAGAGGGAATGCTTTTCGCTTTGTCTGTTTCTAGTCAATCACAATGCATTCCTTCTTCCTTGCAGCAGTAAATCTGGCACTGAGATCATTGTTATAAATTGGTTTCTTTACACCCATTTTGCAAGGCTCTATTGGCCTATCCTCCTCCTCCTTGTTTGCGCCAATGGTTGCCCCTATCCAGCCTCAAAACAGGCCTCCATTTTGTGTCTTAAAAACAAGAAGGACATCAATACCTTAAAATCATGGTCATGTGGTATCCTGGTGGGATCTTCTTGGCTATAACAGAAAACTGTGACATCTATTGCAGCTGAAGCATCAGAGGAAGCTGTAAAGAAAACTGATATATGTCTAATCAGTTTTCTCTGGAACTGCAGATTTTTCTGACAGAGGCGCAGTCAAAAATATGAGGCAAAACCTTGTTGAAAACAGTTACTCATGCTGTATTGCAGCCTCTCCCTACATTGGAAAGTTCATCGCTAATAAATCAAAATAGCTTTCAATTAGACTTTCATTCACGGTAGGGCAAGATGTTTTGGGTTTTTTTGCCCTTTTCACAGTTTTATTCTCTCTTCTCTTAGTTTGTGAATGGGTGCAAGCCTCTCAAGGTCACTAAGAATCGATCATAAAGGTGACCTCTTAGCCTTTCTGATGACTCTGCTCATATGGATATAACCAAATGTTGGACTACCAGTGATGGACTGAACATTGGTTCTTGGTATATCAGAGTATGGTCAATAGCACTGGCTGAGAAATTAACATGCCAGGTGAGAGTGGCAAAAGGCAAACACAATCCATATTCCTTTCATAGCATATGGCAAATGTTTATTGAATACATAAATTGTTCAGACCGTGGCAGGAATCCACCCAGCACTCATGGGAAAATGCGGCATGATCTCTTAGAGTAATCAAATGAAACTTCAACACATGGCATGATAAAAGTCTGTGATGTTATCAGGACTAGTTACTTGTCGAAACAATTGTTTTCTCAAAATTCATCTTCTAAAAAAAGAATGTAGACAAAGTAGCTTTTGCGAGAAATTTCACTTCTTAGGGCAAAACCATGGATGAATTTTCATGAAAGATTTTACCAGCTGGAAAAAGCAGAAAGTCAAAGGCCCCTCCTTGGCAGTTTTGGGGGGGAGCTGTTAAGGCTGAATGAAATTCCAACTCTCCTCCCTATCCCCTTTCCCCCCACAAAAAAAAAAAATCATTGACCCTTTTGAAGTAAGTGGATTTGGGAAAAGCAATTTTTCATGGGGAGGGGGTTACCATTGATGGCGGGGCAGTGGTGTTCCACCACACTTTAGAATTTTTTTAAAAAAAAACAGGGCTCATCTTGACATCCAATTTCTGGTGGTTTTTATTCTCCTTACCACCACCAAAACAAGGAGTGCTCCAGACACGGCAATTCCAGGACCAAAATTCTAACAAATTTAATTAATAATAAGAACAACACCAAGATTCTGTGCTTGTAGCAAATCACAACGTACAAAGCAACCACTTCTGTAGCATTTGTATGTCCAGTGCAAAAGTATATTGTTCGACGCTGCTTCTCTTCTTATGGTTAAAAAAAAAACCCCATGTATTTCTGCAGCTCTTCGACAACATGTTTGTCCTTTTATTATGCCTCGTAAATGAAGGGCTTGCGCAGAGAGACAGTGCCTTTGCTCCTTGATTACCCTGCACTTTCCTAGCCTCCCTTGGAGTCACAGGCCCAGTAATAATTCATGTAAATGACAGGTTTGTCCCTTGTGGTTTTATGCATCTCTCTGCATTTGTCTGGTTAGCATACACAAACTCTGACATTTCATTAGCTTTGTGGTGTCTTCCCCCTCCCTCTCCTCCCCTCCCCTGCTTGTTGCCTTTTATTACACTGCTGCGTTGAGCTGAATAAATAGCAAGCAGACCTGGAAATTCCCATCCTGCCTTCATTTCAGAAGGCGTTCCACATCTCAGCTGCCGCAACGTATCCTGGCTGAGTGCATTTCTGACAATACTCTGGGACTCACCAGCACTTAAGGAAAAGCACCTGCTAAGAGAAGTAGCCTTTGGTAGCTATGAGTTCATGCATGATCATGGGTCCTGCTAGTTCCCTGCTTAATTATGACAGCCCTGTGTGAGAGAGGGAAGGAGGCAGGCAAGCGAAGACACTATCGCATGTCTGCTCTCTCAAATCACACTAGCACTGCCTGTTCCACTGGTGTCTTCACCCATGTTCAGGAACCGAATGTTCTTCACACGTGGAAGATAGGGTTCTTCCACACCTCCACTTGTCCCATGCCTACAAAGCAAGGGTGCGAGTGGTTTTCCACTTGACCTGCAGTGTGGTGTAGTGGTTAAGAGCGGTAGACTTGTAATCTGGTGAACTGGGTTCGCTTCCCCGCTCCTCCACATGCAGCTGCTGGGTGATCTTGGGCCAGTCACACTTCTCTGAAGTCTCTCAGCCTCACTCACCTCACAGATTGTTTGTTGTGGGGGAGGAAGGGAAAGGAGAATGTTAGCCTCTTTGAGACTCCTTTGGGTAGTGATAAAGCGGGATATCAAATCCAAACTACTCTTCTTCTTCTTCTTCTTCTTCTTCTTCTTCTTCCTAGGCACAGGTTTGAGAAGTTCTCCCCTTGACTGAGGTCTTTTCCCCCCAGCTAGAACTCACTGGAACTCGGTTTCGGCACCTCTCAGATGGGCACCATTGCCAGTCTAAGAGAACGAGAGAGGTGTTCATGGTGAGTTCTGGCACCTATTTTTCTTGAAAAATCACACTGCCTTGACCCAGGGACGGAGGAATGGGTGTGTGGGCCGCCCTGGGTGTCACCACTGAGGGGGGTGGCAAAATGCTGGGCGGAACTCACCGCGGGGCCTGCAACGCACCCGAGCCACACGTCTCTCCTGGGAGTGACGCGGTGGCTTGTGCGCCTGCGGGCTGTGCGCTGCCCCAAATGCTCCACCCACCGCCTCCCCCTCAGTTGTAGGGCGGCAGAGTGGGAGGAGGCCCCACAGAGCGTCCTGCCCCGGCTTGCCCCACCCCTGGGTGCAGGGCACGTGTACTGCCCCAGGCGCCCAATCGGCTTGCTCCGCCAGTGCCTTGAACCACCCCTTTTGCAGGGAAAACCCACTCTTTTGTGATAGATTGGAACAAACGTCAATCTAGAAAACCCCCATATTGCTGTTTGCTCCGATTTAGCACTAAGGAGTGCTTTTCCCCAAGGGGGACGAAAGGAAGTATAGATAAGCCCTTAATGTTGTTGTTGCTTATTTTGAAGGGTTCTAATTTGTGCAAGTTCTTAATTCGGCGTTTTAAAATAACCCTGCTTCTTAACAGATTCTCTCTTTCTGTCCCTCCCTTCAGTCACTCATCGGGGGTCATTTTAGCAGTTTAATTTTTACATTTT
Organism: Podarcis gaigeae; assembly: GCF_964106915.1. Classification (NCBI taxonomy): domain Eukaryota; kingdom Metazoa; phylum Chordata; class Lepidosauria; order Squamata; family Lacertidae; genus Podarcis; species Podarcis gaigeae. The sequence goes on along the minus strand of NC_139694.1, from coordinate 13,653,355 downwards.
GCAAGGTTCTTAACGGAGCAGTTGCATTTCACAAATATGGTGAGCTGCTCTGGAGACTCCAGTCAAAGAGCGATAAAGAAAACTATGAAGTAAATAGATTCAGGAAGCACAGTTACAAAACAGCACTTACAATGGTGGTGGTAGCAGCAAATATATGCTGCAAACTGGGGAGAAGATTTCTGGTTCAATCAATTTTTAAGTGGTTTAAAAGAATTTTATAATTGGGTGGAGGGAGAAGGGAAAAGAAAGGTTTCTTCCGTGTCTCCCTCCCTAAGCCAGGCTGAAGTTTCCTTGTACCTATGGGACCGCCTCTCCTAGTATGTCCCACAGAGGTCTTCAAATAAAAACATCCTGAAGGTCCCAGGCCACAGAGAGGTTAGGCTGCCCTCAACCAGAGCCAGGGCTTTTTCGGCTGTGGCTCTGATCTGGTGGAACGCTCTGCCACAAGAGACTAGGGCCCTGCAGGACTTGACATCTTTCCGCAGGGCCTGCAAAACAGAGCTGTTCCACCAGGCCTTTGGCCAGGGCACAGCCTGACTCCCTCCTTTGGCAATCTCCACAGAACTTTAGCTTAATGGTTGCCATCAATTTGATTTTAATTAATTTATATAATGAAATATTTTTAGAATGTTGTACTATTTTGTTGTTAGCCGCCCTGAGCCCAGCTTTGGCTGGGGAGGGCGGGATATAAATAAAATTTATTATTATTATTTGGGAAGGACATGCTAGGGCAACATTTAGGGGATTAGCCTGGTCCCTTAGTCTACTGACCACACACTGCTGTCTACAAATACAGTAAATATGACATGCAGGCTGAGAAAGGTCTTGAAACGAGGAGAAGCATATTCAAATGGAATTGGCAAGTGTGCAGTTTTAAAATGTTCTAAAGTTAAATACACAAAGAAACTTTGAAAGATCAATTGCATTTAAAAATCAAGGATCCTGCCACATTTACATAATTTACAGCACAATCCTATACATGTCTCCTCAGAAGTCCCTTTGAAGATAGTGAATTAATTAGAGCTTGCTTCTGAGTGGGCATGCATGTGGATTCCACCGCTAAAAATTGCATTAGTAATTATATTGTCGGGACAATCAAGGCTGCGCTAAAAATGTTTTTCATTGAAATCAATAGGATTTAAAAGTGGCTGGACTGTGTCCAATGGGAACAAATACTTGAGTAAGAAAACGGGACGTAAATGAGACAAAAAAAATGCTTTATTTTTCAGATCAAATGATCAGCTCTAACACAGTAAATTCGTCTGTTTCAAAGGCTGTTTCAAGTTTTAATTTCAACACTGCGTTTAATTAGGTGGTGTTCTTTTCATAAACATTGCCACAGAATCTGAATGACTGAACAACAGGAATCAATTCTGCTTCCCAGACCATTGCAGACTCTGTGTGTGTGTGTGTGTGTGTGTGTGTGTGTGTGTGTGTTATGAGACAGCTGGGAAATACTTTAGGGAAACACTTGTTGGAGAACAAACAAAAACAAAGAAATAAAAGGGAGAGCTTCAACGGCGAAAACAAAAACTGATTATTAGCATAAAAAAAATTCCGGTGGATAAGGAAACCAGATGCAAAGGGAGACAAAGTCCTGTATTTTAAATACTTGTGTGGAAAAGGGAGCTTGAGCATGCACAACTTTTCTCATGCTGATGTTACAAGCTGCACCTGCCATTCTTCACAATTGTCAAAAATACAGGAACCCTGCCCTAATGATGTTCATCTGGGGCATATCAAGACTGCAAGCTTACATTGGTTGTATGCCAGTCTAACTGGCTTTCCACAAAGAGATCCTGGGAAAACTGCAATTTGGGAAGTGTGCTGAAAGTTCACTTCTCAAGAGATCAGCGCATCACAGAACTCCTGTTGCTTGTGAAGAGAGGGAAAGTATTAACCCTATTTAAGTTTGTGGTTGCTCAGAAGTGCCCAGATAAGGCTCCCTACCGCAGTCCTAGCCATTCAGAAAGGAAAAGGGGCCTAATGATTTGTTCCCATGGAAATAACTGCCATACTATTAATACTCTCTTTTCAAATCGGAGAGTTTGGCCAGGTATTGCCTCAGGGCAGCCTACACTGATAGTCCTACTATCTCTGTTAAAGGTAAAGGTACCCCTGCCCGTACGGGCCAGTCTTGCCAGACTCTGGGGCTGTGCGCCCATCTCACTCAAGAGGCCAGGGGCCAGCGCTGTCCGGAGACACTTCCGGGTCACGTGGCCAGGGTGACATCGCTGCTCTGGCGAGCCAGAGCCGCACACTGAAACGCCGTTTACCTTCCCGCCAGTAAGCGGTCCCTATTTATCTACTTGCACCTGGGGGTGCTTTCAAACTGCTAGGTTGGCAGGCGCTGGGACCGAGCAGCGGGAGCGCACCCCGCAGCGGGGATTCGAACCGCCGACCTTTCGATTGGCAAGCCCTAGGAGCTGAGGCTTTTACCCACAGCGCCACCCGCGTCCCCCACTATCTCTGTTAGGAAACCCATAACAATACAGAATGTTAAACTGACAGCAAGCATTGTTACTGCAGGGAGTTGATTAATTCTCATCAGGGTTCTGTTCAATTCATTTCAGCGATGAAGATTAAAAAAAAATGGCCAGCGTCTCTCGGTGAAAGGAGTTTAACTTATGGGAGTTCTGTCAGAAAAGTATTTATTGTCTGTTTAGCATAGCCAAATACTGGGATTATTATAGGAATTAATCAAGGGAAGAAGCATGTTATTAAGTCATAATGCAATCGTTAACCCTTAGGGTAGCAACATGATATGACTGGCAAAAGGAGGCAGATTCTGGCTCTGGTTAGTGCATTTAAAAAAAAAACAACAAGACAAAAGGTAAATCACTTCATTCAAACATGCAGACAAAGATATAAAACATGGGCCTTCAAAGGAAGATTTATAAGAAATATCTCGGATATGGCAGAGGAGGGAAAAAAGAAGATAAAGTATACGCATTCTGAGATACCACTGATGTTGTTCCTTAGATTTTGAGTCCAACCTCGTAAGATCCAGTAACTCTTATCATTACCAGCAGTTTGATCTGGAAATAAAGATGACTCAGACTATTTTTCACTGGTCCTGCTAGCAATTTGGTAAAGTTCATAGGGCCGGTTTTAGGTCTGTTGAGGCCCTAAGCTACTGAAGGTTATGGTAATATGTCCATCTGTCCTTTGCCAACAACAAACTGTTGCTGTTCTTTGTGTTGAATATATGCTATGTGGTAATTTATGGACCTAATAGGTATCTGAAGCCATTTGCACATGGTGCCATGTAACCAGTCCATGCAGAATGTCGGCACCTTATATATAGAAATGAGCAAACCAGTGATATTTTAGGGAGCTGGCTAGCAGGCAGGCAGGGCCCGTTACTTACATCATAGGAGCCTACAAAACACAAAACACTGTTGCTGTATGTAGGTTTTATTTTATTTGTTTTTTTATCTTATATTTTGGAAATGTACATCCAGGTTTTTTTCCCTTTAAATTTTTTGGGGGCCCCCAAGAGAATGGGGCCCTAAGCTATAGCTTGTTTAGCTTATAACATAAATCCAGCACTGAGACGCAGGTGGTGCTGTGGTTAAACCACAGAGCCTAGGACTTGCTGATCAGAAGGTTGGCGGTTCGAATCCCCGCAACAGGGTGAGCTCCCATTGCTCGGTCCCAGCTCCTGCCAACCTAGCAGTTCGAAAGCACGTCAAAGTGCAAGTAGATAAATAGGTACCGCTCTGGCGGGAAGGTAAATAGCGTTTCCATGCGCTGCTCTGGTTCGCCAGAAGCAGCTTAGTCATGCTGGCCACATGACCCGGAAGCTGTATGCCGGCTCCCTCGGCCAATAAAGCGAGATGAGCGCCGCAACCCCAGAGTTGGTCACGACTGGACCTAATGGTCAGGGGTCCCTTTACCTTTACCTTAAATCCAGCACTGCTTCTCTCCATGCTTTGCAAAGCATTACCGGCTGACTGAATACATATCAAGTTGCTGTTTGTGGCACAGGAGCAGGTCCAACTGCCAATGTAGCAGCTTGCAGCCAGTTGCCAAACAGTGACTATGCACTACAGAAGGAAAGGTACTCCACACGTGCTCATGAGTATGCTTGTCAGTGCTTCACATGTTCACAAAACATAGCATTCAAAAGAGGTTCTGAGGTTTTGCTCTATCTCAGAGCAACTTGCCGCCCTTCCTTACCCGCTGAGCAGGTGAAACTCTTACTCCCTTCACAAAGGAAATTTTTCTTGGCAGATCGCGACAACAAAAATCTCTGCCAAAGCCTCCACTATAAAATGAAGCTGACATGTTTTGGCTGTCAACCCAATGGGATAGCCAATGGGATGTCAACAATGCTCTCTCACTGCACTGAGCGCTTGAGCCCCATTGTCATCATGGCATTAGTGCTTTTTGAATATGGTTCTATTCTTACAAGAGTGTTGAGCTATCAGGCTGATCTGATTAAGTCCCATTCACTTAGATTTAGGGATTCTGGATCACTCCCTCATTTAAAAAACATTTCTTAGAAATCCAGATCAGTGTTCAAAATCTACCCAGGCAGGACCCCATGACTGACTGATAATGAATTGTAAACTCTAAGGTAGATGCGTACAAAGCTCATTTTTCTACTTGACTTTTCGAACCTTGTTGGAAAGATGAAAGGTTTAATTTAGGCTACGCTGCAAGTTTCCATAGCTTCATACAACTGTGTCTTCCATTATTATATGGGGGGGGGGGTTAATTGATGTGAATTGCTTTGATACAGTTGACTGAAAAGGAGGGTGAAATATAATGAATGGATAAATAGTGAATAATGTGATCAATGGATTCTCATGCAGAAGTCACGGCCACTGTATTAACTAACATATTCAGCAAGTGAAACCTTTATAATGGCTTAATGCAATTTTTGAAACAGCCTCTAATTTCAAGAAATTTCGGTGCTGAAGCTTAACTTTAAGGGGTTCTGAAATGTGAAGCTGGATCCTAATAATGTCGAGTAAGAAACTAACACCATTGATTTCAATAGGATTTACTCACAGCAAAGTATATTTTGGACTGCATCCTTATATCTCAGCTTTCAAAAACCACCACGATGGAACTGAATAGCTGATAAAACATTATTTTAAAATAGACTTAAAAGTGCCAATGTTTCTCACTTGCTTTCCAGACTGTATCCACTGTGCAAGAGACATGGTGAATGTCATAGTGTACCTGTGTTTTAAAATCTATTCAAGATGAATCAATGGCTCATCAAAGTGCACATTCTTGAGATCTACTCATCTCTCTCTCTCTACCTTAGGCCATTTCCACATGCTATGCTGATTGATCTGAATTTCCCAATCTGTTTTGCCTTTTGAGTAGATTACATTAATTTACGTTGAATTACACTTCTCTGCACTTTTTCAGATTTCAGCCTCTTCCTCCCGAGCCTCTACACTTTAAATCTCACGAGTGAAGGGTGGCTACATCTTGACTCTAATGCAAATTAAGGGAAATGACTCCACAAGGATATAAAACGCCAGACCACTGTTTTCCCCTTTTATCTCCTTCATAACCATCGGATAGTAAACATTTCGGAATGTGACTGTGTTGCAGTTCTTCTATAATACATGCAACCAGATGTATCCACTGTGAGTTGAAGCATTGCAGTGGACAGTTTTTATTAAAACAAAACAAAAAAAAGCAAAAACACTTGTGATTGGCTTACTTGCACACCCTGATATAAAAAATAAAACATAAACCCAGGCTAGGCCTGGTAAATGAATGCAGAGTAACACACAAGGAGGCAGAGAGAGAAAAGCTTTCAGCAACATATAATGCTCAAAAGAAGTGGAAAGAGGCAAAGAAAGTGTTAAATAGGCAGAAATATTCTCTCTTTTTTAAACTGTGAAATACTGGTACTTAAGTGGTCATCATTTAGCTGGTAGGGAAGAAGGTGTTCGGGTTATAAGGTACCACATTATTTCCCTGGATCCTGGATGTGAATGTCATCGGGCGGAAGGAATATATCTTCAGTGCTGCGCTCAGTAACATATGACCAGCTTTAAAAGATGCTCATTTATGAAAAATATTATTTGATGTACTGCTTCTAGATGAGGAAGTTGGGAAAGGGCAGACTTTTAGCAGGACACAATACCTTTTGGTCAGGCTGGCTAGGTTGCCTGCAAGCTCTCATCTCATTCACCTACCCTAGAAGTCTTTCTTAAGTCTTTATCTTGTGTTTGAATGTCACCAACTGCAATCGTTTTCCCAGCTGTATGTCGCTGGTGAGCTAAGGCCTCAGGTTTCCCATCTTTGTTTGATGCACCTGAGCAAATCCTTTAGAACAGCTTGATACACGTTAGATGTGCCAACATAGTCCACCAGTTGTTTGTATTTTTGCCTGCGTGCCTCCTTTCTAACCGGTTCTCATTAGGGGGGAGCTCCACATTTATTTCATGATGTTCTTCTGTTCTATTCTTCTCTGCTCTTTGAAGTGCTCTTGTGTTAGGGGGAAAAATCCACAATATAAATAAAATGATGACACTCGTTATTAGCATGACAAAAGACATTTTGTTCCAATTATGTTTGCCTCTTCTCTCTCTCTTTCAGTCACCCTGCCTCGGCTCCTCCACTTGGAACAATAAGAATCACGGGTAAACAAACAAAGGGACCATTTCGAAAACTTGAGAACATTACCGTGAAAAGTGGGGAGCTATATAGAAGTCGTCTTCTGTCTGATATTATTATGCAGGGGTGTTCTTGCCAACACCAAAAAGCAATTCTACTGAAGTTCACAGTCCACTCCAGTGTTAACCTTACATGTGCAGTTTGCCCAAAATACTCTGTACTGCAGTGCTCCTTACAGGGCCCATAACGTTTGAAGTCTGCTCAGAGCAGCAGTTAAATCAATAGAAGCAAACGAAATGTAGAACATAAACACAAGTGGAATCAGTTAACTGAAACAGAAGACATTGCTTTATGGTAGCAAATTCTCATAGCAGGGGAGGCGAACCTGTGGACCTCTGGATGATGCCAAACTACAACCCTCACCTCTTAGGACGTGGGTGACACTGTGTTCTGAACCACCGAGCCACTTGGGCTTGCCGATCAGAAGGTCGGCAGTTCGAATCCCCATGACGGAGTGAGCTCCCGTTTCTCTGTCCCAGCTCCTGCCAACCTAGCAGTTCGAAAGCACACCAGTGCAAGTAGATAAATAGGTATTGCTGTGGCAGGAAGGTTAAACAGCATTTCCATGCACTCTGGTTTCCGTCATGGTGTTTTCTTGCACCAGAAGTGGTTTAGTCATGCTGGCCACATGACCTGGAATTCTGTCTGTGGACAAATGCCGGCTCCCTCAGCCTGAAAGTGGAGATGAGTGCCACACCCCATAGTTGCCTTTGACTGGACTTAACCGCCCAGGGGTCTTTTACCTTTTGTTTTTTACCTTTACAATCCTCATCAACACCAGCCAGCATGGCCAAAGATCAAGTTGGAGTTCAGAATATCTGGAGAGCCACAGGACAGCACCCCAGTCTTATATATGGAATCTGATATAAGGCCCAATGAGAGGGCAGATTGGAAATTTCTGAAGACATGCCAAGGATATCACCAGTTACAATTCTTCAGAGTTCCCTGTGATCAAGCAACTTATTGGGTCACAGTGCTTAGGAATATCACAGGTAGATTCTGATCTTATTATTCAACATTAAGAGCTAACTTTCTTTTTACTAACAGCTGCATACAGTGCTGTTTTCCTAGAACACCTCCCTCGTTCTCCTAGAATGGTAACGGCACTGAGTTCTGCCTGGGAAAAAAACCCTGGCTGCACATACGGCGATAGCATATTTCACTGGAATTCCAGCCTTGAGGTATGGTTATACAATACCTTGGACGTGGCTATTTCAGAGTGAATAACTGGGCAAAGGATAGCAAAAGGTGTTATAAAGAGAAACACTTTTGATGAAACCTGCTTCCCCTTTTTTTCTCAAATTTTTCAGCAGAGAGCCTATATTGACCATTAATGCCCTAAGACTATGTAAAATGGTGTTGCAATCTTAATGCTACATTTATTTTTTCCACAGACTGTTTTAATAAAATAAAATAATAAAATAGTTTCCTGCAATCAAGCAATGTGTTAGGTCACAGCACTTAATAATATCACAGGAAGAGTTTAACGTAGTCTTAAAGAAGCACAGCAACCAACTCTTCTTGCTCCGTTGTCATCTACTTTCTTCCGCGCTGCTCTGAGTGGCAAAGATGCAGCTTTAAAATGCAAAAACAGAGAAATAACGAGGTGAACTGTCATTCCTCATCTATCAAAGTCAGGGATTGCTTTAAAGTAGCAATGTGTTTGGAGGAGTTGAAAAAGAAATCTGACACTTAGTGTTATTGTCTTTAAATGTATCAGTAAGATTTATGGCCAGGATCCAAAATAGTGGGGAGGGGCATAGATCACAGAAAAGTGGTAAATCACATGTCTTGCATGCAGCCTGTGCCAAGTTTGATTCCCAGCATCCCATATCAAAAGAATCAGATAACAAGTGCGGGAAAGGTGCCTGTCCGAAATCCAGAAAAGCTGCCACCAATCAATATTGGGCTAGATTGCAATTTTTTTTATTATTATTTTATTTTACAATCTCACCAGAAGTTTTATTGAAAACTTTAAATACTTTGCAGACATGTTACATGACTTCCCAGTTGGGAACCTGGACCATATGAACCAATGGAGAGTTTGATGCAGAACAATTTCCCCCGCAGCCACAGATTCATTAGTGCACTTCAGCCAGCTTCTCAGCCTTTGCCACAGCTTCCTCAATAGGCCCCACCAAGTAGAAAGCCTGCTCAGGAAAATGGCCATACTCTCCTGCCAGGATCGCTTGGAAGCCCTTGATGGTTTCCTTTAGGGGTACCAGCTTGCCTGCATGGCCAGTGAAAACTTCAACAACCTGGAAGGGCGGGGACAGAAATCTCTGAATCTTACAGGCACATGCCACAGTAAGCTTATCCTCTTCAGACAACTCATCCATACCCAAAATAGCTATGATGTGCTAGAGGGACTTGTTGTTGTTGTTGTTTAGTCATTTAGTCGTGTCCGACTCTTCGTGACCCCATGGACCAGAGCACGCCAGGCACTCCTGTCTTCCACTGCCTCCTGCAATTTGGTCAGACTTATGTTTGTAGCTTCGAGAACACTGTCCAACCATCTCGTCCTGTCGTCCCCTTCTCCTTGTGCCCTCCATCTTTCCCAACATCAGGGTCTTTTCCAGGGAGTCTTCTCTTCTTATGAGGTGGCCAAAGTATTGGAGCCTCAGCTTCAGGATCTGTCCTTCTAGTGAGCACTCAGGGCTGATTTCCTTAAGAATGGATAGGTTTGTTCTTCTTGCAGTCCATGGGACTTTCAAGAGTCTCCTCCAGCACCATAATTCAAAAACATCAATTCTTCGGCGATCAGCCCTCTTTATGGTCCAGCTCTCACTTCCATACATCACTACTGGGAAAACCGTGGCTTTAACTATACGGACCTTTGTTGGCAAGGTGATGTCTCTGCTTTTTAAGATGCTGTCTAGGTTTGCCATCGTCTTTCTCCCAAGGAGCAGGTGTCTTTTAATTTCGTGACTGCTGTCACCATCTGTAAAATCTTTTTCACCCCACGGGCCACATCATAATGCTCCTGCCCACAATATTGGGATCCATGATACGAGAGGTGGAGTCTAGAGAATCCACAGCTGGGTAAATGCCCAATTTAGCAATGGCACGAGACAACACAGTGGTGGCAGCCAAGTGGGCAAATGTAGTCGCAGGGGCTAGATCAGTTAAGTCATCAGCTGGTACATAAATCGCCTGCACGGATGTGCTAGATCCCTTCCGAGTTGTTGTGATTCTCTCTTGCATGGTACCCATATCAGTTGCTAGAGTAGGCTGGTACCCCACAGCTGAGGGAATTGCAATTCATTGCTGTGTTTGCTTTTGCTGTAACCCAGCCTGGGACCTTCTGGAGAAGGGCAGGTAATGTCTATAAATATTATCAGCATAAGATGGTTTTCTGTGTTGCAGGCACTGAAGGCCCTTGTGTTCATGAATAGCAGCCTCCCATGCCACAAGGAAAATTGTTTTTGGAACAGTATACCTGAAGGAGCGTCTCCACCCCCATTGCTCAGCCCAGACACTGAGGTCCAGCTCTGAGGGCCTTCTGGCAGTTCTCTCACTGCGAGAACTGAGGTTACAGGGAACCAGGCAGAGGGTCTTCTTGGTAGTGGCGCCCGCCCTGTGGAATACCCTCCCATCAGATGTCAAAGAAATAAACAACTACCAGACTTTTAGAAGACATCTGAAGGCAGCCCTTTTAGGGAAGCTTTTAATATTTGGTGAATCATTGTAATTTCACAATCCTTCTCTCTCTCTCACACACACACACGGATCTGAACAACCTGTTTGCAAAATAATGCCTTCCTGAGGACAAAATCTAGGACCAGCTCTTAAAGAAAGTCATATAAGAATTGTTCTCAAAATTATTTCATGACCTTGACAGCCACTGTCCTTGTGGCCAGAGTGGGAAATGGCCTAACATCGCACATATAGACTGAAATTGTTTCTGTTTTGTCTGGCACTCAGATTAAATTAATGCCATTTATCTTCAAATAAATCTAGTCATTGTTTCTTTAATTCTATTGGGAATAAATACCATGGTTTTAAGGCAAATCATTGTAATTTATGATATTGGTTAGAACTTGCATTCTTAACAATAAGCCCACACAGAGAGGGAGTGTCTGACAAACATAAAACAAGGAAAGTTGCAACCCCTTAACCTTTTCTGATATACTTCCCTGTTTATAAATACGAAACCAATTTATTCGTCTCTCTCTCTCCTGTCAAGGGCATTACCCAATAATTTAGATTGTTGAGAAAAGATACAGAGATGCAATAAATCACTGCTTTATTTGTCTACATGTTCATCCCTAAAAAGTACAATGAACACAGTACACATTGTTACAGACTGCAAAGCCTTCCCAAAACATGTTGCACCAGGTTTTCATGAAGAAATATTGTTTTACCCTCACAGCTTACCGCTTAATGTGCACAACAGATTTTTTCCCCCTTTATCCCTTAGTTTCTGTTTATACTTCCTGCTTTTTAGTTTCCCATGAAAGCAGTGTGACACAATAGCAGGAAGAAATGAGTAGTGGTCAAGATTTTCACTGCTACCAATGGGATTTCTGTTTAGTCATTTGCTTCTCTGGTGACAGAGGCTTAGGACACATCCGTAAGTGTCAAGTAAGAGAAACATTCTCACTAAAGTAAATGATAATAATAATAATAATAATAATAATAATAATAATAATAATAATAATAATAATAATAATTTATTATTTATACCCCGCCCATCTGGCTGAGTTTCCCCAGCAACTCTGGGCGGCTCCCAATCAGTGTTAAAAACAGTACAGCATTACATATTAAAAACTTCCCTGAACAGGGCTGCCTTAAGATGTCTTCTGAACGTCAGGTAATTCTTTATCTCTTTGACATCTGATGGGAGGGCGTTCCACAGGGCGGGCGCCACTACCGAGAAGGCCCTCTGTCTGGTTCCCTGTAGCCTCACTTCTCGCAATGAGGGAACCGCCAGAAGGCCCTCGGCGCTGGATCTCAGTGTCCAGGCTGAACGATGGGGGTGGAGACGCTCCTTCAGGTATACAGGACCGAGGCCGTTTAGGGCTTTAAAGGTCAGCACCAACACTTTGAATCGTGCTCGGAAACGTACTGGGAGAAATATTGGCCAGTGGATCTAATACTGGAAACATGCAGGATACATTTTGGGAGAGCTGAAAGGAGTGGGAGCGTATTCTTTAAAATATGTATGTTCGATTGTGGATACATTTTTCCAGTGAAAATGGTTAATCAGAAAATTCACATTTTTAAAATTCTGGCCTTTGATACCTGAGACATGTGTTTCAGGACTCAGCCATTCTTGTGAAAGCAATATGTCTTTAACTGTTTTTAATTCTGAACTTTAAATTGTTGTAACCTGGCACCTGCTGATGAAGGATAAGTTACAGCAGCAGTAGTAATATTTGTTTGCAGTGTTTTCTAGCACTTCAAAAATCTGCAAAACTTACTTGACCAAAGATAACAATAGAATGTAAGAAATCAAGTGTGTTTATCTTGGAAGTCCTGGCCTCTTTGGGATCAAATCTATATCATAGATCAACACTCCTATAGTACAATCCTATATATCAGGGATGCCCAACTCCCAAGAGACTGCAATCTACTCACAGGGGGAAAAACTGGCAGTGATCTGAGGGGTTCAGGTCAAAGTTATTGAGCTTGCTTTAGGGAAGGGAAGTCAAAGCTGTTGACCTTTGCTTAGAGGGGTAGGTCCAAAATGCTGGGTTTTCTTTAGGGGAAATAGGTAAAAGTCGCTCACCAAAAAATTGATCATGGGGAAAAAAGGCAAAAACTCCGTCTTCCATTCTTGTTATCATGCACAAATGGAGGACAGGGTGAGGATGGATCCTTTTTTTCCCCCGCAAAGGAAAAAGAGCTCCCAGGGATCGACCAGTTGATCGCTGTCAACCAGTTGGACATCCCTGCTATATATGTTTACAGTGGTACCTCGGGTTACATACGCTTCAGGTTACAGACTCTGCTAACCCAGAAATAGGACCTTGGGTTAAGAACTTTGCTTCAGGATGAGAACAGAAATCATGCTCCAGCGGTGCAGCAGCAGCGGGAGGCCCCATTAGCTAAAGTGGTACCACAGGTTAAGAACGTTTTCAGGTTAAGAACGGACCTCCGGAACGAATTAAGTACTTAACCCGAGGTACCACTGTAATTAGAAGAACGTTCCACTGAGTTCAATGGGGATTCCTGCCAGGTATAGGACGGTAGGCCTAAAAAATAATATCTGCCACCAGCCTACTTTGACTTAGCACTGCTGAAATTAAGCTGGCCAGAGGAAGGGAAGTTCTCAAACACATTTGCCTTACATTACTTACATCTTGATTTTAAAATTTGCGCTTTCTCTTTATCAATGATAGATCCCGAGCTTGAACGTTTTGGGGAGAATACAGTTATAAAAAGTGAATTTAAGTTCAGTTCTCTGAATGTTTTTGAAAGTTGGTCAAAATTCTCAATTATGAATGTTGACGGTACAAGGATGCTTCTACCCCAATATATGACATTTTGGGGAAAAGAATCAATGATTCAAGTGTCTGGGAAATTATAATCATCATTACTACAGTAATAACCTTGGGCAGAAATGTCTGCACTATGCCAGGTAAGAGATGGTGGAGCTTCTGGAGGGTTGAAGATTGAGTCTTTGAGCCAAACTATTGGGTTCAGATGCATCATCTGGAACACAGTGATGTTCACTACACTATTTTTTATCATTAGGCATTATTCTCTCCCCTGTTTCAAGCTGTTAATTTAGTTCAGCTTCTTTGTATTGCTTTGGATCATTTTCAAAGGAATTGGCTCAACAGCTGAAATGAAATAGAACCCTAAGGAACTTTGACAGCGAGGCAGGATTTTCTATGGAAATTTCAGCTGCAGTATAATTCTACAGGCAGGTTCCACACCTTCCTACTTTTCAGAAATACCAGTGGGCACCACCCATCCAATGCCTGTGGAATGCTCTCCCCATAGCGGCTCACCTGGCGCCATCCTTACATACCTTTAGGCACGAGGCAAAAACATTCCTCTTCCCCAAAGCCTCTGACTAATGAAACAATCTAATGAAACAATCTATGGCCTTTAAAACAGTGGGAGGGGTAATTGTTTTTGTCTGTTATCATGGTGTGCATTTTTGTGTTTTTATATTGTAAGCTGGCCTGTGATCATTGGATGAAGGGTGATACAGAAATATAATAAACAAACAAACAGACAGACAAACAAACAAAAATAATACAAAATAGTTTTTTTCTAGAAAAATAGGTGCCAGTTCTCACCATGAAATTGTTACAGTAAGTGCCACACATTTTTAATAACCAAAAAAGAGAGGTGCCAGTACTGTACACCCTTAAGTACCCCCTTAAAAAAAAGCACTGATAATAATAATGATTATTGTCAGATGGCTGTTGCGGTTGCTCGAGAGTAACCAGGCAGGACTCCAAACCTGTGTTTTACAGGTTTTTATTTTGGTGCAAACTATTTACAGTAGAAGAAGAAGAAGAAGAGTTTGGATTTGATATCCCGCTTTATCACTACCGGAAGGAGTCTCAAAGCGGCTAACATTCTCCTTTCCCTTCCTCCCCCACAACAAACACTCTGTGAGGTGAGTGGGGCTGAGAGACTTCAGAGAAGTATGACTAGCCCAAGGTCACCCAGCAGCTACATGTGGAGGAGCGGAGACTCGAACCCAGTTCCCCAGATTACGAGACTACCACTCTTAACCACTACACCACACTGGCTCTCATGTCTCTCAGCTCATGTCTGGCTCAATCGCTAGCAGAATCCGGGAGTGGTATTTTTTTGGACCCCCCCCCCAACATAAGAGTTTCGTTACCCCCAACCTTTTCCTTCCCTCTTTGTTCCTTAGGCTACTGCACAGGATGGGCGATGGCAAGGGTGTGTTTCCCTCCTGTCCGCCTTGCCCAGGAGCGGTGTTAAGGCTCCCATAAGCATCCTCTGGTCCTTGCACCTCTTCCCCGCTAGAGGTGGGGCTTTCCTCCTCCCCAGAAGAGGAACTGCTTTGCAAGATTTTCGGAGGCTCCCTGTAACACAACTCCCCTTCTATTCCTCGCCTCTGAGCCGATGGCAGTTCCCTGACAATTATGTTAAGAAGTTTTAAGCCAACCTGCTCCAGCAGAGGGGAATTGTTGTTGTTGTTTAGTTGTTTAGTCGTGTCCGACTCTTCGTGACCCCATGGACCAGAGCACGCCAGGCACTTCTGTCTTCCACTGCCTCCCGCAGTTTGGTCAAACTCATGCTGGTAGCTTCAAAAACACTATCCAACCATCTCGTCCTCTGTCGTCCCCTTCTCCTTGTGCCCTCCATCTTTCCCAACATCAGGGTCTTTTCCAGGGAGTCTTCTCTTCTCATGAGGTGGCCAAAGTATTGGAGTCTCAGCTTTAGGATCTGTCCTTCCAGTGAGCACTCAGGGCTCATTTCCTTCAGAATGGATAGGTTTGATCTTCTTGCAGTCCATGGGACTCTCAAGAGTCTCCTCCAGCACCATAATTCAAAAGCATCAATTCTTCGGCGATCAGCCCTCTTTATGGTGCAGCTCTCACTTCCAAACATCACTACTGGGAAAACCATAGCTTTTACTATACGGACCTTAGTAAGTCTATTTTCCCCTGCCTCTTTTGCAGGAGCAGTAGAATCTATGGTGAAATTTTAGGAGGTGAGAAGTGAGGGTGGCTATATGCTTACCTTAATCATTTACATCCAAGGGGTGTGGGTGCAATCACTTTCTATATATTTTAATTGTGCCACTCTCCAGCACTCCGTATCCTTCCCCAGCTCAAATTCCCATAAGGGAACATTACATCAGGATGTTCTTCCACAGGCATGCCAGGAAGTATGGGTAAGCCAAGGGGTGGCACATAAATGATTGTGTGTGTTTAAAAAAATAAATAAAAGCAAGAACACCCACACAGCTGTCCAGATTTCCTGGTATGTTCATGGGATGATGTCATGGCCTAAGGTCCTCCACTGGGCATTCCAGGAAGTGCCTTTGAGGAGCCTTGCCAACCAGGAAGGCTGAAGAGCTCCAGGGAGCCATGCAAAGGAGGAGGAAAGATGAGGAGGAGGAGGAGGGGATGAAAAAGCAAAAGCATGAACACCCACACCCCTTGGTCACCATGTAAGCACACACAATACTGGATCTGCAAATTTTGCTGCAGGCTTGTGTCGTTGTCCGACCTGCTGCTGCCGTCTCCGCCACTGAGAGAAGAAGACTCCTGCATTGCAGGAATTATAGGGGTCCCTTCCAGCTCAATAATAATAATAATAATAATAATAATAATAATAATAATAATAATAATTTTTATTTATACCCTGCCTTCCCTGGCCAGAGCTGGGCTCAGGGCGGCTAACACCAGTAAAATTACAATAAAAACATAATAGGGGGAAAAACACCAATTTCAAATACAGGTTAAAATGCAATTTAAAATGCAGCCTCATTTTAAAAGTAGCCCATAGATCAAAACCATAAGGGGAGGGAAACAGAAGCATCAGAATGAGTCCAAGCCAAAGGCCAGGTGGAACAGTTCTATCTTGCAGGGCCCTAGTATCCACCAAGTCGGGGCCAGTACTGAAAAGGCCCTGGCCCGAGTTGAGACCAATCTAACCACCTTAAGACCTGGGACCTCCAAAGTGTTGTCATTTGTGGACCTTAAGGTCCTCCACAGGGCATACCAGGAGAGGTGGTCTCATAGGTACGTGGGTCCTAGGCCGCATTCATGATTCCATGATCACCTTAACCTCCCACCTCCCTTAACCTGCAACCCAGGGCCCTCTGCCCCCAACCTCTTCAAGTCAGGGCCTGGGCACCCATTCTCCCCCATTCTTTTGTACGCCGGCTCCCTCAGCCAATAAAGCGAGATGAGCGCTGCAACCCCAGAGTCGGCCATGACTAGAACTGGAACCTTTACCCTTTACTACGAATGAAAAGATATTCCATATCCCACTCTTCACCCCTTCCTTTCAGCTTTCTGCTGCACCTGAACAGTCCACACACAGAGCTGAGGTTGGGGCATGCGCCAGGAGACTACTTTTTGGCTTTCAAGATTACTCAGCAGAGAGGGTTATGTGTCCTCTGAGTGTGTGAAGTGAGCAGGGCAACATCCTTTGCAGAAAGCAGGTGGCAAATTCCTCTGGGGGTCACAACTCTGCCACCTTCTCAGTATGACTCACCCAACAAATGCTCACATTAAGAACTCTGCCTGCTGCTTTTATTTATTTATTTATTTATTTATTTATTTATTTAATGGCAAGCAATTAGACTTAAAGACTGGAAAATCCCTCACCAGGCTGGACAGAGCAGCTCAGTTACAAAGCTCCCTGGTAATCCTGCCACAAGGTGATTATTGAAGGATCTTTTTTGCCAAATGCCATTTCACACTCCTGCGATGATGATGACTCTCCCGCCTTCCCTTGCCAATCCAACAAGTTGTTTCCCTTGAATATAAACAATTATTACGGGCTTTTTAATTACAAAGCCATGTCAGAGGCCCGGGGAAAACTTGTTTATCTGTCTGAGAATCGCCAGTGGAGCAGAAAGATCTGTGGTGTTGGTACACACAGCCTGCTAAAAGGCATGGCTTGTTGCTCCAAAGTGAGGATAATTCCACGTGAAATGAGATGAGAACTGAGCCTGGGCTATAAGTAGCACATGACAATAATAAACAGCCATCGGTATTTAACCCGGTGCCAGGTCATTTGATTTTTTTATTGCTTCGCACATAGCAGCACCTACAGAAAGAAAGAATTTATAGCTGTTTAGTGCTGACAGCAAGTACATGGAGAAAAAATGCCTACGTGACGATTCACCCAATAGGCAGTAAGGTGCTTCCCCTCCCACAATGAACTTGAGTAATTAAGGCTGCAGTTGTATACCCAGGTACGTAACCAAAAAAAAAAAACCCTTGAACTCAGTTGAATTTACTTCAGAGTAGACTGTAATGCCATATAATCCTTCACATTTCACTGTATAACCTGCCTCAGGTCCACATGTTAGAAAGGGGCAGGGTAGAAATGTTTGTAATTATGTTATAGATATGGGTAAACCCTCAAAATTAATAAAAATCAGGGTTTTGATTAATTGAGATATGGAACTGGGCAGAGCTGTGCCAGACAGGGAATTCAGGGAATTCCTGGGCTGGCTTATGCAAATCAGCCTGGCCAAGCTAGGGCCATTAATAATAATAATAATAATAATAATAATAATAATAATAATAATAATGGAATAGTAATGGAATAATGGAATAATAAAATATTATTTATACCCCGCCCATCTGCCTCCCCAGCCACTCTGGGTGGCTCCCAACAGCATTAAAAACACAATAAAACATCAAACATTAAAAACCTCCCCTGAACAGGGCTGCCTTCAGATGTCTTCTAAAAGTCAGATCGTTGTTTATTTCCTTGACATCTGGTGGGAGGACGTTCCACAGGGCGGGTGCCACTACCAAGAAGGCCCTCTGCCTGGTTCCCTCTAGCTTCACTTCTCGCAAGGAGGGAACTGCCAGAAGACCCTCGGCGCTGGACCTCAGGGCTAAACAATGGGGGTGGAGAAAAGGGAGGTACAATAATGAGGCATGGAGGAGGGGAATCTTTTAGCCTGGGGGGTGAGATGTTACCAAGGAGATGGGGCGTTTGTTTGAGGGGGCAGGAAAAAGGAGCTTTGGAAGCAGGCATTCCTGGGAAGAAGGAGGAGGAAGAAAGGGCTGAGCTCCATCTTTTGTGAGAGGGAAGGAACGTTAACTGCAATACTGCAGGCCATTCGATAAGAGCTAGACTCCCTCCATGCAGACTAAAAGTGTAACTAGGTGAATAAGCCCTATCTCTTACAGCACAACCGTCTCCACCGTGTCTTCTGTTCTCCAAAGGGGCACGGACCCTGTGTGGGTGCCTGTGGCCCCATGCCCTCGGGCCACGGCTTGGCAGGTAGAGGGGCAAGCACCGGGCTTCTGTAACAATTATAGTGGTAGCTCAGGTTACAAACACTTCGGGTTACAGACTCCACTATCCCAGAAGTAATGCCTCAGGTTAAGAACTTTACCTCAGGATGAGAACAGAAATCGCACGAGGGCAGCAGGAGGCCCCATTAGCTAAAGTGGTACCTCAGGCTAAGACCGATTTCAGGTTAAGAACGGACCTCCGGAACGAATTAAATTCGTAACCAGAGGTACCACTGTATTATAACAGAGGTGTTGCAAGTGCATCATTTTTAAGGCTTCAAAAGCATTTTAATAACATGCATTATCATTAGTAATAATAAACATTATGATAATGCTTTTCTGAAGACTAGATGATGCGCTTGCCACAGCTCTGTTCTTGCTGTGCCTCTAATTTCCCTCCCAAACATGATGGCATTTGCTCCTAGGAAACGCTATGCAGAATTACATCGTCTGCCCAGGGTGAGCGATTCAGACAATCCATTTGCTAGCGACGCACAGAGAGAGCGGGAGAGATGTCATAATAATTGGTTCTAACAGGAGCACAAGTGAAGGGGGAAATGCACTTATCGAACGCTTCATGCACTGTGATCGTTCCGGAGTTTAGCATTTTTGCTCCATCATTGTGGATGAATGCGTCTTTGTCAAACAGGTATTCAGATGCGTTTGGCTTGCGCCAGTATCTTTTACCCTCATTTCATATTCTCTAGCTCTGCTCCATGCTTATTTGATGCCTGACATGGCGTTTCTGCTGTGATGTTTCCTTCTTTCGGTTTATTCGGGTGGCGTGAAACATCAGCGTATCCTTCTCTGCATTTCTGGAGGGCAGCAAGTTCTCTGCCTCAGCCAAGGAAATCATTTCTCCTCTTCCAGGGCGCCACCCAGGAATCTTTAGCAATTGGAAGCACCTCGCTGAAGGAGTCCCATGCCAAGTTAGAGTGCCAGTCTTGTAATGCGTTTGATTCCACTCCACCCCCTGCCTGGT
This sequence comes from Podarcis gaigeae, assembly GCF_964106915.1. Taxonomy (NCBI): domain Eukaryota; kingdom Metazoa; phylum Chordata; class Lepidosauria; order Squamata; family Lacertidae; genus Podarcis; species Podarcis gaigeae. The sequence goes on along the minus strand of NC_139694.1, from coordinate 13,633,792 downwards.
CTTTCTTGTTTGCTTTCATTCACGTCGATAGAAATCCGTCCTTCAGACAAAGCATTTGCATGTTTTATAATAAATGCCTCTGATGCAAATGCCAGGAAAAGTATTATGATCTGCTATTTTTGCAACTTGTTATTTACCTTCCAGCCAGGCTCGCTGCACTCTTCTTTTGTTTGTTATAAAGCCCCACGCGGCTTTTGGAAAGATAAGTGGGGGGGGGGGGGGTTGGAGTGCAGTACATTATATCGCTGGATTTTTTGTCTACAACGTGATTGCGTTTCACACACACACACAGCATGCCTTGCTTTCTTTTTCCTTCAGATATGCCAAGCAATTCCACTGCATTTTAGGAACACACGAAGTTCCTTATACAGAGTCAGACCATTGTTTACACGGAGTGGTAGTGATTCTCTGGGGTTTCAGAAGGGATCTGTCCCAACCCTCCTTATAGATGCTGGGGATTGGGACCTTCTCCTTGCAAGGCAGGTGCATCATAAATAAAAGGGATAGACTCGCACATGATGGCCAGCTTCTATTTTGACTTGAAATGTTCGTTTTGGGTTTCTCAGAAGTACATAAAGGCAAAAAGTAGGCAGAGGGAGTGCTGGCCCACAATGGCACCCACCTGAGAGGTGCCAGAACTGTGCTCCAGTGCACTCCAGCTGAAAAAAGGACTGCTTGAGATGTCTTGAGATGAGAGATTGGGGTGATTGGAAGTCATGTTGGAATTTGTTATGTATGCATCTAAATCTTTATTTGGTAATATGTATCGATTTTGGGTTGTTTTTGTTGACTGATTTTTTAAATAAACAATCAATAAAGCCTTTTAAAAAAAGCACGGCTTAGAAGGATATCCCTTGGTTGCCAAACGCCTTGGAACCCGTACTTTGCTCCCAAACAATCGAAAACTGGAAGTGAGTGATCTGATTTTTGAACGATTCTTGGAAGCTGAAACATCTGGCATGGCTTCTGCGGCTTCCAAGTGCCTGCAGGATGCTCCTGCAGGCAATTGGAAGCCGCACCTTGGTTTTTGAACAGTTCCAGGAGTCGAACGGACTCCTGGAATGCATTCTGTTCAAAAGCCAAGCTACAACTGTGTGTTCAATGAGCTTTATTCATTGAACCTAAGATTCTGATCCTATGCACGCTTACCTGGGGGTAAGCCCCACTGACCTCAGTGATGTTTTCTTCCAAGGAAACATGGACAGTGATGTGGTGTTTTTATTCCCTGCAGAGCCTGAACTTAATTTTACAGACTCTCTTCCAGATTCCACAATCCGGACTGCAAGTTTTGGCAGACCCAAATTGTTTTATTCTAGGTTCTGCCAAAAGTTACCGGAATGGAACCCAGAGGTGCTGCCTATCCCTCATTTAGCTGACCTGCTGATTCTGCCTTGGGACAAATCACATCACTTTGAATTTGTCTGTTTAAACTAGGCTATTAATTCTGAAGCTCACAGGCTGCAATTTGGACTGCATCCAAATGGATAGCTGCCCAGGAGGAATGCCACTGATTTAGATAATAAAGTTGAAAGGAAAAATAATGTTTTGGAACTCATGTATTTACCTCCTTGGAGAAACCTTTTTGAGCTCAGTTAAAGTATAATCTGAATAGTTAGGAAGGGCCCACTTGCTAGTTATAATTTGTGGATATGCAGTTTAGGATCTCAGGCCTTGTAGCTTTTCCTTTGTAAATTCACCCACCCATGCAGTTTATTTTTTGCATTAAAAGTTTTAATTCTTTGATGTTTGCTATACATAGAACTAGAAGTTCAGATGAAACTTTTTGTGGCATAGCACAAGAAAAATACAGATAAAGTGCAGAAAACAATAAATGTTCAATTCATGAATGGGAAAAATACCAAATGAAAATGAATAATTATAATTGTTGATGCAATTACTATCAATGGAGATTACATAAACAGAGCATTTTTAAGAATCCGTTAATCAGAAGAAGAGGGGAGAAAATGAGAAGTGCAAGGAATATGGTAGATCACAGAGCATGGTTTTAGCGTTGCTTCAATCAAATATCTGGAAGAAACCAGTTCCTCAAGGAGAATAACATGATTTCACCCAAGTCTGGTGGTATATTCTAGTTCACCCATGGCATACTTTTGCTTATGCAATGATGTGATAACTGAACAAATTAACTCTAGCCACAGCACTAAATTTGACCGTCAAAAAGCAGCTGGTGTTGAACTAAAGCATGGGAGAAGTTTTCAAAGATCAAATCTGGTTCCTTCTGTGAGGAAAGGTCTGTTCTCAGGATGAGAGTCAGTTAGAGGCCAACAATAGAAAATTGTGCAACATACCGAGCTGCGGTCGCAGATGGGTCCCTATCTAACCAAGTCACAAGTTTCATTTCCATTGCCCAGAACTGAACTTTTCTTCTGAAACCGGGGTCTTTCCACATCAAATTGCCAAAGCCTTTTCAGCATTAGCACTCTAGATACTACTTACTTACAATAGGCTGACAAAGTACCGGGGCAGACACCAGAAGGAGTCTTCTGGGGGCAGACTCTTCCAAGCATTTCCAATCATTGTACATACCAACAAGTTTAGGGAGAATTTCACTGCTATGGGCAGTGCTGGAGGAGACTCTTGAGAGTCCCATGGACTGTAAGAAGATCAAACCTCTCCATTCTTAAGGAAATCAGCCCTGAGTGCTCACTGGAAGGACCGATCCTGAAGCTGAGGCTCCAATACTTTGGCCACCTCATGAGAAGAGAAGACTCCCTGGAAAAGACCCTGATGTTGGGAAAGATGGAGGGCACAAGGAGAAGGGGATGACAGAGGACGAGATGGTTGGACAGTGTTCTCGAAGCTACCAGCATGAGTTTGACCAAACTGCGGGAGGCAGTGGAAGACAGGAGTGCCTGGCGTGCTCTGGTCCATGGGGTCACGAAGAGTCGGACACGACTAAACGACTAAACAACAACAACATGGGCAGTGAAAATTCAGTTATAGGGTTAGTCTTCCACTCGTATTCCATTTAATGTAGTACAAGAGCATGGTACTTCCTTACAGTCAAGAATATTTATGATCATGTGTGTATCGATGTCTAAGTTGTTTGGGGAGAGTTGCTGTAAGAATGATGACCAATCATTTTAACAAATTTAATAGGGGTGAGATATTCCATAAGCCAATCCTGCCATAACCGTTATTGGAGCCCCAAGACACTTGTAGGTTGTCTGAAGAGGTGCAGCCTATATTTTATATGCTTGATCCTTGCCATCTTGACTAATAACATCTAGCTAGATGAAAATCATAGAATTGTGGAGTTGTAGGATCTGAGGATCTAGTCCAACCCCCTGCAATGCAGGACTATGCAGCTGTCCCATATGGGGATCGAACCTGCAAAAATGATCATTTGGGTCCAGAAAGTGATGCATGGAGGCAACAGCATGGAGCAGAGAGATTTTAGCAGGGAATTGGCATGGAAATCCAATCTGGATGGGGAATATATTAGGGTCCACACTAGCTTTCTCTTTAAAATAAAAATGGACAGTTTAAGCACACTTTTTTAAATTAAAAAAAGCATTAATGATGAATGATGTGCCCCCCTAGCTAATTATTTAATTTGTGACATTGTTGCCCCATAGTAGACCGGTTATTTTTCCAACCATTTAGTATCTTCTGGGCCACAAGTTAATTCTTAAAGGGAAGTCAGCAATAGTACCTAATCTGAGTCAGTACAGTGGTACCTCGGGTTAAGAATTTAATTCGTTCTGGAGGTCCATTCTTAACTTGAAACTGTTCTTAACCTGAGGTATCACTTTAGCTAATGGGGCCTCCCGCCGCTGCAGCACGATTTCTGCTCTCATCCTGAAGCAAAGTTCTTAACCCGAGGTACTATTCTGGGTTACCGGAGTCTGTAACCTGAAGTGTCTGTAACCCGAGGTACCACTGTAAGTCTTTCTTGCTGAGTTATCACCCTTGACCCAACTATCCAGCAAGCTATTGGTCTGCCTGGAAAGGTGGGAGAGAGAAGAGGGAAATAGCTTGTGAGCTACGTGTTGAATAAATGTGCGGGTCAGATAGGAGCAAGAGTCTCTCTACAGAAGTCAATGGCCCATTGCTCCTCATTCTGGGGTTCTATTTTCACTTACTATTGTTAGTTCCTTAGAACGAAAATGAAATGTGAGATATTCTGCCTCATGGCTCCTATGTTTAGTAGCTTTGGGTGACAAAGTGCTCAAAGTGACAAAGCCTGTCCCCTGGGGTTTGAAGGGGGAGAATGCGGGGAGGGAGACATGTGAATTCTTTACCTGGCTCTCTCTGCCTATGCTTTTCTTTAATAATAATTTAAAAAGTGATTGAAGTGGCTTTAGGCTGCCCAACAGTGAGTGATGCACCATCTGTACAAGTCTGTCCTAAGATAATCACTTTTGCATTTAATGATTTCCACTTTTATTGTTGTAATACTGCAAGCTGCTTCAACCTTCCTTTGGCATTCTGCTCACACGCCAATCTTACAAGAGTCCATCATTTATCTACACTATTGTTCAGTGGCAATGACAAACCTAGACGGCATCCTAAAAAGCAGAGACATCACCTTGCCAACAAAGGTCTGCATAGTAAAAGCTATGGTTTTCCCAGCAGTGATGTATGGAAGTGAGAGCTGGACCATAAAGAAGGCTGATCGCCAAAAAATTGATGCTTTTGAATTATGGTGCTGGAGGAGACTCTTGAGAGTCCCATGGACTGCAAGAAGATCAAACCTCTCCATTCTGAAGGAAATCAGCCCTGAGTGCTCACTGGAAGGACAGATCGTGAAGCTGAGGCTCCAATACTTTGGCCACCTCATGAGAAGAGAAGACTCCCTGGAAAAGACCCTGATGTTGGGGAAGATGGAGGGCACAAGGAGAAGGGGACGACAGAGGACGAGATGGTTGGATAGTGTTTTTGAAGCTACCAGCATGAGTTTGACCAAACTGCGGGAGGCAGTGGAAGACAGAAGTGCCTGGTGTGCTCTGGTCCATGGGGTCACGAAGAGTCGGACACGACTAAATGACTAAACAACAACAACAACATTGTTCAGTGACATGTTTCTTAGTGGTAGTTTCTTATGATGCCTTCCCAACATACAGAATCTGGTGATTCAGGCAACAGTTTGAAACATATATTCCCCTCACATTTCCTCAGGAAGCTGACAGGTGCCAATGGTGGTTTCTTTTTGGTGCCAACTGAATCAGCCAAGCCTCAGCTAAGAAAGGCTGTGATTCTGCAATGTGCATTATGTAAATCACTCCTTTCCATGTTGATATCCACCCAGCTCCCCTTACTTCTTTGGGATATGTGAGCAACAAACAAGTCCTTGTTTCAGGTACAGTAGCAAAGGTGACTTCCAAGGCCATTATTTCTTCAGATCCCTTTGAAAATTCCTGTAAAATTGCAAAATTCCCATTGCAAAACTTCACAGTGTCTAAATGATTTCATAATCGGTCAATGCAACGTTTTGAAATTGAAGCTTTTTAAAAAGAAAGAGCCAGGAAGTGCCGGTTTAAAGTTAGCTCTGATCAGCACTGGAGACAATGGTGTAGTGTAATAGGAAGGGCTGGCCTATGATAAGTTAAGATTTATGCATCATGGAGCAAAAGGACAACCCGCATGTTCAATAAGTCCCATTCCCTCTTCCTCTGGCAAGACTGAGGTATTTATTCTGGAAGCTAAAGGCAAAGAAGATCCATTCAAATGACTGAGGTAATTTCCTGATATGAACATGAGGCAGATAATAAAGCAAAAAAATATAATAGTTCTGGACTTTACAGTGGAACCTTGGTTCCCAAACTTAATCTGTTCCAAAACCAAAGCATTCTAAAACCAATGCGTGCTTTCCCATAGAAAGTAATGAAAAATGGATTGATCCGTTCCAGGCTTTTAAAAACAACCCCTCAAAAAGCAATTTAACATGAATTTTACTATCTAATGAGACCACTGATCCCTAAAATGAAAGCAATAATCAATGTATTGTACTATAAAATAAATAAGACAGTATTGTAGATGATAAAAATTGTAATTAAATTTTTTTTCCCCTTACGTGCACTGATGATAGTCATTATTTGGATGGAGGGCTTTTATCCATTTCTGCAGTCACACAATCAATCAACCAACCAGTAGCTGAACTGGTTTCCACACAGTCACAAAACAACTCACAAAAATGAAGTCACAAGTCAGTCCCATAAAACAAAGAACAAGTCACAGTCAAAAAAAATGAAAAAGTCACACAAACAAAAATGCAAAAAAAAGCAAAAACAAAAGCTCCAAATATCACCTCTGTGTTGCGTGGGTGCTCGGGACTCAACAGCCGACTGACTCAACAGGAATCCTCTGATTAGCAGCGGAGGACTAAATTTACAAACAGAACACACTCAACAGGCAGTGGAACATGTTCAGCTTCCAAGACAAAGTTCACAAACCGGAACACCTACTTCTGGGTTTGCAGCGTTCTGTTTCCAAGTTGTTCATAAACTAAGCTGCTCTAAAACTAAGGTACCACTGTACTAGAAATGCTGTTCTATCAAATCAAATCAAATACCTTTATTGGCATCACGGTAGAAAACATTTCAAGTTCCTGGGATAATTAAAAGGACAAGGGTGAAGCGTTGAGGGTCATAAGGTCACTCTGTGATCGTGTGCACTTAGATATTCTGCTTCACACTGTCATGTTTCCCAAAAGGATGGTTCATTGGGAACCCTTTCGGGTAAAATTGTGGCTTAAAAGGAAGCTACTAAAGCAGTGGTATCTTTGTTCTGATCTGCCAGGAGAAACCTCATTTGACTTCTTCTCGGAGTTATGGGCCAGAGGTCCAACATCTTGCTCAATGCTGTTCTGTCACAATCAATGAGAACTCAATGAGTATTAAACAAAATAATTTTGTTTTGTTTTTTAAAAATAAAAAAATCCTACCACTCTGTAGCTTTATAAAGTTTCTATTTCTGTCATGGGTTTGACTCATGTCACATGGTAAATCTTGGCCAATTGCAAAACTCTGACAAACTGGAGACAATATTAAATGTGGACTACCAAGCAGGTGAATTCAGAGACTTTTGCAAGATCCATAAATATGAATCTAAGCATTTAGTTAGTATAGAGCCAGAAAAGAAAGGGGAAGAAATACAGCATTTTTTGTTATTGGGGAATATATAGACTTAGTATATGTTAGTAAATTAACAACTAGAAGCACAAGGCAAATTTCAAGCACATAAGAATTTACTCCTTGAGCTCAGGTCAAGGTTAGTCCAGATTTCTATCTCCTCAAATGGATAGCCAGTTTACAAGCTGATCACCCTCAGCTGTGAAACATCCCCACATGCCCAGCATCTCAGACAGATATATTATCTGATACCAAGCCAATTGGGAGCTTCTCAGGGCAATGTGAATGTATGATTATGATTATTTACAGTAGTAGCATTGTTTGATTCTGAATGTGGAATTTAGGTTATTGGGAGGGCTTATGATCCAGCAGTTGCTTCTGCTAATAGAAAGAGAGGAGATATGTTCTCATTCACCCTTCCCCCTGCATGCCCTCCCCCATGTCACTTTCCACTCCGTTTTGGATGAGACAATGAGTGGGGCACTGGGAATGGCAAGGTGAGGGGAGATAATAAGAAAACATCATTGACATCCATTGACTTCCACCCATTAACAGACTGTATACAAAGTTGAGATGACTTGTCCCAAATTCAAATGAGTGTGATGTTCTACACATATGCTGAATGTCACCTGCCGGTCATACAATTCACAGATCAGCTGTTCGAGTTAAATAGCCAGTTGAGAATCTCAAGATTTCTGGTGGCTACAGATTTTGCAGTTTTTCTTGGGAGTCCTACAAGGGATCCAAGTAAAAGCAATAGAATTTGCATGGCACAGCCTCTTTGTTCCTGTCTCTTTGTCACACTCTGGCATGTCAAAGAAACTGAGTCCAGGACAGGGCTGTGTCCATAAAGCATGAAGCTAGGCAAGCAGAGACAGGTTTGGTTCTGCTGAGTTCTACTGGACACGGGTGGTGCTGTGGTCTAAACCACTTAGTCTCTTAGGCTCGCTGATCAGAAGGCTGGCGGTTTGAATTCATGCAACAGGGTGAGCTCCTGTTGCTCTGTCCCAGCTTCTGCCAACTTAGCAGTTCATGCCAGTGCAAGTAGATAAATAGGTACCACTGTGGCGGGAAGGTAAATGGAGTTTCTGTGCACTCATTTCTGTCACAGTGTTCCGTTGTGCCAGAAGCGGTTTAGTCCTGCTAGCCACATGACCCGGAAAGCTGTCTGCGGACAAACGTCAGCTCCCTCGGCCTGAAGCAAGATGAGCACCACAACCCCATAGTCGCCTTTGACTGGACGTAACCATCCAGGGGTCCTTTACCTACCTTTTACTGGGCAAAAGAAACTGACTGCAATGTGGGTCAAAACCAGCTGAGGGTAATCTGTGTCTGAGGAAGTGGGCAGCTCTTCTACTTTCTCCAATCGACTTGCAAATGGTCATATGAACAGACACTAAATATCAAGACTGCTGAAGGAAGGAGTGTCCCACAAACCAGACACAAGAGTCATGAAAGGCAGCAGGTATCATATCTGCCCCAGTGGTGTTCCCAAATACACTCTTATTTTTTTCCTATATAAGGAAGGCGTTTATGCACTTGGGAAGGCAACAGGGGTGGAGGTGAGAGGGAGATAATCTTTACCCTGACCCTAATATTGGGACTTGCCGATCAGAAGGTCGACGGTTCGAATCCCCGCAACGGGGTGAGCTCCCGTTGCTCGGTCCCTGCTCCTGCCAACCTAGCAGTTCGAAAGCACATCAAAGTGCAAGTAGATAAATAGGTACCGCTCTGGTGGGAAGGTAAATGACATTTCCGTGCACTGCTCTGGTTCGCCAGAAGCGTCTTAGTCATGATGGCCACATGACCCGGAAGCTGTACACCGGCTCCCTCAGCCAGTAAAGCAAGATGAGCACCGCAACCCCAGAGTCGGCCACAACTGGACCTAATTGTCAGGGGTCCCTTTACCTTTTTTAAAATATTGCATTACCTTTCCTTCCTCCACCGCTCCAGTCCATCAAAACAAAAGAGAACTTCACTAGCACCTGTACTAATTTGTTTTTCACTTCTGCCTTTTCCTTCTTTGACTCTCTCATGCTGATTGACTCAGAAGGCAAAGATCTGGATATAAGAAAATGTGCTATATTAGCCTATATACGCTAGAGTCTTGGATTAGGATAGATCATAACAAAACAAGAAATGTGTTTAACTGTGAGCAAAAATGGCCACCCTGGCTGGAGCAATTTTTCATGCAAACAAGCCCACACATCACTTCCCTCACAGGCCAGAAAGCAGAGCTCGGCATCTAGTCACTCCAGATGCTTGGCAAAGATTGGACTTTCCCCCCATAAACTCCTCTCAGTGGGGGGTATGTGACACTCCTATGCACATAACAAAATACCCTTTGCTGTCCAACATCTGTCCAATGAACCCACTCATTCTGGCAGGGCAAGGCTCTTAAGCAGCTGTTGCTCTAGGCAGAAAGTCTGCTTGCCATCCCAGCACTCGTGAGAGGGCAAGCTGAAGCTCTGCCAGTGGGTTTGTGCATCTTTAGTCCCTGAGCTTCAAAACAATCCCACCCTGAACAGGCTGGTGCCCAAGCTGCATGATCAGTTGTGCTTTCTTACGTTAAACCTACCTGGACCTATTTTTTAAAAACTATTCTCAAACTTAAGTTGACGGACAGCATAGGAGAGTAATATAGAGTGTCATGTTTGCTTGTTTTTTACCCATGGATAGGAGTGTGGACTAGTAATTGACTGAAAAGGCTGCTGAATGGGCCACCAAATCTGTGGTTGGAGAGGTCACCAATACTGAGCAAAGGTAGCACTGTGGTCTAAACCACTGAGCCCCTTGGGCTTGCCGATCAGGTGGTCGGCGGTTTGAATCCCTGTGACGGAGTGAGCTCCCGTTGCTCTGTCCCAGCTCCTGCCAACATAGCAGTTCAAAAGCACACCAGTGCAGGTAACTAAATAGGTACCGCTGTGGCGGGAAGGTAAACGGTGTTTCCATGCACTTGTGGTTTCTGGTGTTCTGTTGCACCAGAAGCGGTTTAGTCATGCTGGCTGCATGACCTGGAAAGCTGTCTGTGGACAAACGCTGGCTCCCTTGGCCTGAAAGCGAGATGAGCGCCGCAACACCATAGTCGCCTTTGACTGGACTTAACCGTCCAGGGGTCCTTTACCTTTACCTTTTTTATAATACAGGATTGTCCTGTATTATATTACATGGATATATCCATGTAAAATGTTACATTCTGTGTTGATGCCGTTTTGTCCTTTATTTCAGGTCTTCTCTCTCTCAATTCCTTTATTCCAGTTGTTGGAAACCTCAGAAGGGTCTCAGTATTTTTTTTTTACCTTTTTACCTTTTTTACTGAGACTTTTCTGAGGTTTCCAGCAACTTGGTATAAAGGAATTGTGTAAGATGCACACGCAACTTGGAACCCGTAAAATGGAAATACCAACGGGCATCTTATACAATTTCTTTATATCTTTATGCCAGTTGCTGGAAACTGCTGGAGGGATGACTTCTCTTGTGTTCGAATTCTGTTTGCTGGTTTGCCACAGGCACCTGTGAGAACAGGATGCTGGACTAGGTGGGTCATTGGACTGATCCTGAAGGCTCTTCTCGTGTTCTTATCTTCTCTCTCTCACCCACACCTCTCCCTCCTGCCTCTGGAGGCACCTCAGTATCTCCCCAGTTTCTCCCCAAATTGTCTCCATTTCCACGATGCTGACTGGTGCCTACGTGAGTCATAGTCCCAAATATCTGGTGGGAGATACCAAATTGGCAAAAACTGGTGCAAAGTAATACCATGCAGTTTCCAAAAATTACCATGCAGTATTATAATACAGTGATACCTCGGGTTAAGAACTTAATTCGTTCTGGAGGTCCGTTCTAAACCTGAAACTGTTCTTAACCTGAAGCACCACTTTAGCTAATGGGGCCTCCCGCTGCCGCCGTGCCACCACTGCACGATTTCTGTTCTCATCCTGAGGAAAAGTTATTAACCCGAGGTACTATTTCTGGGTTAGAGGAGTCTGTAACCTGAAGCGTATGTAACCCGAGGTACCACTGTAATGAATTGAAGCATCATTGCAGTGAAGCCTGTTTTTCACGCAGGGGAGGTTGTGGATTCTCCTTCCTTGGAGGTTTTTAAGCAGAGGTTGTGTGGCCATCTGTCATGGATGCTTTAGCTGTGATTCACGACTTGCATGGGGTTGGACTAGATGACCCTCACGGTCCCTCACAACTTTACGGTTCTATGATTCTATGATAAGTGTGCACATACAGATGGAAGCCGACCCACTGCCCCTGACATGGAACACCATAATCCGTTGGCTGATTATGACTATAATACTGCCAAATTATAGAAATAAACCCCAATACACATTGAGAGTAATAACTAATTGTCTTAACTTATAATAAAGTGACCTGGCTTTAGGGGTACTTTTGCCATTCGATCTGCGGCAGCAGAGTTTGGGACAACAACAAACACCGCTGGGTATTTTGAGCTGCCCAAGTCCTTCTCGCTCCCTTCCCGCGCGCTTTTGCGCAGGGGCAGCCCCGAGCTGCGGAGCTTTTAAGGGTTTCTAATCCTGGAAGGCCGTGTGACATCACCCCACTTCTTGTCGGCTGATGTTTCGTACAAGCCTCGCATTTCCTTCGCCTTTTCCAAGCCACCAATTACTGCAGCGGGCTGGTGTTTATAGAGAGCGCTGGTCTCTCTCCCTCCCTCCCTGCTCTTTTCCACTGATGCTTTTCTGGCCGCTGTCCCGCCCAGGCCGCCTTCCCCAAGACGCGCTCGGTGCCAAGGGTTAAGCCGGACCAGGCTATTAGAAAGGAATCTGGGAGGTGGGGCGCGCGCAAAAGCCAAGCAACCGGCAGGAAAACTCTCTCCCTCTCTCCCCCCCTCCTTTTTTTCATTGACTTCAACACCATGTGATCAGGAAGCCTGGCCTTTTTCCACTTCCCCTCCCGACTAAAGGGAAACATTGTGTAGCTTTCGCTGCCGTGCCGCTGGTGGGATGGCCTTATACGCGTTACGTAGGCGGATAAAAATAACCAGCATATTTAAGGCCGGCTGTGGAATCCCAGCACACGCAGTGCGCGCCTGGTCAGCTCGGAGCGCAGCAGCGGATCCTGCCCCAGCGCACACACACACACAAACACACACCCTGCAAAGACCAGAGCTTATGATGCAGTTGTGAAACCCTTCAGACGTGTTTGGCAGGCAGCTCTTTTTCAACAGCCCCCTGGGAAGGAGCTCGAGAATACTGTTTTTCATCTTCTTCTCGCCCTAAGAACGCAGCCGTGCGCTCCAAACGAGGGCTCGTGCAAAAGAGACTGTTTTGCAAAGATTTATAAACCTTGCCTGTAAAAAAAAAAAAAGATGTTCGGAAGGAATTGCTCAATACGCAGAGCTTTGGGCGGGGGGGGGGGCGGGAATCAGAATCTCAGCTCCTCTCTCCATTATCATACATAGATAGCTATATTGTTCTGGGTCGGCATCAATGAACAGGTGTCCCAAGGCGATGAGGATGGAGGGATGCGGTTTGTGTTTCCAAATGATTTTTTCCCCCTCTGTAGAAAAGCAGAGCAGATTCAGCATGGAAGGTTCAACGCCAAGGGAAAGCTCGATCGACTTTGTTAGGTGCTTTACACACACACACACACACACACACACACGGACAGAATTGCAAGAAAGGGAGATGTAATGTTTTGTATCAGTGTTAAACTTGGGATTGGGTACCAATCGGAAAACATACAGAGGAAGTTTCTTCTGCCCTTTTGGAATGCCAGGGGGAGGCACCAGTTTATTGATCCAGGCACCTGCAGCGAAGCAGATTGATTTTGTTGTACAAGGGTTTTTTAAATAGGGTAAGTATACGGAGCAGTCAGTGGCTCTGTCAATGAGTGCTTGCTTTTGTAGCGTTGTTGAAGAGTGGCTTGATCTATGCGAAGATGGGCAATAACTGGGAGCCCTTTATGCTGTTCTGGACATTCTAAGGAAACATACATACAATAAATCAATTGATTAATTATACAAGTGTGTGTATCTACGTGTGTGTGTGCGCGCGCGTGTGTGTGTGTACCCACACACAAACTTTAAATTCATTTCATTCGCTACTCTTTGGATGTGCAGAAAACTGGACCAACGCAAGAAATATTTGCATGGGAGGAAGTACCCCACCATGCTGTTTCAATTGTCACATTAGGGGGCTTGTTCATAAATCCATCTGGCACATAGGGCTCCCGTTGAGAGTCAACTTCTTTCTTACAAACAGAGAACAGTGAACTTTAAGAAATGGTATTCTTCCCTGTCTGCAAGGAAGGATTCTAAGATTAAAACAGCAGACTTGAGCTATAATGTGTGCTATTATGCGCGTCAATTAATGCTTAGGTCTGCAAGGTTGCTGGGGGGTGGGCAAAGTCTATCACTCACAAAGTTTATTCACACTTCTAGAGAAACACTTCAGGGATGTGTCTTGGAAACACTAGTAAGAGCCAGTGGCTAGATGCTGCTTGTTTCTTCAGGAATGGGCTCATCCTGCAACCACAGGGCGTCACTTGTAGTTCTGTCTTGTAACTGTGCCAGCAGTGTGTAGAGATACGGAGTTGTGTGTAGGGTCTAATGTCAGTCTCTGCCCCTCTGCCACAATGTTTCTACCGCTGCTCTGGAAGCTCTTGATGGTGGCCTGCCCTCTTGAGAAACACCATCGGTCAGATTGCTGAATGTTACCCGCGTTCCCATCCGTAGCAAGATGGTTCTGTTGCAGTGCTCTCTCCTCTGCCCGGAGCAGTCGGAGGCGCTGAATATGAGAAGAGAACTGCTGGACCAGACTAAGGGCCCTGCTTTCTAATCTCACAGTGGTCAACCAGCTACTGGGAGTAGGATTGAGTCTCTGCTCCATTCACTAGATGATCCAGTCATCTCACTGTAGCTGAAGATGGTCACAGCCAAACACCATCTCTTTAAAGCACTTTCAAAGCACACATCTGCTGACAAAAGAATCTTGGGAAATGTAGTTTGTTAAAGGTGCTTGTGGAAACAGCAGCTCTGTGAGGGGTGAACTACAGTTCCCAGGGTTGTTGTTGTTTTTATTGAACTCTATTGGAAACTTGTACATATGCCTATAAAGGTGGCCAGCATGACTAAACGGCTTCCGGCACAACAGGACACCATGACAGAAACCAGAGTGCATGGAAACGCTGTTTACCTTCCTGCCACAGGAACTGTGTATTGACAAATGTACTTTTTCTGACTGACGGTCGAATAAAAGGTTGATGATGATTACCTTCCTGCCGCAGTGGTACCTATTTATCTACTTGCACTGGTGTGCTTTCAAACTGCTAGGTTGGCAGGAGCTGGGACAGAACAACGGGAGCTCACCATGTCACAGGGATTCGAACTGCCAACCTTCTGATTGGCAAGCCCAAGAGGCTCAGTGGTTTAGACTACAGCGCCACCCTTAGGTTTTTTTATATAAAACTCTGAAGCAGGAGAGTGATGCAGAGCAAGGTGGGGAAAGTTCAATATCCTGATGACATACACAGCCCCTCCCCTAATGAATATATACATTTATATAAAGTGTAGATTATAGAAATGGTCAGAGAGAGAGAAAGCAAATGATAACTTGATATGAACTTGAGGTAACTTGCTACAGGGCACTGAAACATAGATGAACATAGATCAAAGTATTTTGAGACACTTTATAGTAGGGGACAGATACTGGGTGTTGATGTCACTGCATTTTTCGAAAACCAGTGAGGGGATATCTAGAGGGGAATGATAAAATCCTTTCAAAAGACAGTGAACCCACGTAGTGTAAGACTAGGAGCTGGAAGACCAGGGTTTGAATTCCCACTCAGCCATGAAGCTCACCTTGGCCAGTCCTGCCTCTCAGCCTAGCCTACCTCACTGGATTGTTGTGAGGATAAAATGGGGAGGGGAGAGCCATAATAACAACAATAACAATTTATATGCCGCCCATCTGACTGAGTTGCTCCAACGACTCAGTTTCCAACAAATTAAAAACATTGAGCACAGTAAAACATCAATAATAAAACATTTCCTTACATCACCTTGAGCTCCTTGGAGGAAAAGTGCTATATAAATGTAATAAAGCAACGGGGAAGTGAACAGGTAAATAATTTTAGTGTCTGAATCCTTTGTTTCCACGTATCCCATGTTCTTATAAAATCACATTTTCCTCCAACTGAGGAAGTTGTAGATGATCTGTTTCAACCCTGCTTGGTTTTGAAACAGGCCTCGTGGTCATAGGATTCCCCTAGATGAGGTGTCAGGCATGACCTTTAAAATCCCTCTTTGTCAAGGGCTTTACCCTTGTTGTGGTGAAATACTTTGCACTTCACAAAGCCAACTCCCCATGTAGAGAGACACCCACGTAGCCTGGCTTATTGGCAGCAGCAACCCCTCCAGGATGAGGCATGTGCAGGCCTACACAGGAGTAGAAGCATGTCCAGCCCTTCTTCAGCGGATGCAAGCGTTTGCTTGAATCCTGTTGGCAATGCACAATCTTGCAAACAACTTCCTGCCCGAAAGCGGTACATGTATTTTGGAAGACCTATGGCATATTGTGTTATGATTCAACGGGACATTCTTTGGCTATCCGAAAGGACAGCTTGTATTTGTTTGCGTCTAGGAATATCTGTGCTGTGATTTTTGGCCTACAATATTCTGGAGGAAATGGAGATGTGTAGCGACAAAGATGCATACTTGGGGCTCCTCATTTTCAGCCATTCAGAGGCAGGAAGGAGGCGGCTTTAGAGCAAAGCTGTGTGGGAAACGCTTTCCTGCATACATTCTGGCAGCCATGGGCTGGATTCTGACCAGAGTTTTTATTAAAACAGCCTCATAAGTTGCAGCGGTGCTCAAGAAAAAAAAAGAATACAATAACTGATCGAATGTTAATGACTTCAATCTGTTTCCACTGAGAGATTCCCACCCCCTTTTTATAAGAAAGAAGGGGGAAATGAGAGTTGAGTATTCTCAGCTGCCTCAGACAGAGCTGCTATAGATGTTGGGAGAGTTGGTACTTGAGAGTAAACAAGCCAGCAGCATTTGTGCTTGTTCACACATTTTAATTCAGCCCGTGCTACTTTCCTATGAACTAGATTGGAATGGAACAATACGGTCTCAGCATTACTTAGAAGGGATTTGTGAAGGCACCTAGAAGTCCATGTTCTGTAGAGCAATTTGTTGTTGTTTAGTCGTTTAGTCATGTCCGACTCTTCGTGACCCCATGGACCAGAGCATGCCAGGCACTCCTGTCTTCCACTGCCTTCCGCAGTTTGGTCCAACCCATGCTGGTAGCTTTGAGAACACTGTCCAACCATCTCGTCCTCTGTCGTCCCCTTCTCCTTGTGCCCTCCATCTTTCCCAACATCAGGGTCTTTTCCAGGGAGTCTTCTCTTCTCATGAGGTGGCCAAAGTATTGGAACCTCAGCTTCAGGATCTGTAATTCCAGTGAGCACTCAGGGCTGTTTGATCTTCTTGCAGTCCATGGGACTCTCAAGAGTCTCCGCCAGCACCATAATTCAAAAGTATCAATTCTTTGGCAATCAGCCTTCTATATGGTTCAGAGCAATAACCATCCATAAACCAGGGTGCCTTGTCATAGCCATGTTTTTCTCTGCTCCTGAAAGGCAAAACACATCTGCATGTGTCCCATGCAGACAGCAAGTTTGCAAAGATAATCACAGGGTTTATAAGGGAGTGGGGGTAGATGGATACTTAATTGTGCCAGTTGTTTCATAATTAAAGCAGCTGGACATTGGATAGGAGGGGGGCAGGACATAAAGCATAATTGTAGATGACAAGCAAATTGAATAGATAGCAATGAACTGTGTCTATGTTGTAAAGCGCACATGCAGATCTAGTGTTGCGGATAAGTCTCCCCAACACAGAATGCCCACATCTGGAAGGCAGCAAAATCCACAAAAGATAAAGGGAACCATTTCACACATTCCCTAATGAATATACAACTTGCTCTCTGATTATATATTTATTGGATTTGACAGTCTAATCAAGCAAGCAAGCTTCAAAGCACTGCAACCTGCTTTGGTAAAAGCTGATGTACTGTTTCGGCAATTTTTATAACTACAAAGGTACACAACAATATACCAATAAAAAATAAAAAATCATATTATAAATCAGTGTTGTGTCTCCCTAATTGGCATTATTGGGAAGGGCTGCCCAGCATGACTTTTAAAAAAATACATCTTTTAATTGGCTTACATTAGATTGTGACATTGTGCTACAGCTCTAAAACTTGAGTGTCAAAAAACCTTTCCTGTTGCTCTCATTCCTGAGTAGGAGTTCTGGTTTACTTTTATTTATTTTATCCTGTTTCTGTGCTGCCTGATAACCAGGTTTCCAGGGCAGCTTACAATTACAGAGCGGCATTGCTTGCTGTCTTGCTATATTTATAAGCTGTGATCCTATGCATGCTTAAGGACTCGGTGAGTCTTACATCTGAATAAATATGTATGGAGCAGATGTTTATGCAAGGGGATCTCCCTTTCTGTTATTCAAGACCTGTACTTGCCTTTTCTACTGCATTAATAAACTGGCTCAGACTGAGGTGACTTGTAGGTCAGCAACATCTGCAGGGCTGCTCTGTTGTGTGCGTTTGGTTACTACTACTACAAATAAGAATAAGAATAACAATAATAAATTTATATGCCACCCATGTGACTGGGTTGCCCCAGCCATTCTGGGCAGCTTCCAGCAAATTTTTTGTTTTGTTTTGTTGTTGGTTTAACATCTTTATTGAAAGTTCAAAAAGTACATAATTATATGTGCACTAAACATTTTGAGACGTAAAGAAAAGAGAGAGAAAGAAAAAGAGAAACAGAACCAGTATATAAAGGAAAATAAAGGGGGGAGGGGGAAACCCCAAAACTGTATAATTTAGAAGGTTGTTATTGTACTTCACCAGATCTTAAGAATGGATTCCAAATATCATTGAATTTGTCCATAGCAAGTCTGCATTTATATGCAAGTTGTTCATATGTTGCGAGCTTGTATAAGTCTTCAATCCAATTGTAGAAGCTTCCAGAAAATTATAAAACCACAGCAAGACATCACACGTTAAAAAATTTCCCTATGCAGGGCTGCCTTCAGATGTCTTCTAAACGTCAGATAGTTGTTTATGTCTTTGACATCTGATGGGAGGGCATTCCACAGGGCGGGCGCCACCACCGAGAAGGCCCTCTGTCTGGTTCTCTGTAGCGTCACTTCTCGCAGAGAGGGAACTACCAGAAGACCCTCAGAGTTGGATCTCCATGTCCAGGCTGAATGATGGGGGTGGGTGCACTCATTCAGGTATAAGACCCCCAAGTAAGACTGCTAATGAAATCCATTGAGCAATTTACATATACTTATCAATTCCTCTCTGTGCTGCTTTGAAGCTCTGCCTCTCCATATTAGTTTTCTGCTGTTGCCCTCTTTTTTCTCCTGATGATTTATACATTTATACCCCAGCTTCAAGGTGGTGTCAGTGGTTCTCCCCCTCATTTAATCCCCACAATCCTGTGTGGCAGGGACTGGCCCAAAGTCAACCAGTGAGCTTCAGGGCTGAGTGGGGATTCAAACCCCAGTCTCCCAGGTCTTAGTCCAGTGCTCTAACCACTACACCACAGTAGCTCTCCAATGCACAGAATTAGTGCAGAATTTGGGTCACCTTAGCACAGAATGTTTAGTTACTTTTTTTAGCCACAGCCATTCGTATAGCTGTCCCCTAACTTCACCAGTCGAACAATGAGTGCTTAGCATTTGTTTCTAACCCCCCTCCCTTTTATTTAGAAAAATGTGTTCTGTGTCGTCAATGCAATTTAGTTTTACCCAAATGCAAACCATTACATGTCTGCGTAAGTTACTTTTTTATGCTTTGTAGTCAGCAAATTACAATAATAAAAGTCATGCCAGTGTTGAGTCTTTTGCGGACTGGATCCTTAAACGACAACAACAACAAAAATCAGCTTCTTAATTTTATGGAGTCGCAAAAAAATAAAAAGACTCTAGATCTCAAAGGTTCCTTGAGACGTTGACAGCAATTAACCGTCTATAAACAGAACCATGTGGAAGCGTCTGATGAGGATGATGTCAGCGCTGGCAGTATCCTTCCAGAACTACAAAGTCCTTGTGAGTGATGGTTGGATTTGGTAATTATGCAGACATGATCCTCATTGAAGTCAATGGGAAGGACTTTATTTCCTTGGGCTTCAGTTGGAATTGTGGGTGGCTGGGATCAAATTCTGGCAAGAACTGCATGCCATTCATAGGCCACACACAAGCCCAGAGACAGATACTGTTCTATGATTATTAGGGCATCTCGGCACCACACGTTTACACACAGTAACTGCTAAGGTGTGACTAATCGATACCTAAAATCCATATGCTCCTATGTTCTGCCGCAATGCATGCTGTACTTTTCTTTTCACTGGGGATAAGGTCTTCAGGTGTCTGTGGCTCTCTTCATCCCTGAACAATGGCCAAACTGGCTGGAACTTATGGTTCGAACAAAGAACCAGCAGCAACATGTTGCAGTGTGGAACAATCTGATTCGGAGTTAAAAAAATTCAAAAAAATTTATTCAAATGTTACAATGCAGTTACAATACAATACACTTTTCAATCAATATATCCCCTCCACAGATACCTCTGTGATGATGGTGGCATTAAAACATCCTGTTCTTCTTTAATAAAAGAGAAAGGGGGGGACCAGAGAAAAAGGGGGACTATTCAGAGTTGTTGTTTTTATATTACTTTGTCTTTTTTCAGAAAAGTGAAATTCGAAGCAACTCACAGAAATGTTGTTGTTGTTCTTGGCTTCCATCTGTCTCGAGACACAATGGAGTGCATCTCTGGGGGGGTCAAACTGCTACATTAGAGGCACCTAAATGCCCTCCTCAGGGCGCAAGCCTGGGCAGGGTGTATGGAGGACTTGGGTTGCCTAGGTGACAAGACCCCCCTCTCGGTCTCATTGATGTGGTCCAAAGGAAAGCAGAGCAATACATTGGGCACCAGCTTGGCTACAGAAGTTAGTATCCAAACAAACCCCTGTGTTGCAAAGAGAACATCAACAATGTCTAGGCAACACGATGACTGTATACATATGTAATAGACAATCTTTATAGAATTCCTTCAAATCATGAAAAGGACAAAATGAAATCTTTAGTCTCAAAGTCTCTGAAAATCTTTAAATGAAGCGAGGTACCAAACTTTGTATGGCGGAAGACAAGCTGTGGCTACATTATTACATGAGCACTGTTCCACAGCATTTGATATTTTCATTTATATACATTCATTTGAAATAAGATGGGTTTATGAAGCATTCTATATACACCCAACACACTGATGAAGAATTCTATGAAACAGTAGTCAATATCCGGAACTACTGTTCAGTGTTGGACATCATTGTTGAATACACAAAGCTTCACAGCTTGTCTTCAGCCATACAACGTTTGGTACCTCACTTCCTTTAAAGATTTACAGAGACATTGTTGGCTATAGAAGTTGCCAGAAGGAGACACCATCCAACCGTCCTTTGGGACTCCACTCGGGCTTTGTGTAGGATTTACTCCTCAGCCTTTTCTTCTTCTGAAGATATCCCACAAGGCAGCAGAGGTTTAGGATCAGAGCTTCCCTTCTCCTAGACGGGCTACCTTCCCAGGTTGACGAATCTCATCTGCCCTTCACTTCGCTCTGCATCACATGCAGAAACAGCCTTCTTGACCACTGGACCCACTATTGGTCTCGCCCGCTCACAGGAACTTAGGAAGGTACCTTAAATCCAGTCAAATTGTAATAGCTCAGTATACACAGGCTGGCAGCTGGCACTCCATAAGTCTTCCTCAGCCCTACTTCAAAACCCCAGGAGTTGAAACCGGGATATTTTGCATGAAAAAGCATGTGCTCTACCTCTGAGCTAAAAGTTATCCCCTAACAAACTGCATATGCTGGAACAAGTTACTTCAGATACACTGCAAGGGTAAGAGAGTTATACATATTTCCCTTGTGAAAACATGGCTATAACTTTGTGCTCCCAAAGTAGCATGCATGCCAGGTAAAACTGTCTGTCTACACCTGTCTGTCTACCTCTGCAGCAAATCCAGAGAAGCCCAGTAAAAATAGTGAAGTTTTCCAATGCAGAAATAAGTGCATTGAAATAAGTGATCATTTGTCAATGGGGGGCATGGAGGGGGGGGGAGAGAAGCCGTGAGCTTCCATATGAATAAATTTACATGCAGGAAAGGTCTCCTTGAAACCAATAAGACTGAAATGTGACGGATTTGGACTTTTTCCATGCACCAGATTACTCGTGTGCATAATTGCTTGCAGGAATTGGTCTTCTGGAAGGACTTTAAAAATACACTTGGTAAATTAAAAGCACAACTCTAATTGGAAGTTAGTATATAGTTACTCCCAATACGGCATTCTTCTAAACATTTGAAAATTTGTATTTATATTAAGATGGACACTGCATATAAAGGCTGCCAGACAGTAAATGGGAACCATCAAATGAGTGACTTGGTGCCTTCTCCCCAAAACCCTACATCCAATAAGAATCAACCACATTAATAATCGGAAGCTTTTTTCGAGCTGCTTTTCTTTAGCTTGCAGAAACAGGCCACTCTTTGGCACTAAAGGACATGTTTTTCCTCAACGATTTATCTTTAAAAAATATAGACCATCCACTTTCCAGTATATAGGATGCTACATCAGGTTTGTGAAGGACCGAGTTAGATAATTAAAGCAGACAGTACACCAACAAGTGCTTTTAGGAAGACCATCTAGTCAGGCTCTTTAAAAAAATAATTATGGTTGCGTTTTACTCGTCACCTTTAATGGAGAAAATAAAATAAAATAAACTATAGGAAAGTCATATCTGCTGCACAAGTTGCAGAGTTTTCACTGAAAATGTCAAAACAATGACCAAGTATAGTCTTTGACATTTCAAATCCATGTGTTTGCTACTGTACTTTCAACAGCCTGTTTGATTGTTGGGAAAACACCCTTTTAGATAAGTAAGCAATGACAGACCACTTCTTTTTCTTTCTTTCTTTTTAGGAAAAGGCTTTATGGTGGATGCTTTAGATCATACTGAACAGCTGCAAAAAACCTGTTTGTTGTGTGCAACATTTATTCTCTCTGCCTTCCTTGAGCAATGTCTTATTATTGTGTCTTTTCTGTCTTACTCATGGAACACCCAGGTAGTCACTACAGATGAGGCTGTGTATCTGAGCTCACCGCTCACAGTGTTACAGTTCTCAGGAACCCACAACAAACTGCAGCGCCCATAATCATTACAACTTCACATGTTGGTGTGATCACATTGTTTGCTGTTTGAATTGATCTTTTTTTTATTGTAAATGAAGTCCATTGCAATCGACTGCAATGTAATATTACATATGTTTGATAAGATGCAGTTTTAATTTCCATTTTAATCTGGTTTTAGTTTATATTGTTGTTATTGCAAACTGCCTTAAGAGCCTGGTCGGTTAGAAGATGGTTTTCAGAAATGAATGGAACAAAATGAAATCAGTGCCAT
Organism: Podarcis gaigeae; assembly: GCF_964106915.1. Taxonomy (NCBI): domain Eukaryota; kingdom Metazoa; phylum Chordata; class Lepidosauria; order Squamata; family Lacertidae; genus Podarcis; species Podarcis gaigeae. The sequence continues at coordinate 13,611,178 of NC_139694.1, read as the reverse complement.
TAATGTCTAGCATGGGTTTCTAGCCCTGTGTTCCTAGCACCACATGCCTCATGGCACAATCCTAACCACATCTACTCAGAAGTACCGTAAGTCTTACTGAATCCAATGAGTCTTATGATCTGGTAAATGAGAATTAGCTGTGACTTCCTTGTCCAGTGGACGTCAGCAGAACAGACATTATTCGTTTAATATTCAGGCCTCTGTCAGGTTTTTAAGCTGCAGACTAAATATGGCCAGGACATCAAGCTGCAGTTTTTGTAAGCAAGTGAGTATGGCTGCTAAACTTTATATCACGAGGAGGACCTAACAGTCCAACTATTGTTTTCTAGCTTTAACCATAGCTGTCAAGCGTCCCTTATTTGGCGGGACAGTCCCTTATCCCAGTGCCATGTCCCGCTGCTGTCCCTTATTGATGAGGCTTCGTTTGGCTGCTGGCTGGGCTTTCTGCCTTTGGCTCAGAGGGGCTCAGAAGTCGAACATACCTGTGCCCAGAAAATCCCTTATTTTGGCTGCTGATCCCTTATTTTTGAGGCTGCTGGTCCCTTATTTTCAAATCTGTAAGTTGACAGCTATGAGCATTAGCAGCTGCTCTCAAGTGGCGATTAGCCTTGGATAATACGGAAATACAGGGATGTTTGCTTTTTGTAAAAGAGCAAATGAAGAACTTGTTGAAGGTAGCTTGCTCATTGTAGAAAGCTGCCCTCGGTTAGGAGATGGTCCTCCCCGTGGCTGCTTTGATAAGGTCCTGTTTATCAGATATTTGTGATTTCTGGCGGGTCTTAGGTGGAGTCTTACCTTAAGTCCGCTACCAGAGACAACTAGGCTAGAGTCTCATCAAAATTTGGGGAGAATCTCCCAGTCTGTCTTCAGTGGAGCAATCTATGGTTACCCATAGCAATAGTTATAAGCATTCTGGAGCAAGCACACTGCAGTTTTAGTATGGTGAGCATGCTGTTAATGCACATAGCACATTGCAGCATGTGGGGGGATGGGTGGGGAAAGGTGGGTCATCAATCTGAAGAGATTTCCTTCTAAAATGGCACCCATGTAGGTGTTCTGTGGTGGAACTGGGTGGGTAGATTTTCTCACCGTAAGGTTTGTGACATGGAAATTTATCTTTCCTGACATTTAAATTTGCCTCTTACTTTGGGTGAAATAACTTTGCATCAATGTACCCAATGTAACAGAAAACACAGCATTTTCATGGTGACTTGATCTATCTATCTATTTTTAATTAACCCTAGAAGTGCCAGAGACAGTAGAGTACATGTAAATCTCTCCAGGATTTGGTTCTGCACTATTGTAGTCATCCAGCAGTAACCAATGAGATTGCTTACCTAATAATATCATAAGAAGAATTTGGCCCAAATGTGTCATTGAGTGGCAGCCAAAGGAAAAAATTCTTCTGATATCTTGGGACCGTATCTTGTTGCAATTATTGGCAGGTCTCACCATGACATTTTGGCAATATTTTTTTTCTATCTTGTTGAAGCAAAAGCAAATATGTTTTTATGTAACCCAGCGGAGTTCTTCATGCCTCTTCCATGAATTTTGAAACTCTTGTTATTTGAACTATTATTTCCTTTCTTCCCTTAGCTTTATACACAATAGTATTCACATTAAGCCTACCTTTAATTGAAACTCTCAAACATTTAATTCTGCTAAACATGAGTTTTGGATGATAAAATAAGGAATGATCAGAAGGTATACTGAAGGAAAATGAATGCTAAAACCCCAAAGTATATTGTCTTGTTCCATTTAGGCCCCTTGGATTTCCTTAGGCATGCTTTTTGTTGTGCATTTCTCACAGGATATTCATTTTTGATAACCTTTTTCTGCTTCTAAATCTTAAGTTCCCTTTCCACAGTGTCCTTAGACTATTTACACAAAATTCCACGTGTTTTCAGTGCAAACACTGCAGTCAGATATATGTCCATGCTATTTTATCATAGATTATAGCCAGCCGAAACATAAGACCATATAGAAGAATCTACCAAATTGTGTTTCTGTTGTGGTATTTAACACAGAATTCTGAATATGCTCAGCATTCAGCCATGGTAGCACAGACAGAGGAAACCCATTTTAGGGAGGATATTGGAGGGTTTGAATATCCAGAATACCATGGGAGTTGTATTCTGCACCCCTTCAAAGAACTCTAAATGACTGTACCCTGGAACAATTGGTCACAGAACCAACCAGAGGGGCAACAACCTCTTGATTTAACATCAAGTGGTGCCCAGGACTTGGGACAAGTTGTCAGTGTTGCTGACCCAACTGGGAGCAATGGGAATAGTCCTATTAAATATAAAGACAAATGGCCAACTGCTAAGAAAATCCAACAGCCACATTTGACCTCAAAAGAGGAAACTTCCCCAAAGTGAGAGAATTGGTAAAAAGGAACTTGAAAGGCAGAGTTGAGAGGGTCAAATCACAGTGCTCCTTTTGAAACATGTCTTTTACACAACAGCTCCTATGACTGAGAGGCAAGGATATTCTGTTTTCCAATTTCATGTTTACTTCTGGATTTCAATATTTCCTGAGTTGTTGCAGCTTGCCACAGAAATAATGTATACTTTAGGAGGGGTCTGCAGACAATTCTGCATAACTTTTTAATACACAAGCTCAGCCCAGACATTATATCAGTTCAGCTATACTCCTTAAATATTCTCCCTTATTAAGTAGCAAAACAAGAAAGAGGGTTTTCAGCAGTCCATAAAAGAGATATCAATAATTGTTCTGATAAACCATTTTAAAGTCTCTCCTGTTCCATTGTAGAAACAGAAGGACAATACAGAAGTATTAATAAGTAATCCATAAACTGAATTACCAGCATCAAACTAAATTAAGCCTCCACAACAGCATAGTAGTTTCTAGGCAACCCAGATTATGTAACGGGAATCTATCACACCGGAAATTCTAAGTAATATTTTAGAACAGCAAACTGCCCACTCAGTTTGATTAAGAAATGCTTTGATCAGTCACATCAATGGTTCATCTAGTCCAGCATTTTGTTTGCAGCTATAGCTTCCCATGGAAACTGACAATCAGGTCTTCACCCTGCTGTTTGCTCCCACATTCTGGTACTCTGGTACCTATCGTGGCTAATAGGTGCTGATAGAAGCTGCCTTCCATGAGTGGGATTGTTTTAGGAGGTTAAACCAGTAGAATACTGGTTGTATTTGTATCGAAAAGCTCTCCTGAACGGCAGACAGCTATAAGAACATGTGAAGAGTTCACCATATGGATTGGTACCATGGAAATTCTCCATAAGCAGCGCCAACAACCCGTAGAAAATCATTGCACTGGGGCCGGCCCATCTATGAGGCAGACTGAGGCAGCTACCTCAGGCGGTGAAATCCAAGGTCCCTTCATCACTGGAGAAGCAAAGAAAAGTGGCCATTTCCAGGGTCTGGAGATATTGCGTGAGAATCCCGCAGGGTGATCTCATGAGGTTCTTGCCAGATCTTGCCAGGACCTGGAAGCCGCAGCAGCACAATTTGGGAAAGGAAGGCTTTGGCAGGGGTGGCAAGGAGGGTTGGCGGCACATGGAAGCATGAACACCGGGCAGCAGCACCTTCGCATTTCGCCACAGGTGGCGAAATGGGCTGGGCCACCCCTGGTTCGCACTACTGTGAAGACTACTTGTGCAATTCTGCTGATACATATGGTGAGCCTCTGTACGCATTATGGCATCTGTGTGCAGTCTCTGCCACATGGGAAGAGGTTTGGCACCAATCCTGTATCTTCCTTAGCTTTTATACTCCTTGAATAGGAATGGAGGTCTCTCGTTTGAGGCAAAGACTGTCCCTGCTGTGTGTTTACTTAGCTAAACTGGAGTTGCTCATATATATTACCTCAGTGAACATATCTCTTCCCCCCCCCCCCTTCACTCCCGGAATCTTAATGTGACTTTCTCTTTTCTGTTCCTCTTTCACCTAGCCTTCCTATCGCCCAATCTTTTTTTAGCTCGTTCCATTTTACTGCTGTGGGGAAGCTAATTCAAACAAGCGAGTCTGCACTTACTTTGTTTAAAAGCGATGTGGTTTGTGGTCATTCTGATCTTTGTGAATGCCACATTTATAGGACAACTACTGAGAAATCTGCGTCCCCCACGCTTACAAGTTTAGCCCTGGCCTGACAGTTAATTTGTTCCAATTGAATGTCACCACGGTGCTCTGTCATTGTAAATTCCGTCAGAATGAAACCTCAGTGTACTTTGTTCAAAGTAGTCCTATCGACTTCCGTGGGATGGATTTGGTGTAATGGGCTTGAGGCTCCCAGGACATAAACTGGCCCCATTCCATTGAGGTTTCTGAACATATGTTATTAATCTTGACTTTTATTTCACAGTAGTTTGTGAAGGCCACAAAATAAGATCCAAATTAGTACATTTTAGCAGTCTAAAAATACATATTGTGATCATGTATGTATTGTGACTATCCATATATGTATTGTGACTATCCAAAGAACAGCTTCAACGAGCCTTTGCAATACTGCAAAAATACAAAAAGAATACCCTCAAGGTCACTAGCAAAACCTTACCTTGTGGTATCAAAAGTTGCCTAAGCATGTCCAAAAAATATAGTTCTTACTAGGAGAGCTAGATGTGTGCAGCTTTGCTGCCCTGTGTTATATCAAGGCAGAGTTAACACAAAACACACAGTTAATCTGAAGTTTCAGATAATGTAGTTCTGGCTACAGAGATTGCATTTAACTTCTAATCTTCAAATATCCACTTGCTGAACAATGTGGTTGTTTGGAGCTGTGCCACTGGGAGGGTCTCTGTTGGTTCAGCCTGACAGGAAGTGTGCATAGTCAAGCCAGAGTTAACACAGGCACACCTGCGCTGGAGTGGCAATGACCCAGCCCAACCTCAACTGCTGAATAAGGGAGAGAAGAGAACAGCAAGAGGCTGGAGGAAGCAGCAGATCTGGGAGCAGAGAGCAGCCGAGCTATGAAGGATGTGGCCGTTGCATGCTCAAAAGCTTTGGAGCTTGTCCTCAGCAGTGGCATCTCCTTAGAGAGCCCTGCATCCCATTCAAAGGGATAATACAGTGGTAAAAGGTAAAGGTAAAGGTACCCCTGCCCGTACGGGCCAGTCTTGACAGACTCTAGGGTTGTGCGCTCATCTCACTCTATAGGCCGGGAGCCAGCGCTGTCCGCAGACACTTCCGGGTCACGTGGCCAGCGTGACAAAGCTGCATCTGGCGAGCCAGCGCAGCACACGGAAACGCCGTTTACCTTCCCGCTAGTAAAGGTAAAGGTAAAGGTACCCCTGCCCGTACGGGCCAGTCTTGACAGACTCTGGGGTTGTGCGCCCATCTCACTCAAGAGGCCAGGGGCCAGCGCTGTCCGGAGACACTTCCGGGTCACGTGGCCAGCGTGACATCGCTGCTCTGGCGAGCCAGAGCCGCACACGGAAACGCCGTTTACCTTCCCGCTAGTAAGCGGTCCCTATTTATCTACTTGCACCCGGGGGTGCTTTTGAACTGCTAGGTTGGCAGGCGCTGGGACCGAGCAACGGGAGCGCACCCCGCCGCAGGAATTTGAACCACTGACCTGATGATCAGCAAGTCCTAGGCGCTGAGGTTTTACCCACAGCGCCATACAGTGGTACCTCACGTTAAAAACTTAATTCGTTCCAGAGGTCTGTTCTTAACCTGAAACCATTCTTAACTAGAGGTACCACTTTAGCTAATGGGGCCTCCCGCTGCCGCCGCCATGCGATTTCTGTTCTCATCCTGAGGTAAAGTTCTTAACCTGAGGTACTTCTTCCGGGTTAGCGGAGTCTGTAACCCAAAGTGTCTGTAACCCAAGGTGTCTGTAACCCGAGGTACCACTGTACTGAAAGGGGGCACAGCCTGGACTTGTGGTTCCTTAAATTTATTTTTAATATCTTCTGCATATCCAGAGTATTATCAATATTATCAATTATTCATCTTCTTTAAATATATACTCTTATGAAACTGCAGGTTATTACTATAATCCTGCCAATGTTCTTATCTGTTTACAATTTGTCTGTAAATTTTCAGTAAACCATTTCCATTCTTTTACAAAAGGTTTGTTATCTTGATTTCTTATTCTTCCAGTAAGTTTCACCATTTTCTGCATTTCCCATGAAATATGAAGCTGGGACTCCCTGTGGTATGGGAAAACGCCTTTTCTGAGACCATGCATTTCCGCATAACAATGATATTGTAAGATCTCGGTGGTCCTCACCAACTGAACAATATTTAAATGTGAAGATGAACTTTAAGGTTCCAAATCCATCAGAGCATATCTCCTGGACGGAGGTGCATGTATTGTAAAAAAACAAAGTTCATGGGCTTTGCTCGAGAGTTAGGGAGTGACTGTTACAAAAGTCCCTTAATGCTTTAAATAAGGCTGGGCTCAGCACCAGTGGCGTAGCGTGGGTTGTCAGCACCCGGGGCAAGGCAAGTAATTTGCGCCCCCTAACCCGTGGATTTGCGCCCCCTAACCCTAACCCCCAGATGTTGCACCCGGTGCGGCCGCCCCCCCCCTGCACCCCCCACGCTACGCCACTGCTCAGCACTCAGATCGTTGATGGAATTCCCTCAATTCATTGCTATCAGGTTCACTACGCATGTGAAAAGCTGAACTCCCCTTTTATTTATCCCAGGTCTCACCCCCTACTATTTGCCTACTCCATGCGGCAAAAAAGGTGATCGCTTGTCTAGCTCATGGGTGGGAGAAACGTTGTTTGTGTCTGAGATTCTGCAGCTCGGAAGTTTACGCAAGAATGAAGATGTCAGACAATAAACATACTGGTCAGTGGAGCCGAGGAAGCAAAATGTTACCAACAAAAGCTGGCTTCTTTTTCTTCCTTTTCTGTTAATTTATTGTTTCTCAGTTACAGGTGAAATGAAATAACGTTACACACAAAGAACTAAACATCCAAAGATCTCCCTGCCACACTCCTCAGGCAAGTAAAGAAGGAAACACAAAATGAACTTATGCATTAAGAAAACAAGCCATAAAAATATCATTGCAGCCATATATTGCAGAATGTAGGAGGGACTAGCTTTTTTATTTGTAAACTGAATGAGGAGACACCATTCTGCAGGCATTGTATCTTGCTTCTTTTCCCCCCTCGCAACATGTTGTTTTTGTGTCAGTTTCTCAGTAAGTGCTACCTCCCAGATCATGTTGTAATCTGAGCCTGTATAGGAAGCAGTCAATGTCACTTCAGTGCTGGGACTTGCAGTGTGGGCAAGAATTGACCATGCAGACTCCAGCATCTTTGCACCAGTTTTCAATGGTTTGTGATTATTTCCATACCCTGAGATTGTTGCAGCTGAGATTCCATTAGGTAAAGGGACCCCTGACCATTAGGTCCAGTCGCGGACGACTCTGGGGTTGTGGCGCTTATATCGCTTTACTGGCCGAGGGAGCCGGAGTACACCTTCCAGGTCATGTGGCCAGCATGACCAAGCCACTTCTGATGAACCAGAGCAGCACACAGAAATGCTGTTTACCTGCCCACTGGAGCAGTACCTATTTATCTACTTGCACTGGCGAACTGCTAGGTTGGCAGGAGCAGGGACCAAGCAACGGGAGCTCACCCCATTGCAGGGATTCGAACCACCGACCCTCTGATCAGCAAGCCCAAGAGGCTCTGTGGTTTAACCCACAGTGCTACCCGCGTTGAATTATTTAATTACATTAATTCTTAGTTAAAATTTAAAATGCACACTCTCCCCTTCTAAATGAGAGCTTTTCTTCAATGAGGAGAGGGGTTTTTTTTGTTTTGTTTTTAAAATCCTTTTAAAAGAACCTCAGCCACCTCTCCCAAGCATTAATTTCCTGGAGCATACACAGGGAAAGACCACACTTTGGCAGTTTCTGAAAATGGGTCTCAAGGAAAGAATAACTATGATGTTTTATCCTTCTTTTTTGGTGGATTTCTGCCATGTTTGGATATAAGATCAGTCCTCCCTGCGTTATTTCCTTCCACAAGCCAGCCCAACACCTCATCACATTTGGAAAGCCTTTATCGAAAATCATGAAGGGCAGATTTTTCAGATTCTTGTCATGTTGGGTGTGGCTGAACATGAAGATTTAGCAGGGGGGGAGGAGCAATTTCGGGGAATAGGAGCCTATTAGAAAAAAGGGGGGAATGAAAGGGTCTGTTGTCTAAAGTCATGTGGACAAAGAGAAATAGACAAGGACTAAGCAGATATAAGAGTGTAAGCAGGCCTCTTATAGTGCAGAATCCCAAATAGTGGCTCCATTAGGTGCAAACTTTGGAGCCAAATTCCAGTGCACTGCATCCTGGGTGGGGCGATGATGATAGAGCAAGGAGCAGTTTATAAGGGGCAGCAGCAATCCAGAAGCATTCTGGAGAAGTGAACCAGGTGGGCTGGAAATAGATACTCCTAACCACTGAGGTCATCCGACGTCAGAGGATCTAACCCACCATGGTAGGTAGCCAGGAATGGATAAGACAAGAAAAGTTCTTACCAATGCTTTTTATTCAGTATTCACAGAGAGAGGCTTAGAAATGCAGCCTCTTGGAGTAATGGTGTTGCTCCAAGTGAAACCCCACCCCAGTCTCTCCCATTTTGCGTCATTACTACGGTGGCTGAGCTGTGACTCTCGCCTCTGAGCTCTCTACTCTCCTACTTTCAATGCCCACCAGGTTCTGGGAGAGAGGGGGTCTGGAGTGCTTTCTAAAGACACTGTGTCCATCAGCTGTCCCCCCTCTGGTGCTTCTTCTTCCTCCTCTCCCATTATTTCCCAGCTTTCCCCCTCATCAGCCTCTGAGCTGTAACCTTCCTCAAACTCCTGTAGTAATCTGTCCTTGGTATGCCTTTTCCCCCCTTCTCAGTTTGATTCCCTGGCACCATATTTGTATAAATTAACTATCCCAAAATACAGATGTGCCTTCACACTGGCCAGATTGGATGTGATGCCCTCTGCCATACTTGAGGGCAGTTACCAAAAGATTCCAACTGAGAAGCGACTCCGCCCATGTGGAGATGGCAATCTGGAAACAGTGGCTCATGTTCTCCTGTCCTGTCCCCTTTATCAAGATCTGAGGAATGAGATCATCACCCCACTCTTACTTACCATCCCAGGCCGCCCATCTGTGGCCACATTGTTCTTTCTTTTATCAGATCAAAATGATCAGACAACAGCAAAGGTTGCTAGGTTTATCAAGGGTGCAATGAGATTAAGGGCCACTATCTGAATGATAATCTTGGTCATCTGATTGTCCTTTCTACCCATTGTTGTCTTTTTAATTATATATATTGCTTGTTTTATGTTGCTATGGCCATTGGCTAATGCGAATAAAGTTTATCTATCCTGTTGTAATTCTGAACTGTCTTCTTCTTCTCTGGAAGCGCCAGGCTGGGGAAGCAGTCTCCACCATTCTTTTCTGCCCAGTCCCTGACGCCCGATCTTCCAGTGACAATGTACAAACCCCACACTGCCTCCCAAGCAATAAACCTGTCCCTTCCAGGGGAGTTCACCCCAATAAAGACCAGGCCATCTCCCACTTCCCAGACTCAAGAACTGGGAATACAAATCACCTTTGTCTTTTCAGGTTTCAATTTAGGGGCCCATCTCCAAGCACCGTTCTGATAGCTCAACCTCTCCTTTGTTCAGATGGAACAGAGAGATAGAGGTAAATGCCATTCATATTTGTGACACATCATTCCCAATCTCCTGATGACAATTAATAAAGACACACTTTCTAAATGAAAGCGAATTGCTGTTTTGGGGTCACTGGCTTCACCATTTGTGCAACTGATTGTATGTTCCCTAAGTATATTTATTCAAAAGGAAGTCCAACTGAAATTTAAGAAAAGAAATCCCTAGTAAATGGCCTTTGGGTTGCAGACCATGTAAGATGATTGCAAGTTTACATTTTGATTTTAGTTTGTTTTTTTTACAGCTACACCTTAAGGCTGGCCAGTGTTCTCTGGACATCTGCATCATGCTAAAAAATCATTTTCCCCCGTTTTATTCACACTGAATTACATTTGATGTGCTAACTTCCTGCTCATCTAGATACCACATAAGCATCTGCCCAATTCGATTAGCAGGATTATGTGAAAAGCAGATCGTGCTAGAAATTACTAGTATGCATAATATAATGCCAGAGAGATTATGCATGCTTATGTATACATAAGCACACATGTGTACGTTCATATCTGTGAGGCAGAAATGTGAATTATTCATTTATTTGAATTAGGGCAGTCCTGCTCAGTGTCTAACCCAGAAAGACAAATGCAGCTCACTAGCCAATTACCAAGGAAGATTTAGTTCTCCTGAACCGCAGCAGAATCTCTTTCACGCAGTATGTGGAGTTGTTTATTTTATTGGGTTTTACTGACAGGGCTCATGCCTGTTGCATTCTTCTCAAGCCACCGGCCACCTCGAGGGCAGCATGAGAAGGATGCAACAGCTCACGATGCCCTGCCAGTCTTGTGGGCTGGCAAGGTGTCATGAAGAATGCATCCCCAAAAAAACTGTACCCGAGGCAACCCCTTCCCCCGCCACGCCCTCTGCCTGTTGGCCCTAAAATGTGGAGAATAAGTTTCCTCTTCCATAAACGAGACAAAGAACAGCTGTACTTCTGATATCTCTTTTCATCAGCATGCCCCACCCTTGCGGTGCGCTCCCTAGAGATGTCTATGTGGTCTCTGACAGTGACCTTCCGCAGAAACATCTTGGCAGCAACGACAGAGGTGTCAACAGACAGATTATTAAGGGAATAGAAACAGAGCAATTTGGAGCATGAGGCGGTGTTAATTGTCTGGCGCTGTACTGAAAAAGGCAAACTAGACTTGACTCACCCAGAGCGTGTGTTTCGGATTGGGGACATCATGGCTGAATCCCAAGGAAAGTGGCAGATGGATGGGGAAAGGACCCTGAATGAGAGGAGGGGAAGTGGAGTTTTTATTATTTCGCTATGTACTTATTATTAGTATTAAAATTATATTTATATAGCTGTTCTGACCAGGGCCGGATTTAGGTTTGATGAGGCCCTAAGCTACTGAAGGTAATGGGACCCTTTATATGTCCAGCTGTCCTTTGTCAACAACAATTTGTCGCTGTTTTTTGTGTTGAATATATGGTAATTTATGGACCTAATAGGTATCTAAAGCCATTTGCACATAACAAAATATGTATTTTATCAAAGTAACTGTTGAACTGAAATACAATTAAGAAGAAGTATATTAATAGTGAAGTACAATTAAGAAGTATATTAATAGTGAAATAATTATCAAGTTCTAACCGTATTTAGGTTTTATTTTATTCGTTTTTTGTCTTATATTTTGGAAATGTACATCCAGGGTTTTTTTTCTTTACATTTTTGGGGGGGCCCCAAGAGAGTGGAGCCCCAAGCTATAGCTTGTTTAGCTTATACGTAAATCTGGCACCAGTTTAGACTTTTATGTGGCAGCTAAACTGGTGACTGAGAGTGGCCACTGGGACCATACAACACCGGTCCTAAAGGATCTTCACAGGATCTCAGTATGTTTCTGAGCACAATTCAAAGTGTTGGTACTGACCTTTAAAGCCCTAAACAGCCTCAGCTCTGTATACATGAAGGAGTGTTTCCACCCCCATCACTCAGCCTGAACACTGAGGTCCATCTCCAGAGGTTCCCTCGCTGCAGGAAGTGAAGTTACAGGGAACCAGACAAAGGGACTTCTTGGCAGTGGCTCCCTCCCTGTGGAATGCCCTCCCATCAGATTTCAAGGAGATAAAGAACCACCTGACTTTTAGAGGACATCTGAAGGCAGTCCTGTATTGGGAAGTGTTTAATGTTTGACATTTTATTATTTGTTATATTTTGCTGGAAGCCACTCAGAGTGGCTGGGGAAACCCAGTCAAAAGGGGAGGGTATAAATAAAATGATGATGATGATGATGTGTAGATATCCTTGCTGTGTATTGCCATTTGTGTTCTATGTTGTAAATTGTCCTGTAGTGTTTTGACAAAGGGCAGTACATAAATTTAATTATTGTTACAACAGCAATAGCAACAACTGGCTTTGTGCTTGCAAACCCCCCAAAGAAGCTGATAAGCTGTGGGAACTTCAACTATGTCAAGCATTGATTGTTTCCACCCTCTATTCCACTTCCAGTTATTTTTATTATTCTGCATGTCGCACTATAATTTCCTCACTGCAAACAGAGAAGACCTTTCCAAAGAAGCTTGGGTGCAAAGGAAATGTTCCCAGTAAATGCAATCAAAATGCAATAAATGTATTCAAAACACTTTCGCAAAAATGCTGCACATTGACACGAAACAACTAATTGAAAGGCACAGAAGACTCAGAGAAGCTCTAATTAATGTTGCCGAGCCTTTTCAAACAAAGCAGCTAAGAGCAGAGTTTCACAATTTCCCTCTATGCAATCAGGCTTTATTTTGAGTGCTAGTGACACAATCCTACTTCTATGAGAGCTCTATTATTTTACTATGTTGTGAGAGGAAAGAGCTAGCTTTCAGAGGCTTAAAATATTCCACTTTAAAATGAATCAGAGGCTGAGGAAACAGAAAAAGGAAGTGAGAGCGCTTCAGAACAGAACAGAACATGATAAAGCTGCCCAGAGGAAGACCTGGCACAAAGCATTTGCTATAACAATAACTATGCATATTTCATTTTGCCTTTGCCCAGGGATGTTAGATAGAATTAAACAGTGCTATTTTGCTAGAAAAAGAGTTGCCGGAACTCACCATGAACACCTCCCTAGTTCTCTTTGAATGGCAATTGCGCCCACCTGAGAGATGCCAGAACTGAGTTCCAGCAAGTTCCTGCTGAAAAAAAGACCTGGAATTAAATATTATGCAGTGAGTGGCAAAAAGCAGCCAAGAGGGAATAAAAAAAAAAAATCAAAACTGCAAGGCACTGATCCAGACCATGAGGATGTTTTGAATCAAGACACTGTGGCTGTTTCCCCTTACAAAGAGAAAGAAAGTGACCAGGTTCAGCAGACTTGTGTGTGTGTTTGTGTGTTCTGAAAAGTACAAAAAGGTGTGTGCATTAATTGTGGTGTAGCAACCTTGTAGAATGGATAGGTTTGATCTTCTTGCAGTCCATGGGACTCTCAAGAATCTCCTAAGGTGCTGGAGGAGACTCCTGAGAGTCCCATGGACTGCAAGAAGATCCAACCTATCCATTCTTAAGGAAATCAGCCCTGGGTGCTCACTGGAAGGACAGATTGTGAAGCTGAGGCTCCAATACTTTGGCCACCTCATGAGAAGAGAAGACTCCCTGGAAAAGACCCTGATGTTGGGAAAGATTGAGGGCACAAGGAGAAGGGGACGACAGAGGATGAGATGGTTGGACAGTGTTCTCGAAGCTACCAGCATGAGTTTGACCAAACTGCGGGAGACAGTGGAAGACAGGCGTGCTCTGGTACATGGGGTCACGAAGAGTCAGATACGACTAAACAACGAAGCGTGTTCTCCTTCATGGAGAGCACGTGTTGCGGTGGGGGCCGCCAGGACACTCCAAAGTTGGGGGGCGGGCTAATTGATCGTTGGCCACTGATGCGATTGGGGCTTCCCTTGTTGTTGGGATGAAGTTAATGTTGCCATTTATTGATTGACAGCCAGAAATAGTAAAACTCCTTGCACGAGGCTAGAGCTTCCTCTTTTCGCCCGTGCATTGGATTGCCCATCCCTCCCTCCCTAAAATAGGGTTGTTCGCTTTGACCTTGCTATGCCTGTCATGGGGTCGTCTGCTTTGGAGTGGGGGCCTGGTAGGAATTTTGTCCATCTGGCTGATTGGCTGGGGCCATTTGGTTTTTGCCTACTGCGTAGCAAATCATCACAACTTGTAAGGTTTGCGGTTAGGCATTGGTTTATGGTTTGGTTGGTTGAGGGGCATGGATTGGCTGTGCCTGCCCCTCTAATGCTGCTGCTGCAAGGGATTCCATTAAAGGAATTGGGAGCTAACTATTGCTTGTCCACTCTGTCAAGGGGGCTCGGGCCATAGCAATGAGCTCCTGGTTGCATTTGGGGTGAGGGCAGGTTCCCTGCTCCGCGTAACCCCCAAGTGTATTCCCCCATTCTGACTTTCGCATTGTGCGGAATGTCAGTCTGTCCCCCATGGTGGGGGCAGATAGTCGCAACCAATGCCTACGCAACCACTCACAAATTTGTATTTTAATAAAGTTGTGGCCAAAATTATGCCAAAAATCTTAAACAAAAATTTCTGTGTGATGTGTGAGTTATTGGGGTGGACCTGGGGACCTCGACACGCAATAACAACCTTGCAGATCCGTGAGACAAAAAGAGGTTCATGGAGGAGATTCCATGGCCTAAGAAGTCACAAAAACAGATACAACAGGCAAGGAGCAATTGTCTGGAGGACACATAAAACAAGCATCTAACGCTTGGAGGACCAACCTTTTTGTCAGAGATCAATACAGTGCTTTAAAGGACCCAGCAAGACAGACCTTCAGTATTCAAATAGCACATGTAACTGGAAGGAAAAATATATGATATCACATTATTTACCTTCAAATACAGATTGGGATTTTTCCCCTCCTCTGTCGCCTTTGATATGTTGCTGTCCTGCTCCTACCTAACCCTGCCCCCAATAGCAAAGAAAACCCAGTGCATGAGGGAAAAACTAAATTGTGACAGACACATTCCTTGACCAAGGTCGATTCGGCAACTTGTAAGTATGCAGCAACTTTCTGCTCCCAGTAATTCCCCCCTCCCCTCCTCCTGCAGCCTCAAGTTAAATACAAATAATGCTGGTGGCCTGTAATTATGTTTTTAGAAGCCTGCCAGGTTGCAAAGATATCATGAGCTCTAATTGTAGAAGAGCATTTAAGGGAGACTTGTAATTGTACAATCATTAATCCAGTTAAACACAACACCAGCTCTTTCAGCTGTGCTGTGTCAGTTGGCAGTGCCCCAGCTTTGACACAGCGGAAGGATTAAGCTGGCAATTAGCAATCAGCACATCCCAGACAATGTTCGCTGGTTCCCACAAGTGAGACTCTCTGGGTTTGCTTGATCCAGGGTCAGGGCTTCCTCAGCTATTGAGATTCACAAGACCCCTGTGCCAAGGCAGAATTAAATACATACACACACACTCGTTTCAAATTCTAAGAGAAAAATCTCTGTTTAGGTTTTAGTGACCATTAGCTTGAAACTCACATGCTTCAATGTTGCAGATTTGAGCATTTGTTTGGGCAAGTTTACTATACTGGAACCACACACAGTTTTCCGTGTGGGAGCAGACGTTGAGCTAATAAAGGAAGACACAGATACAAGGTGGCATTAACTATTGGGTGCTCCAACACAGTACAGTGGTACCGCTGGTTGTGAAGGGGATCAGTTCTGGAGGTCCGTTCACAACATGAAAAGAGTGAAACCCACAGCGGAACGTCTGTGTACACATAGGTTGTGATTCCCCACTTCTGCACATGCACGTGACATCATTTTGCGCTTCTGTGCATGTGCGAGCGGCGAAACCCAGAAGTAACCCTTTCTGGTACTTCCGGGTCGCTGCCGGACGTAAACTGAAAGAACATAACATGAAGTGGACGTAACATGAGGTATGACTGTACCTAAGACTGTTATCCTATACACTTACCTGAGAAGACGCCCCAGTGGTATTCTAGAACAGTATTCTAAGAAACTGACCAGAGAAGCAGGAGGCCCCATGGTTTAATCTTGTCTCTGCCATGCAAGGAATTCATTAAGTGCAAACCCCACGAGTGTCCCTATTTGCCAGGGATGTCCCTAATTTAGAGAAGCCATCCCAGTTTCTGATTTGATCCCAGAATGTCCCAGTTTTCCTTAGGATATCACTATTTTCACTGGAGAAATGTTGAAGGGTATGGAGTTATCTGACCCCCCGAGCCGTCTGAAGGCAATCCTGTATAGGGAAGAGTTTTTTTAAAAATGTTTAATGTTTTCTTATGTTTTTATCTACTGTATGTTGGAAGCTGCCCAGAGTGCCTGGGGCAACCCAATAAGATGTGTGGGATATAAATAGTAAAATTATCATTATGGAATGGGACGTCCCTATTTTCATGGGAGAAATGTTGGAGGATATGTAAGAGGCAATATGAGAATAATAATGCAGACCTAGCTTTCTGGCCAGTTGCAAAGCTTACAGATACACAGAGCAAGGCAAAGCCCCAGTGAGAAGCAGTGGGGCAGAACTGAATGGCAAATTTACCTTTGCAGCCAAAGCCCTACTGCTCATACCAGCCAGGGCAGAGGGGGGGAAGTATTTCCGCTTTTGTTGTTGTTGTGCTAGCTCCAGACTGGCATAGTAAAGAGACCTGGATCAAGACCCTCTCCAAGAAATGGACCAACTTTGGACCAGAAGATGCAATGTCACCTCTGTTCAACTTCTCCCCTGTCCCATAATTGCCCAGTTTCAGGTTCTTAGAGTGGCTAGCACTGGTGTGGATACTGCCAGAGATACCATACTAAATTCCCAAACATTTGGTGGACAAAGTGGAAAACTGTGCTGTGGTGGAGCTCCACTACCAGAAGAGAGATCCTACCACCTGTTCCTAATCTCTTCCAGAAGCATGGATTGAATGGTAGGATTGCATTTGTAACATACATAGAGTGCTCAGTTTTGCTTGCTACCTGCTTTCAGAGGTTAGTGAAATTATTGGGTTCGGCCATAATTGGCAATCTGATGAAACGCTTGGGAGTCCATTGTCTTCAATACAAGAGTTAAGCATTTAATTAAAAGTTTAGTTTGTGTATTTCCATTTCATAATGGTATATTTATGTCATAGCCCATGACCAATATGGAAACGCAACAGAAATACAAGTGTTTTCTGTTTTGTTTTGTTTTGTTTTGTTTTGTTTAATCTTGTATTTTTAAGTTGTGAACCAGGCTGAGATCTATGGGTGAAAAGTCATATACAAATATAATTAATTAAATAAATAAATAAACTGGACAAAAACATGCATATTTATTTCTTTATTTTTTAAAAGTTACTTCCCAATCTGTGTCTCGTTGTTTGGGAATAATGGGGCAACACAGAGAACCATTTATCCTTGTGGTTTGTGCAACCAAGTTTCATTCTTGGGTTAATGGCTTGTGAAAGAGACATGAATGAATGAATGAATGAATGAATGAATGAATGAATGAATGAATGAATGAATATTGGTTTTGGATGCCATGCTAAGCCAATCTATAGCTCAGCTCAGAGCAGCACAACTGCAGGAGGAGCAGGGAAGAGCCACCATGTCTTCTCCAGAAAGCCACGCACCAGCAATAGTCAATGCTAGGCCTTTCAAATCTTGTTGAACAGCAACTCCCATCATCCCCAACCATAGGCCATGTTAGCTAAGCCTGATGGGAGTTGTAGTCCAGCAAAAATCACATTGGGTGCACCTGCCACATGCTCACAGAACTCACCAACTCATCACTTGGCTTAGTGTTACGTTTGAACCAACCAGCCCTTTATGTTGGAATTTAATGACTGGAAGTGCCAAATCCATTTTAGGAAAAATATAATCTCACTCGTGTTTCAAGAAACAAAATTTCACCATGCTATTTTTCACATTATCTAAGCATTCTCTTTATTAAAAATGCTTTATACTGGCCAGATTGGATCCATAATGTGGAATCCCATGCAGGTTGGCATGAACATGCCATTTCTCACCTGAGTCTGTTGTCCATCTCATTTCGGCAGTTGTCATTCTATACCATGAACAGATCAAGTTGAACTGAGTGCTTTCAAGCATTACTACTTGTCAGCATGTGAATAGGTTTCTTGTACATCGGCTCTCCCAAACAATGAAGGAGCCAAGGAAAACCTTCTAGCCCAGCACATTTTGATTTATTAATTTATTACCTAGATTAAGGCCAACATCGTAACCATTTACCTTTATGCTATATATTAGAAACAGACTCCGAAAAGCCATTCAAGACTGAGAGAGAGAATTCTGCTGTGGCTGAAGAAAAAAAACTAGGATGATAAAAGCTTCATGTAAACAAATTGGAATTATTAGCAGCATACAAGGCCCTTTCCACGGGCAGGTTTACTGCAAGAAACTTAATGTCTTATGCTTTCAGATGATAAAAGCTGCAGTGCTCACATAATCAAGAAAAGATGGGGAAAGATCAACTCAAATGTCAAACCTGGCCCCAAACATTTGGTTTCAAAATGTTGCAGGCAAATTACTGGCAGTCCGCTTCACATCCTAGAGGAAGGGAATACCTTGGCAGAGCACATTTGCTTAAGGATTCGATTTATGAGAGCCAACCTCCCATACTTTTTTTTTAAGCGTTTGCCATTTGTCTCCCAAATTAAATAGTCAAACAGAATGTGCCAAGATGAGATGGCTGGCATGTGTTATGCAGATGACTTTCTCACTCATGAGTTCAGAGGGCAACCAGGATTCCCACGTTAAACTGTTAACACAAAGGGAAGATTATCTTCAGATTTGGCTGGTTTTGAAAGCAGACCACTACAATGTGCACTGAAAGGAATGTTTGAGTGTAAGGGAAGGTTCAGACTCTTCCAAGGATCTGAGGAACTGAGGACCAAGCTTTCTTCCATTTTCCCCTTTGTGTTCCCTCCTCCACTGTCTCTGTGACCATGTTTTTCTCTTCCATTGATTGGCCTTCTGTTTTTCATGGTACAGTGGTACCTTGGTTTTCGAACATCTCCGTTGATGAACATTTTGATTTTCAAACGCAATAAACCCGGAAGTAAATGCTTCGGTTTTCAAACATGCCTCAGAAGTTGAACCTGCTACATGGCTTCCGCTGAGCACAAGATCCTAGCTGTCGGCTGCTGAGTTTTCGGTTTTCGAACGTTTCAGAACTCGAACGGTTTTCCGGAACAGATTACGTTCGAAAACTGAGGTACCACTGTATATTCTGACTCTTCTTAGTGGCATACAAAATAGAAGTCACAGAGGGGTCTGTAAATGGTTCAACCTGCTGGTACTAACCTTGTGTGGCAGTTTACTATATAAACTATAGTGAAAATGTCCATTCATCAGGATGTACAGAACATCTGTTCATCTTCTCTCCCTTAATGCATGCGTGTGTGGTTGTCCTAATTTGTCTGCAGAGATTGTGGTCATGGACACATCTGTCAATCTCTCACTCTCTGTGCCTCTGTGCTGCTGGCTATAAAACGAGAATAGCCCCATGTCCCAATGAGACATCACACTTGCCAATTCTTGAATCATGATGAGATTTTACAGGTGTTTTTAAAGGGTTAATTTTTCTTAGGATTCTATTTACTTATTCTTTTGGGAATTTGTATCTCACTCTCCGGTGTCACCACTCCCATCAGCTTACAGGTCTTCTTTTAAGGCAAATAATAAAAGCCAACATTTCAATGACAAATTAAAACAGGAAAACAGACAGAGACAGAAGCAGACTTGAAATCAGTTCAACCAACATTTTAAAAAGCCTGGGAAGATAAATGACTTTGACTGGCACTGAAAAGAAAAAGCGTCAGAGATACCAGACAAGCTGCCTGTCACCAGCTATCAAACCTCTGAGAGCAGAGACATCCATCCAACCACAGTATACAGGCAGGTCATAGGAGCCTACTTTCCAATACCCAGGTTCCAAATTATGTAGTTTCAAGGTAAGCACCAGCTGACAGGCATGTTTAACATGCTGGGAATATATGTTACTTATGATTTGCGCCAGTCAGCAATGTAACAGTAGTATTTCTGAGGAATAGGAGTTGCTGAGAAATCCTCAGAGTCAGCACCACACACAACTGCAGAAGTCCAGGCTGGATGCAACCAGAGCATGCACACTGTTTGGCCACCTCCATCTAGGGGGTCGTAACTGGTGGACAGAGCTTTGTGCCACAGACATGCCACCTGGGCATTCAAATCCAAGGTATTAGTTATAAAACTTGAACCCGATCCATCTCTACAAGAGACTGAACATCATCTTCCCAAACCACTGAACCACCCACTATCAGTGCTCCATCTTGTATGGATCGAGCTTCAGATTCTGTCCTTGTGCTAGCTCTGATCCCATGCTAGAACCACAATACAGTGGTACCTCGCAAGACGAAATTAATTCGTTCTGCGAGTTTCTTCGTCTTGCGGATTTTTCGTCTTGCGAAGCACGGATGCACCCCGGTATTAACGGTTTTAAGAAAAAGGAAACAAACTTGCAAGACGTTTCGTCTTGCGAAGCAAGCCCATAGGGAAAATCGTCTTGCGAAGCAACTCAAAAAACGAAAAACTCTTTCGTCTTGCGAGTTTTTCGTCTTCCGAGGCATTCGTCTTGCGAGGTACCACTGTATCCCGTTCTCACATACAGTATTGGATGTGGAGATTGCTGGACTGATTTGTCCCTGCTTAAAAATAACCACTCTAGTTGTGTGTTTCTGCAGGGGCTGGAGAAGAGCCACAAAGCCTTCAATGAAGGAACAAAATAGCTAGCTAAGGCCAGGATCCAAAGGACTACCCAAACATTATGCTGAAATTGGTCATTGGTTCCCAGGTCCCAATTTAAACAAGACAAATGTTGATCAGTAAACTTCATTTCACAAAATGTTATGTTCCTGAAGCCTTTGAACTACACTCTTCCAACACTCTTCAAAGCACCTTGCCCCAAAGTTGCATACCTGAATACAAATACCGATATATTACATCAGTCTTGTAGGGTAACAGTGTATATAATTCACATATCTTCCTTTCAAAAAGCACACAAGCACCAAGAAGGCAAAAGGCTCCAACTTGGGAGTATTCTTGAGGGGAAAGTCATGAATTATACTTGCATGCACTTTTCATTCATACACAATGGAATGCATTTTGTACTGTGGCAGTCAAAACAGGAGTACTTAATGGGCCTTTTCTCAGAGAACTACAAATAAAATATGGAGTGATTCATAAACTAAGACAATATATTAGGAAGGAGCAGGAAGGAAATCCAGCCTGTGCCAACGCAAAGGCCATAGTTAACGAGGAATATGTATCAATACTGTGTCAGGCAAACCTTTATGCCATGTTGCACTATGGGCACAGATAAACACTATCAGGGAGAGATATTAGAAAACAAATTAAGATAAAACGGCATCCCCCTCTCTGCTTAGTCACGTAACCCTGTCAGCACAGAGAAATGTATATGACTCAGAAGAAAACAATTACTTTATCAGTAGTTCTAGGCAGTTGGTTGCCATAAAAAAAACCCACCAGATATCAGGCTATATATCTTGGCACCATTTCACCTCCTTCACAGCAATTTTCTTCAGGACGTTCAGCATAAGGAGAATTTTCAAACCCTGCATCACAGACAGACTTATATAATTTAGCATATTAATATGCCAAATTAGACAAAGCCTTGTCTGCGATGCAGGGTTTTTAATCACTGATGAGCACTCAGGGACATTAACCACACTGCATCCTCACTTCAATTCAAGGTGCATATTTTTGTGCCTCCTCTCTCATCCAATTATTCTCCTCTTGCCTGCCAAATCATCCCATAAATCAGTATAAGACATTAAGGGAATGGATCCAATTGGGGCAGATTGGCTATGAAACTAATGAAGCTAATCCCAGAAGGGTCCCAGAAGCAACTTTGGTCCACATTGTTTTTAAAAAATTAGATCTAGTAGACCTAATTTAAGGGATACAGGTGGCGCTGTGGTCTAAACCACAGAGCCTCTTGGACTTGCTGATCAGAAGGTTGGCAGTTCAAATCCCCGTGACAGGGTGAGCTCCCGTTGCTCAGTCCCTGCTCCTGCCAACCTAGCAGTTCGAAAGCACGTCAAAGTGCAAGTAGATAAATAGGTACCACTCTGGCGGGAAGGTAAATGGCATTTCCGTGTGCTACTCTGGTTCGCCAGAAGTGGCTTAGTCATGCTGGCCACATGACCTGGAAACTGTCTGCGGACAAACGCCGGCTCCCTTGGCCTACAGAGCGAGATGAGTGTGCAACCCCAGAGTCCTCTGCAACTGGACCTAATGGTCAGGGGTACCTTGACCTTGACCTAGACCTAATTTGAGTCACACAACTCAAATGGATTGATTTTGTTGCTGTATATATTTCAACAACCCCAGAGTTTGAGAGTCAGTAGCACAGATGTTGTAAAGGTTGTTGCAAAGAAGATAGTTTGCAGTGGTTCTCCAGACCTTGTTGCTGGTTGCAAAGGGATACCCATAACAGTTTGAGCTTCAGGGGCCCAAATATAGGTCTACCACTGGATCCAATCCTCCACCAGCTGGTCAAGTCAATAGGCAAATGGGTGATGCATGGAACTGTGGAAGGGATAGGCTGGAGTGGGAAGTTGTGTCCCTCCAGCTGTTCTTGGGCTCCAGTTACCAAGCGCCTTGTTTAGCAAGGCTAATGGTCAGGGACAAGGAGAGGTGTAGTCCAGCAATACCTGGAAGGCTTTGGGTTCCTCATCCCTGCCATAGATGAACCATGAACAGTGGCGTAGCGTGGGTTGTCAGCACTCGGGGCAAGGCAAGTAATTTGTGCCCCCTAACCCGTGGATTTGTGCCCCCTAACCCATGGATTTGCACACCCTAACCCCCAGATGTTGCGCCCGGTGCAGCCAGCCCCCCCCCCTGCACCCCCCACGCTACGCCACTGACCATGAATGCTGAGGACAGTTGATGGGTCAGCCTTTACGGCATGAAATGATGGGGATTAAACAGGGGAGGTTGGCTTCTAGGACAAGCCGGTGAAACTTTTGTGGCATAGCAGTGAACTCAAGGGAGGACTGGCATCGTAAGTCAATACAGAACTGTGAAAGCCTCACACAAACTGTCCAATATCTTCAAAATTATTGAATGTATAGAATTGTTTAAGTTTTAACACACAAAAACAAACATAAATACCAGTTGTCTTGAGTACTTATTACTGTGTTATTCCAGGTACATGGACCAGCACAGTTGTTGCCAGGACACAGGTCTATTTCTTAGGGGGAAACATAAGGATACTGCCTACACATTTATCCTTGCATCTCTGCAAGTAAGAGGACTGGAAACTCACTTTTAGTTTTAACTGTAAGGGGAATACTTTGGGGGAAAGGCCTGGGATATATTGGAGGGAGTAAGCCCATGCCCCCAATACCACTGCCCCAGATTATGCATGTGTCTGAAATAGTGAAAAATGCTTTTCATATGGACTGTATTTGGTTGGCATGCTAGATTGTTACAGAAGCACCAGGTACAATATTTTTTCTGTAAATCATGTTGTTGTTGTTGTTGTTGTTGTTGTTGTTGTTGTTGTTGTCGTTGTTTAGTCGTTTAGTCGTGTCCAACTCTTCGTGACCCCATGGACCATTGCACGCCAGGCACTCCTGTCTTCCATGCACCTATAAAATATGAACCTCATTTATTTTATTATCTATAGAAGTATTTCTGAATCGCCATATTATAAAATACCAAGGTGCTGTGCAATGCTAAAACATTACATGCCATTTAAAAAATAAAAATACAAACAACAATAAGGTGGCTGGCTAATAGAAAAAAATAAAAAATTGAACCACTTGCAAAGGCCTGTCTGCATTATATATATTCAAGGGATGCCTCAAATTCAAAAGCAAGGATGCCTGCCAAATCTCTGCTAGAGGAGTGTCCCATAGCCTGAGAGCAGCAACATGAAATGCCCCATTTCTGTAACATGAGGGACGACTCCTCTGAGTGATCTCAGCTGCTTCCCATCCTAAGTGACAGTCTATTGGACAGCTGTATCATGTGCCATAAAAGGTCTTGAACTTAAAACGCCGGACTCTCAGTCTTGCAGGAGCCACAGTATCACATCGAGATCTTGCAGGAGCCACGGTATCACATCAAGGTCTTGTTTGCATTTCTTGATAAACTTAATCAGCTCGTTGTGCTGTTTCCCAAGAGTCTTGACTGTGTGGGCACAATGGAACGCCAGGTGGCAAGAGGTAATACTGTATCATATTTTGCCCATTAGCTAAATACAGGTGATAAGGAAGATTTGATTCACCATGGCATAAGTACAGTTTTTCAGGCAGTGTGACGGCATCACAGTCATAAGAATACAACAGCAGGCCCTCCAAGTGTCTCTATTTTCCAGGGACAGTCCTGGATTTACAGAAGCCATCCCAGTTTCTGATTTGATCCCAGAATGTCCCACTTTCCCCTATTTTCATGAGAGAAATGTTGGAGGGTATGGAGTTATGCGACCCCCGAGCCAAGGACATAAATAACTATACAACCTTTAGAAGACAT
The DNA here is from genome assembly GCF_964106915.1 of Podarcis gaigeae. Taxonomy (NCBI): domain Eukaryota; kingdom Metazoa; phylum Chordata; class Lepidosauria; order Squamata; family Lacertidae; genus Podarcis; species Podarcis gaigeae. The sequence continues at coordinate 13,587,010 of NC_139694.1, read as the reverse complement.
CTGAAGGCAGCCCTGGATAGGGAAGTTTTTTAAAAAATGTTTAATGTTTTTATATATGTTTGAAGCCACCCAGTCAGGTGGGTTGGGTATAAATAATAAAATTATTATTATTATTATTATTATTATTATTATTATTATTATTATTGATTAGGACCTCCCTATTTTCATTGGAGAAATGTTGGAGGGTATGTAAGAGTGTTTTAAATGTATGGTGTGAGTCTGCGATTCAGAGAAAACAATGTTATATTTGACCGTTCTCGTTTTTCCTCGCAGATGGAGCATGAACTTAACTTTTACCCTATTGGCTCCATTCATATCTTTTTTTACTGCACAACTCACCCACACAGAAAAGTACATTTGTGTGTAACCCATAAAATAAGCACAGGTGAAGATAGGGAAGGACTAAGAAACAAAACACTCTGGAGAGGGAAGAAGGAAGCCTGCCACCTACTATTACAATACAAAAGCAGATTTTGCTGTTTTCAGCCGTTCTTCAGATTACGCTGAAAGTCAGGACTTTAGCCCAACGAAGCAGTAGGAAGTCAAAGGCAGTGAACTTGAGGCCCTGATTCTCCCGATAAGGAGAGTCGCCACTACCAGCCTCCAAGCTACCTTTTACACACTGCAAATAATCCCAGCTCCGTGCAGCTATTGACGAGATCTTTGCCCTTTAGTTTCAACAGGAAATCTTAAAATGGAAAATATGCAGTGCAAAGGAAGGGGCGAGGCTGGCTTCAGTCATAAGAATGTACAGAGGGAGGGGGAGCAGGTTGTTTAAAATATGCAACCTTTTTTAAATAAAATTAAGCTCACTGGAAGGACAGATCCTGAAGCTGAGGCTCCAATACTTTGGCCACATCATGGGAAGAGAAGACTCCCTGGAAAAGACCCTGATGTTGGAGGGTACAAGGAGAAGGGGACAACAGAGGACAAGATGGTTGGACAGTGTTCTCGAAGCTACGAACATGAGTTTGACCAAGCTGCAGGAGGCAGTGGAAGACAGGAGTGCTTGACATGCTCTGGTCCATGGGGTCACAAAGAGTCAGACACAACTAAACAGCACATGTGGGTTGTATCCTACTAGGTTCTACTCAAAGCAAAACATTGGAAATAATGAACCTAAAATAATCATGTCTGAGTAGAACTGAATTGGATATAACTGTTTCACACAAGCTGGTTACTGTATATTGCTGCTATTGCACCCAACATCTCTATATTTCGTGAAATTCCTGAGGTTTCACTTATGGTATTTATTTGCTGAACTGGTGAACCTGGTAAATACTTTGTCTCTGTAAAGGCAGACGAAGATGAGGGAAATGACTCCAGCTCATTAATACTATTTAATTGGCATTAGAAGTTATAAAAGGGGGAAAAAACCAGCTGCAGAACAGCAAAAGCCAAGATATACAAAATTTGGAGCCAATTTGGAGCCCTCCCATCTACTTGGCCACGAGCTGCCTCTTAATGTCCTGTAACTAGAAACTCTAATATCTACACTCAGGAATGACAACACAAACTACATGTATATGTTACATTTTTTTGGCTACCAATAAAGGTAAAAGGACCCCTGACCATTAGATCCAGTCGTGACCGACTCTAGGGTTGCGGCGCTCATCTCGCTTTATTGGCCGAGGGAGCCGGCGTACAGCTTCCGAATCATGTGGCCAGCATGACTAAGCTGCTTCTGGCAAACCAGAGCAGTGCACGGAAAAGCCGTTTACTTTCCCGCCAGAGCGGTACCTATTTATCTACTTGCACTTTGATGTGCTTTCGCACTGCTAGGTTGGCAGGAGCAGGGACCGAGCAACGGGAGCTCACCCCGTCGCGGGGATTCGAACCGCCGACCTTCTGATCGACAAGTCCTAGGCTCCGTGGTTTAAACCACAGCGCCACCCGCATGGCTACCAATAGTGGGGTGCAAAATGCCTAGTCTGCCCCTTAAGTGAAAAATCAGTGAAAAGAAGACAGCTAGCAACCATCTCAGGGCCAGATTTAGGTTTGATGAGGCCCTAACCTACTGAAGGTAATGGGGCCCTTTATATGTCCAGCTGCCCTTTGTCAACAATGAATTCCCACTGTTTTTTGTGTTCAATATTTGCTATATGGTAATTTATGTACCTACACTGTTGCTGTACAAGGTTTTGTTTTAGTTGTTTTTCATCTTATATTTTGGAAATGTACATCCAGGGTGTTTTTTTCTTTAGATTTTTGGGAGGGCCCCAAGAGAGTGGGGCCCTAAGCTATAGCTTGTTTAGCTTATACGTAAATCCAGCACTGAGTCAGCCACTCTTTTTCTTGGGTTTTTGTTTGACTTGTCTCTCCTCAAATGCTGGCAATAAACATGAAGCGTGCAGTCTTTATTTATCACTTAACATTGTGCTACAGAAACAAATTACTCTCGGATGGCAAGAACAGTCCACAGGCAGCTTATGCTACAAAAATGAAGAGCTGTTTGGGTTTTGTTTTTGTTTATTTTTAAGAACTCAGTCCAAGTGAGGGAAAGGTATAAGCGTTTTGACAGTACTTCCAAATCGACTTCATTGTTCTACAAATTTTGCACCTGTCTTCAAAGGGGAAATTCTATGCACTGAAAAATGCTTCACAATAAAAATCTCAATGGAGGCAGGAAAGAAGCATAAAGATGACTGGGGGGGGGGAGAGAGATTTTCAGTTTTACAATGAAGTTTGGGCACTAGGCTTGGTACACAAGGCAGCTGAAATTGCCAGGCAAGAAAATATATCTCATTATTGTGAAGGATCCAATATATTTTGTCCTCAACCTCTTGCCAGGGAAAAAGTGCCCACCCCAGGTGAGCAGCTCATGCAGACTGGCCTTCACCAGGTCCAGCACTGAGGGCCTTCCGGCAGTTCCCTCACTGTGAGAAGCAAAGCTACAGGGAACCAGGCAGAGGGCCTTCTTGGTAGTGGCACCCGCCCTGTGGAACGGCCTCCCATCAGATGTCAAAGAGATAAACAACTACCTGACTTTTAGAAGACATCTGAAGGCAGCCCTGTTTAGGGAAGTTTTTAATGTGTGACATTTTAATCTTTGTTGGAAGCTGGCCAGAGTGGCTGGAGAAACCCAGCCAGATGGGCAGGGTACAAATAATAAATTATTATTATTATTATTATTATTATTATTATTATTATTATTATTATTATTCACCAACCTGGTGTCATCCAGATGTTTTGAATGACATCAGCCCCAGCCAACACAGACTATTCAGCACTAGGGATGAATTAATCATCCTATTTCTGATCTATGTTGAATTCACAGGTGTTCGTTCAGAAGGCCATTCTATCTCATTTCCCTACTTAAAAATATATCAATATGCATTCAAAAGTCAGATGAGTAAGTCATTAATTAATTTTTTCAGCCCCACAATGATTGCTTGTTTCTATGTTTTTAGCGGTTCTCGTTTTTACATGTGAGCCACCTTGGGTCTTGTCAGAGAAATAAGGTGGGGTATAAATAAACATACAGTAATAAATGAGGTGGCCTCTTCATAACAGGGGCATCACAGCTGAAAGTGCACTCTCATTTGTTTCACTTACGATGGAAGCAGTGTTAGAAACTGAGATATGAAATTTAGGAGCTAAATGGCACCTTAAACCTAGGTTATGGGCGCCACAACGAAATATCTAGTTGCGCTTTTTAATAACAAGAATGCAAAGCTGAAAATGAATGAACTGCAGCTAAAATATTATGTTCATTTTTCAAACGGTCTAATCCTTCCCCTGCCCATCTCCCTAATATCCTTAAGAGGGTCTCTTCTCCAGTCTTCAGAGGGTAGCTGGAAGTGGGGAGGCAGAATGACCACTCCCCGCTTAAAACGGGGGGTGCCCTTTGCGTGGACGTGTGCAGCCCCTAGATCTGGAGCGGCTCCAACAGCATAGGCTTGGCTTTGCCTTCCCTCAGGTGGGATACCTGGAGGTCTCCGCCTACCTCAGTCAGCTGTCCAATCCCACCTGGGGGAAGCGTTGCCAAGGAGACCAGGCCAGGTAGGGGAGGGATTACCTGCCCACACAATAGAGGGAGGATCTTACCTGGGAATCCTCACTTGGCTCCAGAGCTTTTCTTCACAGGTTTTGCAGGTTAACTTTTCTTCACAGGTATGCGGGTGCTGCTACGTTAAGGTCGCTGTTAAAGGGCCAGAAAGGAATTTCCCTGCATTGGCAGGTTTCGCCTTTCCCGTAGCAAAACATCACAACTTTGGCGGTATCAGGCCTTGGGCGGAATCCTTTTGTCCATCTTCCTCTTTGCGGCAGCGATACCAGGGTTCCCCGTTAAAGGGGTTTTCTGAAGGGAGGCTTTGACCGTACGCCGAAAGGTCGTCATTGCTCTCCCCTGCGGTGGTGGCATAATGGGGGGCGGCTATCTCTGCTTGAACATATGTTCTCCAGAGCCGGCCCATCCCCCCACACACACTGGATAACCCTGATGCTCCCTAGGTCCCCGGCTGGGGACTGTGGAGGGAGAACGCCCAATGCCTGAGCCAAGGTCTACCCACATTTGAAATTTAATAAAGTTGTGGCCAATTAAATCCCATAGCACGTTGTCTTGAGTCGTTATTCCACATGACGGGGGACTGCGCGGGATCTGGGGACTCCGCCTGTCCACGCAAAAAAGTTGTCCTTTCCTTCTACTCTGCAGTTTTAATCTGAAATCTTAGGTGCGGTACTGCACACAGAGCTCAGAAACTGCTCACCCTAATGAAATTCTCTGTCCCAAAATGTGCCTAGAACAATGGGAGTTTTGAACACTGGGTGGAAGTACTCTGGGAGAAGAAGGGAATCCAGCAAATAAATAAATAAATAAATAAATAAATAAATAAATAAATAAACAAATAAATAAATAAATAAAAATAAATTGCATCTCTGTTTTCTCAAGCCATAAAAAAATCTGGTGTTTATTTTAAACTACAATTCACAAAAACATTATACGTGGAATACATACAAAGAGAGAGAGAGAGAATGTCTCACAGAAAAAAAGACACTTTTGTAACAATCTGGTTCCAAACTGCTTGCCTCATGCAACTTCTGCAAAAGGGTGACACAGTCAAATCGTGGGCCACAGTAACTTCCCAGACACTGCCATAAGCTCTGAGTCATCCCACCATTTTCAATAGTGTGATATGTCAACAGTAGTATCAGTAGCCGGGAAGGGGGGGGGGAATACAGGCTCTGAAAGGAAACAACCATTTTTTAAAAATTGTGAAAGCGATGTGTCTGCTTAAGCAAACACCAGAATTTTTTTTAAAAAGCAACTCCTCCAACATTTGTAGAAATCAGTTATTTAATGTTCATTTATTTGTATATCAAAATGTGTGCATTAGGCAAAACTGCATTTTTAAAATTAGCGTATTAGGAAGACAAACATTAAAATGCTGACAAATTGGATATCAAAATGTGTGCATTAGGCAAAATTGCGTTTTTAAAATTAGCGTATTAGGAAGACAAATATTAAAATGCTGACAAATTTTCATGAGAACATTTTTAAAAACTCAATCACAAAGCTCTTTTTTAAAAAAGGTGGCATTTTACACTCACTTAGGTATCATCCACACATCTGCTTGTCCCTCCCCTTTCCCCCAGGAAAACCTGGTCCTTACCGCTGAATTGTAGTAAACGCCAATCAAGTTTTCTGCAGAATGATGTTTGCTTCAATTCAGCTGCAAAGAATGGGTTTTCCCAGGGGAAAGCAGTGGGACAGACGGAAAACCACTTGCACCCATGCCTAGATATCATGGGGCAAGCAGAAGTGTGGATTTCTTTATTTTTTCATTTGCTTGCATTACAAGGATACCTAAGAAGTCTAGTAGCTGTCCCACAATGCCCCCCACCTCCAGCCCAGAGAACTGATCTGGAAAAAATACTGTGGTCAGCGGGATCAAAAGACACTGAGGGATCCACTCTGCCCCCTCTCTACCAGGTGATCAAAGGCATTTTGGGCCCTAAAGGGACCCCTGACGGTTAAGTCCAGTCATGGACAACTCTGGGGTTGCAGCACTCATCTCACTTTCAGGCCGAGAGAGCTGGCGTTTGTCCGCAGACAGCTTTCCGGTTCATGTGGCCAGCATGACTAAGCCGCTTCTGGCAAACCAGAGCAGCGCACGGAAACACCATTTACCTTCCCACCGGAGCAGTACCTATCTGACGTGCTTTCGAACTGCTAGGTTGGCAGGAGCAGGGACTGAGCAACAGGAGCTCACCCTGTCGTGGGGATTCGAACTGCCAACCTTCTGATCGGCAAGCCCTAGGCTCTGGGGTTTAGACCACAGAGCCACCCGCGTCCCATTTCAGGCCCTAGCTGCGGTCTAAAGTCAGACTGTGATATGTCTAGATAACCAGCCTCCTTTGAGAGATTCTGAAGCTGACCAGCTGCCACCCTTTTGAACATCTTGCTCAAAAGGGGGAGACTGGCATCAGGTCAGCAGTTATGAAGTATGGGGAGGATTTCTTGAGAAACAGCTTTATCATTACCACCTCTGTTTTTATACTTCTTCCCAACTCTGACACAATGTTCCGGGATCTAGCAGGATCTCGCTCACTCTTATCAGTCAGGATGGACAAGAGTTGAGACAAGAACTTGCCTTGCCCCATATTTTCAGGAAACTGGTGCAAACATCTGCACAGGGACAGATCCCCAGCAGCGGTGTCAAGCTCTGAGTGAATGTGTGGGGTTTTATCCTTGAAGTTATTTGCAAAATTGTCACAGCAAGCTGCTGAAGGTTCCAGCGACCTCCCGGCTGGGCTAGATTTCAAGAAGGCTGTCACCACTTAGAACAGCACTGCTGTGTGGCTCTCAGAGGATGAAATGGGAGAATCAAAGTAAAGCCCCCCCCCCCTTATTTTTTTGCTTCTGTTACTGCCACATGGGCATGGTAATGAACTCTCACTTCCAGTTAGACTGAGAGGTGGTGATTGGTCATTCAATGAGCTTTATGGCTGAGCAAAACACTGAACCCAGATTTCCTTGCTTTAAATTCAGTGCAATATTCACCACATCACACTGGCTCTCATCACCTTTTCCTGCTAAAATGGAGCTGTGAATTTGTTAGATTTTAGCACGTACCTTAGAAGCAAATTCTGCCCAAGGTCATCTGAAATGTGTTACAGTATAAGGTAAAAAGGTAAAGGAGCCCTGGACGGCTAAGTCCAGTCAAAGGTGACTATGGAGTTGTGGCCCTCATCTCACTTTTCAGGCTGAGGGAGCTGGCGTTTGTCCACAGACAGCTTTCCGGGTCATGTGGCCAGCATGACTAAACCACTTCTGGCGCAGCAGAACACTGTGATGGAAGCCAGAGCACATGGAAATGTTGTTTACCTTCCTGCCACAGCAGTACCTATTTATCTACTTGCACTGGTGTGCTTTCATCAGCAAGCCCAAGAGGCTCAGTGGTTTAGACCACAGCGCCACCCACGTCTGATTCTGTCCATCACAGACCTTGCCACCATCAAGGAGACGTGGCTAAAAGCAGTGTTTCTCAAATGGATTGGAAGTGGAGAGAAACAAAAGAGTGATGTCGCATGTCACAAAGCTATGGATCAGTATTTCTAATTTATGCATCAAAACACCACTGGGATCATTGAGAGAAGTGGGGTCATATGTTTCTATGCATGCCTTGTAGCCCGGGTTGCTGGCCCTTTTTTACCAGGTATCTAACCACATGTTATGATGGCAAACTCATGCCTGTGGTTTGTGCTACAGCAAAGTGGATAGACATGAAGCAACAACTATCATTTTTTTTACCAGACTTGTCCTGACCCCAAAGATGGGACCCTGGGCTGTATTCAACTACGTTTTACTCACAGTAGACCCATTTAAAGTAATGGCACTGAATGTGGTATTGCCAACCTAAGGATCAATTGATTAAAGACAAAGAGTATTCTACAGTAAGTGCTTTTCAGCTAATGAGAGTTGAGTTCTTTGCAGGGTGTAAGTTTGGCACTGGAGCTGAAGAGGACTCATTCTTTTAACAGCTGTGTGCTAGGCAGATGGTATTTTTCATCCCATAGGATGCACCGGCCCATAGGACGCACCTAGTTTGGGGGGGGGGGGAATAAAGGGGGGGAAATTTCCTTAACCAGGTCAGGGAATCCAAACCAGGTCGAGAAACAGCAGGATGGTGGTGCTGCGCCTCCCCACTGTCCCCCAAGCTTGTGGGGCTGCCCAATGTCTGCCCGAAGCGCAGGGCGCTTTGCTTCAGCGCTCCCCATGATCCATGCAGCAGACTGCTATCCGTAGCCTAGGGAGCCCTGCGGAAACTCCTGCAGGGCTCCCTGGGCTGCAGATGTCTTCCCGAAGTGCCGGGCACTCTGCTTTCAGCGCACCCCGCGCTCCGGGAAGCAGGAACTCCCATGGGCTCCCCAGGCTTGCTGATAGCTTCCTGAAGCCTGGAGAGAGAGAGGGGTCGGTGCACACCAACCCCTCTCGCTCTCCAAGCTTCAGCGAAAGCCTGCATTCGCCCCATAGGACGCACACAGATTTCCCCTTCATTTTTGGAGGGGGAAAAGTGCATCCTATAGGGCGAAAAATACGGTACTACAGTCAAACCTCGGTTCCCAAACACCTCCATTTTGGAACATTTCAGCTCCCAAACGCCAAAACCCCAGAAGCAACTGCTCCAGTTTTTGAACGATTTTTGGAAGCCGAATGTCTTTTTCATTTTTTCCCATTGACTTTGCAGCCAGCCTACTGATTCTCAGTTTTTGAACTTTTTGGAAGCCAAATGGTCTTCCGGAACAGATTAAGTTTGAAAACCAAGGTTCCACTTAATGGGGAAAGCTTCACCTGTTTACATTCTATCTGTCAGATACCTTATTACTTGCATGTGGTCCCTGATTTATTTTGGGGCCTCCATTCCACCTACCAGAGAGGATGCAGATTTGTATATGACGCAAGGTACATGCAAATCAAATGCAAATCTATACCCTATTTTGTGAGTGAGGGCTGATGGTTTGATCCACATAGAGTGTCCTGGGCATGGATTATCCTGTCGGCACTCCTGCACCTTAGGATGAATGTGGAATAATATAACTCCAATATTTCACAGCATTACCATAATAATAGTTCCATGTTTTGCTTTTCAGTGTAAGGACATCATCGTTAGGCTCTATTTACACATTCTGTTCCCAAGGTTTTATTGCTTTTTTTATTGTTTGGGGTGAAGTCAGTGCCCTTGCACTGTATATGCAATTGTCTCCTTCAATTTAAATGGAATAAAATAGCTATTCAAAAGACAGACAGCTGGGAGAATGCCCTTGCATGCATAGAAATGAACATGGCTGCATTCCCTTCCACAAGCCCCATTAATTGCTGTACAGAAAGTCCTAACAAAAGAGAGGCACGTCCAGTCAGTGTTTCCTGTAACCATCTTCTTCTTTAAGGCAGTTTGTGATCTGATTTTTTTAAAATTAAATAATAATAATAATAATTACAGGGAGAAGTAGGATTACTTTTTGTACTGTCCTAAGCTTCTTTTAAAAAAAATAAATACACCTCTGCTTGTTTAACAGGCCCTATTGTTTAAGAAGAAACATTGTGGATCTGTTTTCACTGGGAATGTAGAGAAGTACCAGCCTATAGTTAACCAAGGGAATTAAACACAAAACTAAGCTAGATGGAAAGTAGGCGATGCAAATATTTTTATGAGGAAGTGGTGCATTGTGAAAACATTCATTCACTTTAACAATCATTTTTTATTATTGATGTAGGTGTAAACATTTGCGTCCTCAGAACACAATGTAGGGATTGGTCCATTTCAGTGGCCATTTCTCAATCCCAGGTTAGATGTAATAACACGAGGGATGTTTGCTTAAAGCTCAAAAGAAGATTGCATTAATGCTGCAACAATGATATTGAAATCCCAAGAGAACATGAGACTTGAAGAAACGGAGAGTAAAACCTGGTTAAGGAACTGGGCAAGGAAATATGCAGTGTTCAGAGTATGTGCTGCGGGGACAATATGATTACTCATACCATTGTGTCTCTTGAACACATACTCTATTTTCTTTTCTGCTCAAACTTTCTATCAAGACGGCTTACTGCTGATTTGCAGAATGTGAATATGTGTTGCTACACAATACTCAGTTGCTGTGTGACACCCACTCAAAATCTAAGTACAGAATGACTCAACATATCATCTCACCCTATATGAGTGAAGAGATATCCCAGAAGTCAAACAGCAGAGTCTATTATATCCTTATTCGTTTCCAAATGTCCACCCATTTCCTTACCCGCTTTTCCATTCCAATACGCAAGCGTACAGCTCTCTTTTCTGCAGTCAAAACTCTGAATATTCACAGGATTAATAGAAATTAATTTTATGAGTTTAGATATGCCCCATAATGGGAAATGACAAACATGGTGTGGTGGGGAGAGATTCACAGTATGAACATGGTATGAAGCATACACACAATTTGAGAGCCTGATGAGAGGATGAACAGTGGAACGAGCACAAGAAATCCATAAAAACAAGCAGTTTGCTTCCCAGTGACCCAGACATGGAAACATGTGTGACATACAGGCAGATGTGGACCAATCATTTGTATTATATATGAAGTTTTAATTCAATAATATGGCCAATATAAATATACATTGTAAGCAACATGAACAAACCGTACCCACAGAAAATCATAAATCGGAAAACCAACACTTTTATGGTATCTAGGTGAGAATCAAAGATTATGATTTGAAGTCACACAGGAGTGGACCAAGAGCTGTCCTAAAACAGCAGACAGTACTGGAAAAATCTCAAGATCCTTTGCATAATTTCTTAGGCATTTTCAGACTATGTAGTTCTCTCTTGGGAAGACTTCAGAGCTAGGACTGATTTAACACAATAAATGGTTCCATGGTAAGGACATCACTGTTTCTTCGAATTAAGACAACACCATGGTTCTTCCTAAGGGAACAAAACTATTGCACCTCTTTTTTCTGTGTGGATAGCATGTGTGTTCGTGTCATGGGCAGGGCCGGATTTAGGTTTGATGAGGCCCTAAGCCACTGAAGGTAATGGGGCCCTTTATATGTCCAGCTGTCCTTTGTCAACAACAAATGGTCTCTGTTTGTTGTGTTGACTATATGATACATGGTAATTTATCAACCTAATAGGTATCTGAAACCATTTGCACATAACAAAATATGTATTTTATCCAAGTAATTGTTGAACTGAAATACAGTTAAGAAAAAGTTTATCTTATATTTTGGAAATGTACATCCAGGGTTTTTTTTCTCCTTTAATTTTTTTGGGGGCCCCCAACAGATAGATAGATAGATAGATTCTTTATTGTCATTACACAAGTGCAACATTGCACAAGTGCAACGAAATTGGATGCCATCCCTTAAAAACAACAAAAGCAACACAACAACAACAACCAAACAAACCACAAATTACAAACGCCCGAGCAGGGACTGTAGAGTGAGGCCCTAAGCTATAGCTTGTTTGGTTGAATATGTGCTTCAGCAATTTATTAATAAATAGAAACTGTTTTACAGAAGTACTTGAAATCATGTAAATATACACACACCAAATCCAGGGTCACTGATCTCCAACTCTGCCAGCCCAACTGCTCAGGGACATGACTGGCACAGGGAAATACAATTTCTTTACTGCCTTCACCGTCATGTGGTCAACACAGCTATGTCTCCTAACACAGGTTCAATTAGCTTCAGTACAAGGTTTCCACCATTTGTGTGGCAGTATTCATCCAACCTGCGCCATCAACTGCAGCTCCTCAGAGTACCAAGGAGCCATATGATATCCATAGCACCCGAGAGGAACCTTGGGAGTGATCCTGTTGATGTTCCACCATGAAACAAGCGCCTTGACAGGATCACCTCATCTATCCACTGAAAAAAATCCCCCAAAGTCATCAGAAATCCATTAGAATCCATTAGCCACCAAGGGCAGACCATCTTTCTTCTCTGGCCCCCTGCCCTTGCAGGTGGGACTAACCATTACAAGACAACTTCACCAAGAAGTGGCCTAACTACAACAGGGCACTACTTTTCTCCTTCCAGACTTGCTCCTTCCCCACTTAAAGCAATTCAAAGGTGCACCCTGTTTCATGTGTCAGACTGATCTGAGAGGATGCCTTGCTTGTCATGGATGGCCAAAAAAGATTAGCCATCTATTTAAAATAGCAAACAAACAAAACTGTTTCTTGTTTGTAAAGTGAATGATAAATCTTGAATTGCCTAGAATACTCCATTTCCCATTAACTACAATTAGAGATTCATAGAGCAATAGAAGCTCAACATCTTCCTTGTGGAAATGGCAAGTGCCTTCGGTAAAGAGATTTCCCCCTTCATTTTCTCCCCTTTCGGGGTCAGTTGGATTTCTCTTTCTGCAGGTTGTGCAGGAGATGTTTCCAAAACAACAAAGCAACTTTCCGTTGGTGTCAAAGAACACCAACAGCCATCTTGGCATACTCAAGTCTGCAAAAGAATGTCAAATCGCTTGAGCATACATTTTTGGTACAGTTATGTAGCCTTCCCTTGATGGCACAGGGAATTATGAATTAGACTTGCCAAGCCCTATTTTTAAGATTTTTACCTCACGCAAAAAAAACTCCCACCAAGTTCAGAAGGAGCATTGTGTGAGCAAACGCTGCAGGAACGGGCTTGTATTATTTTGCCACATTTTCCTTATGTTTAAAATGACATGCTGTACCTGGCAACGATTCACGTTTTGACTTCAGCTCAGAGTCTCCTGCAATGCCCAGCAGCGATGAGGTGACTTGAGGACAAAAGAGCAGGCTGTGCTCTTAACATACAAACACATCCTGATCCCCATCTCACTCTGCTAGGCCTAATTATAAACGAAGTACTATTAAACTAGTTGGAGAGATGGATATAACTGAAAAGTTGTCTGTGCTTCCACCAGCAACAAAAACCTCATTCTTTTCTTGACGCTATTGTTTTGGTTTCGCCGGGGGAAAGCATCCCCTAAAATTCCTGAGGGCCAGGCTCTCCTCATAATTTCTGAAATTACTAAATGTGGGGTTTGAGCAATGGATTCAGCAAGGCCTAAAGAAAATAAGTCAAGACAGCTTCCTCGTGAGCTTGTCTTATAGAGAGGTACCATCACAGAACAAAGGCAGGTGATGATTTACCTGACAAAAGGTAAGACACTCAGCATCAGACAAGAAGGGGGCTGGGGTTCCTCCCCCAGCTGTGTATTAGTTTGCAAAAGATAACAGCAGAGTTGGGAGGGGGAGGTTGCCAGGGTAACAGGGGGTGTGATGTCATCACAGGAAAAATGTGTCCTTTTAAAAAACAGAGCTTTGCACTAAGGGGGAGGGAGAACTCCATGCACTTCAGTTAGGAGAGGCTGTACTGAGAGACACTCCTGGGGTGTAATGTCATATAAAATAATAATAAAAAAAATTTAAAAAAAACTTCCCTATGCAGGGCTGCCTTCAGATGTGTTCTAAAGGTTGTATAGTTAATGTTTTAATGTTGTATTTTAATATTGTTTTTAAGTTGTATTTCAATCAATTTGTTTTTATATCGGTTGTTAGCCGCCCTGAGCCCGGTCTTGGCTGGGGAGGGCGGGGTATAAATTATTATTTATTATATAAAATTTATTATCATCATCATCATCTCCTTGGCTTAGGAATCGCATTACTCCATACCTTCCAACATTCCCCTGATGAGAATAGGGATATCCTAAGGATAAGCAGAACATTCTGGGATCATATCAGAAACTGGGATGGCTTCTGTAAATCTGGGAATCTGTCGCTGGGGAAAAAGGGAACTTGGAGGGTTTGTAATGTTCTGCACTCCCTCCACCAAAACCCAGGTTGTAAATATGTGCAAAATAAACTAGTTTCTGCTGTGCCTCATTCCAAAGGAACATAAACCCTGGTTTATGTGAAAAGACCCCTGGAAGCTTGCTACCAGTCAGCAGAGATTGGGGTAACCTGTAATATTATAATAGCATTAGCCCGATTCTGTGGCAATTACATGTTGCCTAGTCCACAGTTGCAAACAAAATAATGAAGGGGGTTGTTGTTGCTGTTGCTCTCAGAGTGCAATGAGGGAATCAATGGAAGGACACGGGAAGAGTTTTCAAATAAGACAATGGGAAGCCCTTTCTGTGCAAATACAAATGTGCATTTTCATTTTCTTGCTGTGAACCTTTCTAGCTCTTTTAACAGTGGGCTTTATATCCACAGCATGGATTTTGTTTTGCTTTTCTGGCCTTAATATAGACATATTCCCTACTATGCTCATTCCTGGTTATATATGAGCGCGCTAGACTACATGCCACTGTTAGATCCCATCCTTTTGTTTCAATTTGCACATCTATTTTAGTTTGCCAGGAAAATTATATTGCTCTCTATTGTACGATTAAAGCTAAGTATTAAAGGTCTTCCTGAGCAATGAAAAATACTTTATAATGTCAACCATATGTCAAAGTGAAATGAAGACCCTTACTTGCACTGGGCATAGTACTGGCCAGTTGCTTTGTTAGAGAAAAATCTTGGGTTTTTTTATTCTCTCTTTCTCTCTGTCTGTCTCTCTGTGTGTGTGCAATACACACGTACTAAAAATTTAAAAACTGCTGGAGGCACTACACCAGGTGCTGCATATTGCCCGATCCACATTTTAAGAACTTGATTGTTTAGTGAGGCAGCATCTGAACTTTGGGACTCCCTACCTATTGAGAACGAGCAGGTGCCTTCACTGTACATTCTTGTTTACACAAGCCTATCCAGATGCTTAGAATCTGGTTTTTCTTTTTTTTTTTAGTATTTTAACTTTTGTATGTTTCAAAGTATGGTTGTGATTCTTCTTGATTTTACTGTTTTATCTTTTTGTAAACGTCTTTTAGGGTGTGTGTTTTTACAATCAAGGAGTGTACAGTATCCATTTAAATAAATAAATAAATACATAAATACATAAACGGCCATGGTGTACATTCACTAGGCCTTGTGGAGAATGTGCATATACTACTTCCATAGGAAATGTGCATCTCTCTGCTGAATTCTGTACATTCTTGGCGGCATTTTGTACATTTGCTGGGCCATATGCACATTCTCCAGTCGGTATGCATAGTCTCCAAGAGACACGCCCTTTTGTCTAATTTTTGTTCAGAAGTGTGCACTTTGCACTCCCTAGGCCACTGGAGGAGCGGTTGTGGGGAGGAAGAATTATTGATTTATTTAATCAATATCCCACCCTTTAAAGGAGCCTTTTTTCTGCATTGCAGCCCCCTTTTCACTGCTCTTAGCTGCTTCCCAGTCATCTGAGGAAGAAACAAGCGGGACTGTAGGAAAAGGAAAATTTTACAACCTCCCTTGCCCTTCCACAATTCTGGTGGAAATCCCCCCCCCCCCCCAATGCCCCTACTAATTTAGGAAAAGCTTAATGCAAGAATGGAGCCAATCACAGGGGAAGGGAAGTTTAACAAACTGAGGAAGGGTTACCCAGCAGGGAAAAGAGGTCTGGGGGAGAAAAAGTGTGAAGTACATGTGATCCTGTATGTGATAAATGCCACTCTCTTGTTGAGCAACCATTCATCACACAGATGGTTAAAAACATGACACAAACTAGCATTAACAGTCAGCTCTGAAAGCAACCCATGAAGAAAGCTGAGGGACAGGAGGATATCAATACTGCAACAGTTTTTCACACCTAGAGTTGTCCCTTAAAATCATTCACAGAATATTTTATGGCCAGAGAATCCAGATGCAATTATTCCTGATCTATTCAAAATGAATTGTTCAAGAGGGGGTTTGATTCTTTTAAAAAATATATGTATACACAGAGTACCCAGCAGGATTGACACCAACCTTTTTGCTGCACAAGGTGAAAAGGCTAAGCTGCTCTTCTCCGCCTCCAATTTACAAGTAGTTGGTCCCTTTCTCATCTTTCAGAGGTGATGAACCATCTCTAAGGTGCACATAGGCCTTTTACAAGACATACCTGTACGCAATGTCATCTTAAAGGCACTTTCTCATCAATATCACTTCCACATGAGAGGGCTGCCATTTTGGGCAAAGATGAGAACTCGCCACATCCTTCATTTCTGCATCTTTCCACACGCACACACAAGTCCCTTTAACTTTTAAAAGAGACACAAATTTAGGCTTCTTTCTCAAAACAAATGTCTAAAATTGCAGTATCGCCCAATTTGCAAGGGAAATGTGGCTATTAAACGATTACCATATAATCATTGAGAATAACTTTTGTTGAACCAAGCTGCCTTTAAAATAATGTGAGCCAGCTTCAATACCACATGTCCTGTACAAGTTCTATTTGCAGTTGTCTGTCTCTTGATAGCAAGTACTGAGTTGGGTGTTCTAAATTTATTAACATAACCACTCGTGAAGGTGGGAAAGCAACCAAGATGTGATCTGATCTAAAAGTCCCACTGGAAGAATGTCCTTGATTTACTGAAAACAAAACAAATTTCCTTCCAGTAGCACCTTAAAGACCAACTAAGTTATTTCTTGGTATGAGCTTTCGTGTGCATGCACACTTCTTCAGATACACACAAGTGTGCATGCACACGAAAGCTCATACCAAGAAATAACTTAGTTGGTCTTTAAGGTGCTACTGGAAGGAAATTTTGTTTTGTTTTGACTATGGCAGACCAACACGGCTACCTATCTGTAACTTGATTTACTGGACTTGATGAACTTTCTTAGCAAGCTTCTATAATTTTCAAATGTTGTTTTTCATCTATTGCAATGTCACTCAGCTGTGTTCTTGCTTCACTTAATACTTGCCTTGAATCATTAAGAATTGACAATCTGGCCTTCAGCATCTTAAATCCACATCCTTGGGGTTTTCTCTGAACAAAACTAGCAAACTACCTGTGACACTTGTCACCAACACATCCATGTGTCACACTTATGTGTAACCACTAGAATAAGCCAACGGTCAAGAAATCTCACTTCCATGTAATGTCAATGTACTGATGTACTTTAAGAAGAAACAAGATATCAATGACAGTAATTTAGCAAAAACTGGAGCGGTGGGTGTGGATTTGCAAGGTCATACAATAAATGTAAATATGCCCCAAAGACATATTTAGTCCAAAAAAATGAGCCAGTTCTAAGCAGTTGCCTAATAGGACTTCCTTACAGTATACAGCATCTTAAACAGCAGAGAAATCACCTTGCCAACAAAGGTCTGTACAGTTAAAGCTATGGTTTTCCCAGTAGTGATGTATGGAAGTGAGAGCTGGACCATAAAGAGGGCTGATCGCCGAAGAATTGATGTTTTTGAATTATGGTGCTGGAGGAGACTCTTGAGAGTCCCATGGACTGCAAGAAGATCAAACCTCTCCATTCTTAAGGAAATCAGCTCTGAGTGCTCACTGGAAGGACAGATCCTGAAGCTGAGACTCCAATACTTTGGCCACCTCATGAGAAGAGAATACTCCCTTGAAAAGACCCTGATGCTGGGAAGGAGAAGGGGACGACAGAGGACGAGATGGTTGGACAGTGTTCTCGAAGTTGGACAGTGTTCTCGAAGCTACCAGCATGAGTTTGACTAAACTGCGGGAGGCAGTGGAAGACAGAAGTGCCTGGTGTGCTCTGGTCCATGGGGTCACGAAGAGTCGGACACGACTAAACGACTAAACAACAAAACAGTATAGTGAATAAGCAAATCTTATTTACTTATCCAGGAAAACCTCAGAGTTTTACCTAATTTTTTACCTGATAGAGCAGTAGGAAGTATTATTCCCACAGAAACCCACTCCAGGCCCCATTGAATTTCAGAGTTTTATCAGTTACTACTATTTTTCCCTTTTCTCTTCAATCATGAAATATCTTGTTCCAAACTCCAGGCAGGTGCTGCTTTAATTACATTTTTGCTTTCTGACAAACTGCCAATTATGTCCATTCGCCATTTACAAAATCCAGTGTTTTGAAGTTTGCCCATCATTAAACATTACCTTCCAGCGTTGCTTTGCTTCTGTCATTAAGTACTGCTTAATCTTAAATGCCAACAGTCTATAACCTGCGTAGATGGTAATAATACGGCTTTGGCAGGTGCCCAATAAAAGGACTTAGGTGCACTTAGTAAAATGGGCTATCTCTGACAAATACAAAATGCTATATTCTCTGCCAGCGTTCACATATGTAATAGATTCACACACACCAAATCTGATATCACATCTAGCTAGTTCTGTCTACCTTATTATTGTGATTGGTTAAGGAAGACGTTATGTATTGTTTATATTTTGGAAATTCTGTCCATAACCATTTGTTGTTGTTTAATCGTTTAGTCGTGTCCGACTCTTCATGACCCCATGGACCAGAGCACGCCAGGCACTCCTGTCTTCCACTGCCTCTCGCAGTTTGGTCAGACTCATGTTTGTAGCTTCAAGAACATAACCATTAGAAAATGTAAAACACAAAAGTAGAACTGAATTTGTTTTTGTTTTGCTTTGTTTTGTCTTTTTCTTTACTCTTAATGGTTATTTATTTGAAGAAATGAAACTGTATGAGATTACCACTTTGGCAGAACTGATTGTCTGGAAAAGCTCACACAACCCTTCCTTCACTTTCAAACAACATGTGTTGAGAATCATAAAATCATAGAATTGTAGAGTCGGAACGGACCCTGAGAATCATCTAGTCCAACCCCCTTCAATGCAAGAATTACAATGAAACCATCCCCATGGCTTCTGCAGGTAACTAAAAACAGCACTGAGTTTCCCAGAAATAGTAAGGGTAAGTTGTTTAGTTATAATACAGCAACACTATAAGTTCTGCTCCGAGCTACTGCAGTGTGGACTTCTGAGATCTTTGGAACTTGCAGAAAGACTCTCCTACAGACTGCAGCAATCTACTGGGTGTATAAGGGATAAGGCGGTCTCTCAAGTAGCCTGGTCCTGAGCTGTATAGGGAGTTGGAGAGAAGGACAGCAAAGCAAACTCTTTCAATTGAGCCCAGGGAGTAAAAAGTTTGAAAATGTCTGCACTAATCTGAAATTTAAAACATTAATTTAAAATGTTGATTCGAATCTGCCAGAAAATAATCCGTTTTCCAATAAGCTTGTTGATCCTTAAAAAGCAGTCTATAGTATTTGTTCAGGTGGACCACAAGACCATGACTAAAATAGCAGAAGAACATGTGTCAGAGGCTTCTGTACAAAGTCCACTGCATCCTTTTGTACTGAAATAACATGTCTGTCTGGTAATGCATTTGGTCACAACAGAAACATCAGAATGCCCTTCCAGCTGCTTGCTTATTTCTTCGACCAAGATGAACATGATAAGACAAGGAAAATTAAGAGAAAAGGGAAGTCTGGATTGGCTTCACATGCTCTATGCCAAAAGACGCTGTTACTCTGAGTACTTTGGAAAAATCTGGTGTTAAGGTAGACTGATT
Organism: Podarcis gaigeae; assembly: GCF_964106915.1. Taxonomy (NCBI): domain Eukaryota; kingdom Metazoa; phylum Chordata; class Lepidosauria; order Squamata; family Lacertidae; genus Podarcis; species Podarcis gaigeae. The sequence goes on along the minus strand of NC_139694.1, from coordinate 13,567,651 downwards.
CCAGGGTGCTCTTCTAATAGAGTCAGATAATTCTAAAATGTGTGTCCAAGAAGTGAACTTCTTATGACTTTAATGAATCCTACACACCAACATTCTTAGCTGTTTATGAGTTTGTGAATTTTAAGCCAGGTTAGTCTATTAAATCAGGGAAGAGAAATTGAACTATGAACCTTTTTTTAAAAAAAAAAAACCTGCAGGGAGGGGGGAATTGCAAAGAAAGCTAGCAGGCTAATTCAGAAAAAATGTATATTCAGTAGCTGGAAGCCATGCAGTTCCCTGTTTAAATTCAGGAAACCAAGATTACTTTTGTGCCTTTAATCAATAGATCTCCTACTGTCAAACTGAATGTGATGATGGTAGCCAAATCTGATTGATGTAATGTCATCTTTGTAGCTAAGATGAAAACATACAGGTTTTATATACTATAAGTAAAATTTGTCAGGCTGATGAACTTTAGAACAGTATCTTTCCACAATAAGCAACATATTACTATGTGTTTACACAATACAGAGGACCAAGTTTTCAAACAATGATAAATCATTACTCTGGATACTTTCTGCAGGTTGCTGCGGGTTTTAAATGTCATTTATGAAGTGTACTAGCAGAAATCAGGATGTTGCCCTTGGAAGATGTGATTTTCATTGAAACTCCCCTGAATTTCAACATATATAATTTACTCATAACATGTTGCTTATATTGGCAAGTCTATCCCTTTATGTTCTAGAGCTTTCAGCCTAATAATGTAACTTCGCTCTCAGAAAAATATCTTGATTTACATAGCCAGCAGGTTATTGACTCTGGAACCACAATGACAAAAGGGGCACCCTCAAAATTACTTAAAAGATGAGCCTTTTAAGTTGAATACCTCTCTTCCCATACCTTTCAGCTTCTCAGATGAGATGTATTCACTGTAAGGCAGCATCCAAGTTCTATTTTTTTTCTTCAAAATTTTTATTAGGTTTTTTTTAATAAAAGAGATACAAAAATGAAAAACAGCATTGTTTGTGTCTTTACAAAATTTCATAACATCTTTGGACTTCCTCGCGTCATCCGCTCGCACTTACATTGTTCATAAAATTTTTCAAGCAAATTACCATCTTATTTGTAATCTTATAACCAATCATTACAATATAGTCTAATAATACTCATCTAATTTAGTGATGGCCAATTGTTTATAATCAAGCATCCTTCTTAGCATTCCATCAAATTACAATAATTTTGTAAATAAATCTTAAATTTCTTCCAGTCTTCTTCAATCCTTTCTTCTCCCAGGTCTCGAATTCTGCCAGTCATTTCCGCCAGCTGCATATAGTCCATCAGCTGCATCTGCCATTCTTCCAGCATGGGTAGATCTTGAGTTTTCCAGTTCTTTGCGATGAGTATCCTTGCTGCCGTTGTTGCATACATAAAGAAAGTTCTGTCCTTCTTTGACACCTTCTGGCCGACAATACCCAGAAGGAAGGCCTCTGGTTTCTTAGTGAAAGTATACTTAAATACCTTTTTCAGTTCATTATATATCATTTCCCAGAAGGCCTTCACTTTAGAGCAAGTCCACCAGAGGTGAAAGAATGTTCCTTCATCTTCTTTACATTTCCAACATTTATTGTCAGATGAGTGGTATATTTTGGCAAGCTTAACTGGGGTCATGTACCATCTGTATATCATTTTCATTATATTTTCTTTCAAAGCATTACATGCAGTAAAGTTTAGCCCAGTGGTCCACAACCTTTCCCATTCCTCAAACATAATGTTATGCCCAATGTCCTGTGCCCACTTTATCATAGCCGATTTAACCATTTCGTCTTGTGTGTTCCATTTCAACAGCAAGTTATACATTCTTGAAAGTACCTTAGTCTTAGGTTCTAACAGTTCAGTTTCCAACTTCGATTTCTCCACCTGGAACCCTAGCTTTTTGTCATTTTTAAAAACTTCTTTAATCTGAGCGTAATGTAACCAGTCTCGCACTTTATCCTTCATTTTTTCCATACTCTGCAATTTCCAGTTATTTCCATCTTTTTCTAATATTTCCCAATATTTTGGCCAATTGGCTTCCATATTGGGTCTTTTTCGGGCCTTAGCTTCCAGAGGTGAAAGCCACCTTGGGGTTTTATTTTCCAATAAGTCTTTATATTTTGTCCAGACATTAAACACTGCTTTTCTGACAATATGGTTCTTAAAGGCCTTATTGATCTTAACTTTGTCATACCATAAGTATGCATGCCAACCAAAATTATTATTAAACCCTTCCAGATCCAACACATCAGTGTCTTCGAGAAGTAGCCAGTCTTTTAGCCAGCAGAAAGCTGCGGCTTCATAATACAACCTTAAGTCTGGCAGGGCAAAGCCCCCTCTTTCCTTTGCGTCAGTCAGTATCTTAAACTTAATTCTGGGCTTTTTGCCCTGCCAGACAAATTTAGAAATATCTCTCTGCCACTTCCGGAAGCATTCCGTCTTGTCTATAATCTGTAGTGTTTGAAACAAAAAAAAACATTTTTGGCAATACATTCATCTTAATAGCAGCAATTCGGCCTAACAAAGAAAGCTTCAATTTTGCCCAACTGTCCAAGTCTCTCTTAATTTCAGACCAGCATTTTTCATAATTTTCCTTAAATAGACTCAGATTTTTTGCTGTTATGTTCACCCCTAGGTACTTTACCTTTTTCACCAATGATAATTCTGTTTCTCTCTGAAACTGTTCTGATTCAATATCTGTCAAATTTTTCCCCAACACCTTAGTTTTCTGTTTGTTTAACTTAAATCCCGCCACCCGACCAAAATTGTCAATCAATTGTAAAACTCTTTTTGTACTAGATTCCGGCTCCTGCAGTGTCAAAACTAGGTCATCTGCAAAAGCTTTAAGTTTATATTGTTTCGCTCCGACCTGGATCCCTTGCACCAACCGGTCCCCTCTGATCAAGTTTAAGAGCACCTCCAGGACTGAGATAAATAACAGAGGGGAAATCGGGCAGCCTTGTCGTGTTCCTTTTTCAATTTTGAACTCTTCTGTTACCACATTATTAACAATCAATTTTGCTTTTTGTTCTGAATATATTGCGTCAATCCCATTTTCAAAACCCCTCCCCACTCCCATTTCTTTTAAATTTCCCTTCATAAATTTCCAAGAGATGTTGTCAAAGGCCTTCTCCGCATCTATAAAAATTAGCACTGCTTTAGTGTTTATGTCAGTTTGCAAAAGTTCCAGGACATCAATAATGTTCCTTGTGTTAGCAAACATGTGTCTGCCTGGGAGAAAGCCTGCCTGGTCTTTATGAATTACTTGACTTAAAACTCTTTTAAGTCTGTTTGCCAAAACATCAGCAAATATTTTGTAATCCACATTTAAAAGGGAGATGGGGCGGTAGTTCTTGAGCTGTGTCTTTTCAGTTTCTGATTTTGGTATCAATGTGATGAACGCTTCTTTCCACGATTCTAGCGCCTTCTTTCCCTCCATAATTTCATTGCTGACCTCCAGCAGTGGTTGGATCAAATAATCACTTAATGTCTTATAGTACTTGGAGGTCAAGCCGTCTGGCCCTGGAGATTTGCCCAATTTCAAGTTCTGAATGGCATGTTCAATCTCTTGTCGTGTTATTTTGCTGTTCAGGAGTAGTCTATTTTCTTGTGACAATTTTTTCAATCCGTTTTTCCTCAAAAATTGTTCAATCTCAACTTCATTCTGCGGCCCTTGAGTATATAATTTTTTAAAATATTTTTGAAAACACTTTCTAATCTCCACGGGGTTCTGTATACTTCTTCCTTCAATTTCCAAATTTGTTACTATGTTCAATTTTTGTCTCTTCTTCAACTGCCAGGCCAGCAGTTTCCCACATTTATTTGCCGATTCAAACGTTTTTTGTTTCATTGATTTAATCTTCCATTCTATTTCCTGGTTTATCAGTTTTGAATATTGTGCCTGATGAAGTTTAATTTCTCTCAAAATCGGCTGTGACTTCGGATTGGCTCTTAGCTTCTTCTCTAGTTCTTTAATTTTCTCCAGAATCTTGTCTTTCTTTTCATTTTGTGTCCTTTTCCTTATGGCATTCTGTTGTATCAAGAACCCTCTCATCACAGCTTTGCTTGCGTCCCAAATTGTTCTTTTTTCCACCGCGGTGTTCAGGTTTATTTCAAAATAGTCCTTTATAACTTTTTGGGCCTTCTTAATGATCTCCTGATTTCTAAACAAATTGTCATTCATCTTCCATCTAAAGGAGCCGGTTGGTAATAATGTCATGTCCATTTTCAAAGCATTATGGTCGGAGCATGTCCTTCGGCAGATTTCCACTTTCCTGACCTTAGGTGCCAGACCTCTAGTAATCCAAATTTGGTCGATTCTTGTCCAAGTCAGTTGAGCCTCAGAGAAAAATGTTCCTTCTTTTCCTAGGGGGTTCTTGATTCTCCATATGTCAATCCAGCCCATATTTTCTGTCATTTCAAAAAAGGTCTTTGGTAGTCTGCCATCTTTGGTAACTTTTTGACTTTGCGACTTATCCATGTTAGTTGATACAATCCCATTCATATCTCCCATCATTATGATGTTGTCATAGTCCAGATATTCCAGCATGCTTTCATGCAACTTCTTATAAAATTCCGATTTCCCATCATTTTGTGCATAGATTCCTAATATCAAAATTTTTTCTCCTTGATACTGTATTTCAATTGCCAAAATTCTAAGGCAGCATCCAAGTTCTAAGTCTCCCAAAACCTGGAGCCAGCCCTGCTGAGTTGCTTTATTTGTTTAAACAAATTTGCTTTGTCATATTAACGATAATAATAATATGGAAACCTCTACTATAATTTAATATGTCCTGGTTTTTCAACTGATCATTTATTTTTGGTCACCATAGAATCTATTGTGTATATATATGGAAATTTGAGGCAGGAAGCAATTTTCTAAAAGTTCTCCAAGCACACCACTGCAAACAGTATATTGAAATGAAATATTTCACAAATGGGAATTGGGCCATTTCGCAACCTCAGTTTCTCATCTGTATTGATGAGGGGGTGGAGAGATGGATAGAGAACCAAAAGCAGTCACGTATACTAGCTGTTGCTCAGACCTTTGCCAACAACATTTAACACACACTTTAACCACTGTTGTTGTTTCTGATTAGCTACTTATTTTGTTGCTGAAGCCTGAAACTGCCAATTTCAAACACCCATACCCTGCAGAAAGAGTACTTGACCAGTACTTTCCAGACAAGCAGCTGTACAGATTTGTGTCTAAATGCATTTTAAAGCAAATGGAGAAAAAAATACTGAATGCTGATCCCAGGAAGTTTAGAACCCACAGGGCAAAATTCATATAAAATTAAGCATGTTTCAGCCATATTGATTTTGACTGGGGGGAAATTAAGTATATACAGTACTTAATTAAAACAATAGGATTTAAAAGTGCATATTATGTTACATTCTTGTAAAAGAATTACTTCTAGAACATTTTGTCCCACTAGATTTGTTATTTGGGTCTTTCCCCCTACCTTCATTCTTCCATACAATTTATCCAACTAGCTCCATACAATCTACTTAAATATTCCACACACCTGTATGCAAAAATGTACTTTGCACACAGACTTTTTACCTTGACTGAATTGCTGTAATAGGAGCCCTGATGGAGGTACTGAAATATTGGTTCCGCTCACCAATTTGCTCCTGTACAACCTGAGATTCAGATTAAGCAGAAACAAGTTTAAAGAAAAATAATTGTAGAGAAATGAAAAAGAAAGGGCAGAAACTGAAATAATATTTCAAAGTAGGAAACAATAATAAATGCATTTGTAACATTATTTGATTCCTGTGTTTGAAACAAATGTAATTTAGTGATATTACACTAGTGAATGAGTAGCAGCAATTCTAAACACACAGACCTGGGAATATTTCTCTTTGAACTCAATAGGATTGACTTCAGAGTAGACATGCACTGGACCGCACTGTCAGTAAAATCAAAATAAAAAATTGCAACTTATTATTGGCTGTATAACTCATATTGAAGTCAATTCACACTACATAACAGCAAGAGTCTGATACTGTTCAGTCATTTGTTGACCAAGCACTTCAACAGCCTTTAAAGTTCATAAGCATGAATATAAGTATAAGCAACAAATATAGAAATCATAATTTTAAAAATCCAGTGTGTTCCTATAGTATCCAAAGATTTCACGCCTCCTCCCACAAGCCTTTAAAAAGAAATTGCCCTTGACTTTGGAGTTTTAACATTATGGTTTTCTAAATTTTCTCTAAGCAAATCCCACCTCACATTACTGAACATGGTCAAATTGAAACAAAAAAAAAAAAAATCCTTCCAGTAGCACCTTAAAGACCAACTAAGTTAGTTCTTGGTATGAGCTTTCGTGTGCATGCATACGAATGTTAAGTTAGTTCTCATACCAAGAACTAACTTAGTTGGTCTTTAAGGTACTACTGGAAGGAATTTTTTTTTGTTTTGACTATGGCAGACCAACACGGCTACCTATCTGTAAATGGTCAAATTGGATCAACTTAGAAGTGATCCCTCAAAACGCTATACCAGTAGAGGTTTCACTGAAGTGAAGATTTGCACTAGGGAAATACAGTTTTGAGGATGACAACATTAAACAAGAACTGAGTAGCAACTTGCATCATTTTTAAGGTTTCTTGTACCAAAACAGCTATGCGGGGGAGGGGGGGAGGATTAGCAACTCTGATAATGAGATCAAAAAGAATCCTTCACCTTTTACGAGATCAACAAGGGATTAGTTCTTGTCACTAAATGTCAGCAGATAACACTTGGAATAAAGCACAGAAAACAGATTTGTGGACAGAATAAAGTTGACATATTTGGATGATGGATTTACTTTGAAGTTTCCAGCCATTGCAAGTCTAACTCTTTTAGACAAACCTCTTGCCCAAAAATACCAGTCTTAACAATTGTGTGACATATTGACAAGATGACATGTTGTGTAACACAATCAAGGGAGACTGTCAAATAAAATGGAAGAATTTATTTATGGATGAAAGCATTATTTGGCAATCAAGTTGCAGTCTGAATGCAAAGTCACAGTTCCAGCTGATAATTGTTAGGTTGCTCATTAGAATCCTCAAATTTATTCCTGGGATTATTAATGAAAGCAAATATTCTTTTATCTATTCCTCCTTTCCATTTTATCCTTCTAGCATATGCTTTAATTGTACCCTGGAATACTGAGGGTGCTGGTTTATTTAAAAGAGCAATTTGGAGCTAACATAGTAACAGCATACCCACTACCTATAGCTTTATATCCAACAACATACAGATTGAAAACATGATTTTTGTTCACCATCCCTTTAAAATAATAAACTATGCTAGACATATTCATAGGTGACAATTTACCTGGCAGCCTTGGACTGCAATCCTAAACATACTTACTAGGGGGAAAAGACCATGGAAGCTGAGTGGATTTACTCCTGACTAAATAAACATTATTTGTGACTTTCACATGTGCCTATTGGACTTATCCTGAAAGTAGACAAACTGCAAAAGGGTGGAATACTATTCACCTATAGAACTGTTTATTACAGTTCTGTAACGTCAAAAAAGCTCATTCATTTTTTTACCAATTCATCCCTATGGTGAAGAAGTCATATTCAAGGTACAAGCACAGAATGCAGATTTGCAGCATTTACTTATAACAGAAGAAGACTGTGCTTACCCTATCTCAACCCACACCAGTACATTCTCATATGCTTGGACTACTGCAATGTGCTCTACGTGGGGCTACCTTTGAAGGTGACCTGGAAACTGCAATTAATCCAGAATGCAGCAGCTAGACTGGTGACTGGGAGTAGCTGCTGGGACCACATAACACCGGCTCCCAGTACATTTCCGAGCACAATTCAAAGTGTTCGTGCTGACCTTTAAAGCCCTAAACAGCCTCGGTCCTGTATACCTGAAGGAGTGTCTCCACCCCCATCGTTCAGCCCAGACACTGAGATCCAGTGCCGAGGACCTTCTGGCGGTTCCCTCATTGCGAGAAGTGAGGTTACAGGGAACCAGACAGAGGGCCTTCTCAGTAGTGGCGCCCGCCCTGTGGAACACCCTCCCTTCAGATGTGAAGGAAATAAGCAGCTATTTTATCTTTAAAAGACATCTGAAGGCAGCCCTGTTTAGGGAAGTTTTTAATATTTAATGCTGTATTGTTTTTAACACTCGAATGGAAGCCGCTCAGAGTGGCTGGGGAAACTCAGCCAGATGGGTGGGGTATAAATAATAAATTATTATTATTATTATTATTATTATTATTATTATTATTATTATTATTATGCTGCAAGTAAAGAAATACCCCTTACCGTTGCTTAGTGCCAGGCTGGCATCTACCGAAATACAGTAACAACAATAATATGCTGGTAAAACAAATGGACACAATTAACCGTTCTTTGTCAACCTACTGAAATAAATGAAACTTCCACAAGAGTACAGAACTCCTTTGCATGTTCTGTTTATTTCAGTGGTGCTGGCATAGAAGAAGTTCTGATGAATCATATCCACTCAGCATTACTGAATTAGAAGGACAAGCACCAACTAAGCACAAAGAGGTCATTTTTAAGTACCTTGGGGGAAATGCCAAGTTCCAGGAGTGTGGGAGTCCTCTGCAATGCACCTCCACTGAGCCTTAAACTAGGAAAGATGGGGCATACAAGTGAGAATTCTATCACATTGCCTCTGACTTTTCTGAGTGTGCAATGCCAAGTGAGAATGATAATGTTACTTGGACATTCTTTGGGCCCTGGCAGATGCATGACCTTGCCACTCTGTGTAGCTGCCCCTGCCTGGAAGGCTGCCATTCAAGTGGAAGAGAATTTTATATTTCCAAATCTTTGTCCTACTGTACATTATGATGCCAAAAATCTGTCTTTAGTTATAGTATCAATGACTCACCATGTAGAGCCCATGTCAAAGATACTAAAGTTGTTTCCATATTGCTCTAATTAAACTATCATGTCTGTGCAAGAGAATGTTATCGTAGGATAATAGTATCCTGCTGCTACATAAATGCCAAAGCAAAGCTGGAGACATTTAAGGCAAACTCTTGAAGCAAAATATTTACTTTCAGAACAGGAAACATCAATTCACTCCTCCATCTTTTATTATGGAGACCAATGCCCCACTCCCAAACATACTTGCATGCACGAGAATTACATTTAAAAAGTTGGACTTGCCTGTATTTAAATATACCTTAGGAGTGAGTTAATAATTCCTATTCAGTTTAATAAATAAATACAGTAAAATATGTGTAAGAGAATAAATATTTATCGCTTTGTGAGCTGGATATATACATGTAATATTGTAACAAACGTACACCAAACAGTTGCATCCTTACTGCCTAGTTTATGATCAGTTGAGAAAAAGCAGCATTGATTGCTGCTTGGGAGGAACTATTTTTGTTGGAAATGTTGTGCAGGAGAAAAGGGTTAAATCCCCACTTTCCATGTGCTATTGCCCCATTCTCTGTGGCTGCATTTTTAAGAATATATTTATAGGGACACGGGTGGCGCTGTAGTCTAAACCACTGAGCCTAGGGCTTGCCAATTGGAAGGTCGGCAGTTTGAATCCCCGCGACAGGGTGAGCTCCCATTGCTTGGTCCCAGCTCCTGCCAACGTAGCAGTTTGAAAGCACGTCAAAGTGCAAATAGCTATTTACCACTCCAGCGGGAAGGTAAATGGCGTTTCCGTGTGCTGCTCTTGTTTCGTCAGAAGCAGCTTAGTCATGCTGACCCGGAAAAACTGTCTGTGGACAAATGTGGGCTCCCTTGGCCAGTAAAGCGAGATGAGCACCGCAACCCCAGAGTCATTTGTGACTGGACTTAACTGTCAGGGGTCCTTTACCATATATATATATTTCTATACTGCCCATCATCTGGGGATCACAGGACAGTTTACAACATAAAAACACAAAAATACATACCATAGTAACAAACTTTATATACTAATTGCAATCATTTAGTAACAAACAGCAAATATAATAAATGCAATCATAGATATATGTAGTTTGACCCTAAGAGTACATAAACCAAACATTGTAGTGACTTAATATGCAGCCATCCTTAAAGGCCATCCTCAGAACCCCTGTTTAGGTGGGTGGTGACTGAAGAGATGGCCAGCTTGATTTCTCTCCCCAGAGAGGCTTGTCGGATGGCAATTTTGACATCATTTTAGTGCCAATACTTTTTTTTTTTTGCCTGACATTTTTGTCATTTGGTGTAAGCTGGCTGTAGTTTATTTATCTGTTCTGCTGAATTTAAACATTGCTTTTAGCTGTTGCTCTGTCATTTTATCTCTTTGATTGCTGTTAGTTTTATATTTATTATTATTATGGTACTTTTTTTGCTCCTATTAACTTTGCTTTAAGATACCATGGAAGCTTTAGTGAGCAGCAGCATAAATATAAAATAAAAGTAATTATATTTTATGCGGCTAACGCACTGAGGTTGAATCTGGACAAGACAGAAGTACTGTTTCTGGGGGACAGGGGCTGGGAGATTTCCCTGGTCTTGAACGGGGCAATTGTGCCTCTGAAGGACCAGGTGCACATGGTCATGAGTATTTTATAGTGTAACTGCAATATAAATTATATACAGTTTTCCCTTTAGTTTACCGTGACCCAAAGTCAACTTCTTGTTGAGTCAAAGGTGCACAACACGTTCTGACTTGAGCATATGAGTGGGTATTATAGGGAAAGGTTAGGATGGCCCTGCGAGAGGACTGGAGAGACGACAGAGAGAAATGTCGACTTAAACCAACCCCCTGCAATGCAGAAATCCTGCCCACAGCTGTCCCTGGGTGGCCTTGAACCATGAACCTTCTAACAGCCAACCACCAACAGCCAGACACACTGACCTATTGGGCAACAGGCTCCATGTTTGGAGCCAGGCCCATCCCACCTGCTATTCCTTTTCATTGCATCCTGTTTTCACCATGTTGACCGCGACACTCATTGTCGGCATCAAACCCAATCCACTTGTTGGTCCCAGCCGGGTGCAAACTACATTTATTTGCAAATGATATGAAGTTCTGTTCTGTTTTAAAGAAAAGCAGTCTCAGGAGGCTGTGATTTTGAGTGAAGGAGAAACACCCTTAATTCTTTGCTTTCAGTCTCCTTGAACTATTTTCAGTAGCAGCTCCTGGAAAAATGATGACCTGGATGCACCCTAAAACTAGAATATATAGTAAACAGTAAAAACTATACATCTCAGGCATGAAGGCAAACCCTTAATAAGGAGGAAAGCTTTTTTTAAAAATTCTTTCTCATGTTTCCACATTAATCATTTTACCGTCATGCTACTCATCATATCTTCTGTCAAGAAATGAACTTTCTACCGAAACATCTCCATTCTTGCGGACCAGAGATATTAACTATTAATATGGTGAAACATGAAATACCAGTTTGTAGAGAGAAAGCTGAGCATTTTATTCTTTCATGGTTTAATTTAGTCATCAAAGGTTACTCACTCTCATGTTTATAAATTATATAGAGCAGAACTTAACTCCCCCAGATTAACCTGTTTGGAAATAATAGATTATGAGAAGGGAGGTTCATAACCTTTAAATATACAACCAGCCTCATTTATGAGGCCACCCCCCATTCTTTCCAGAATCTACAGCTGAGAAATATTTTTTAGATGAAAGATGAAAAGCAAAAGAAGTTGGTACATTTACATTTCAGCTGGAAGCTACATGTTTATACATCTAGTAATCTCATACTTGCGGGACACGGGTGGCGCTGTGGATTAAACCACAAAGCCTAGGACTTGCCGATCAGAAGGTTGGTGGTTCGAATCCCCACGACAGGGGGAACTCCCGTTGCTCGGTTCCTGCTCCTGCCAACCTAGCAGTTCAAAAGCACGTCAAAGTGCAAGTAGATAAATAGGTCCCGCTCCAGCGGGAAGGTAAACGGCGTTTCCGTGCGCTGCTCTGGTTCACCAAGAAGCGGCTTACTCATGCTGGCCACATGACCCGGAAGCTGTACGCCGGCTCCCTCGGCCAGTAAAACGAGATGAGCGCCACAACCCCAGAGTCGGTCACGACTGGACCTAATGGTCAGGGGTCCCTTTACCTTTACTAATCTCATATTTCTTTTACGGGGTAGCCATATTCTGTAGGGATGCGAGTGACGCTGTATTCTGTATTCTTTGGAGACTACCTTTTTCTCCACAAAATGGGGTAGAAGTGTATTTTTTCAACTCAAACAGATCTTTCACGTGTATGGTGAAAAGTCACAATAGTCACAAAGTTGATGTCATCCAGCAATAAAGGATGTAAGTTATGGAACACATATACTCAGACATAGGTGAGACAAAATCAAAGAGATATTATTTCTGCATATAGGTGGGTGAAAAGGCAGCAAAATTCTACAGAAATAGGAAACTTCATTTCCATAAACAGAGTATAAAAGGGAAGCAATGGTTTAGAATCTCTCAGCCACCTTGTATTACTTTTATAATGTCAAGTATTTAGAGTGTACCCACAACCCAGTTCCTCAGTGTAGTTAGTAATTCAAAATTATGACATTTCCAGGCACTCCAACATTTAACTAACAAAAAGAGCAGTTGCAATTTGAAGCAGCAAAAATATTAATATGATTGTGTGAGGGAACCATTACGTCGTTCATAATGATGCAGGTTATTGTACTTAATTTTGAGGAACCTGTAACATTCATTCCAACATTCTATAAAATTTACAATATCCAAAGATGTCTTATAAGTATTAATAAGGTCTAATGTTATAGACTTCAATGGAATTTACAGAGCACTGGCTGCTATACCAGTCTATTTAGAAGAAAGTCAGTTGTATGTATATATAGAATTGCAACTTAGTTCCTTCTACATAAAAATTCTTAGATCATGCAAGAAGGCTACATAAACAAATATTATAATAATTCCTGTGACGTAAAGTGAAGCTAGTTATAAAGTAGTTAAATATTCTGGACAGTGTCACTCTTACAGTTCAGATCTTACTCAGTAATTATAGAATATAAAAATCATGTCAATCCAAGCTCTTAAGGACAGAAAAAGCACCACATTCCAGCACTACATATTACTGGAAGAACACATCAGTTTAGGAAGCAAAGAAGAATATTATTATTATTTTGTTTATTTATTGAATTTATATGCTGCCCTTCATCCAGAGATCACAGGGTGGTTTACAACATAAAAACACAAAACATAATAATTTAAAAAAACTACAACCCCCTCTCCTCATGGAACAACAAAGTGGTTGTCTGCTGGAGACAAAACAAAATGTTCCTTATCCCTTTCAACAACTAAAGCAGGGGCAGGGCAATTAGTTGCAATTAAGTGACACATCCTAGCTTGTGACACAGATGAATGATCTGAAGCTTTTGTAACTTCACATAGGGGGAAAAAAATCTTCTTTCATCCCTCCTAACAGTGTTTGCTTTACTTCCTGTTCACTTTCAACCTCCTCTTACTTTTCTGCTCTGCTTTCCATCTTTTTCTCATGTCACCAATAGCAAAAATCTATACTGATACTGATCCTTACACAGGGAATTGTAGCTCTACTACACTATGTTGCCATAGTTAAATGTGCAAACATTAGGCAGACTCTTACCAATTTGTAGCTGGTGGTCAATGATTGAACAATTCCAGATCCAGGATACCTTATGTCCAAGATACAGCAATAACAGGGTTTCCAGAAGCCATCTAAAATTCTCTGAGCTGTGAAAAATTGTTTTGGAACTGCTATACTACTTGAAAAGCTAATGGAGCATAAGCTTTCATCAAGATCAGTTAGTCTGAAACAGTAATGGTGGACAAAGACTACTTAGCAGAACCACAATTTTTCCCTGTCACTAACTACATGTCCTGGGCCCACATTACTGGATTTCTCCAAGGCTGCATACACACAATACGTTAAGAGCACATTTTAAAAGTCCAGGGACCAGAAGTTCATTAAGTGTGTTGGGAATTGCAGTTCTGTGGGGATTCTTTGGAAAAGTGATGTGTTTTAAATGTATGGTGTGCATGCCACCCAATATGGCTCCTAAACCTAGTAGCACTTTATTCAGGGCAAATTTTGGGGTCCCACACAATCTAGTATATGAAGATAAACGTAATCTGAACCCTGTTACTCGTGGTAATTACTGTTTGACCAAATCATGTGGGTATTGCTCAAACACAAGTTGGAAATGCATACAGAAGAGCAGTGAGGCGAGACCTGTTATACTTTAAGTATAGGCAGGTCCAAGCAATACAAATGAAAAATGAAAAATCCTGCATTAACTGGGGCAGAACTGAACGGATTGGTTGGGCCTGAACACGGAAAGCCTGACTTCAAATCTCTGCTTGGCTATGAACTGCCCTGGGCAGATGTTTCAAGTGAATCTCCCCTTGCCATTGTTGTCAGGGCAAAATGGGATAGTTAGGATTTTTTTTTGGGGGGGGGGGAGAAGTGTAGGGAGGGGTTGCAATTCCAGAAAGCAGAGCAAGCAATACGTGACTTTCTCCCCCTCAGTGTAATGGCTGCCGGGCTAATGTGACATTTGTTTGGTTCTTGTTCCTCTACACCAGGATGCAAAGGTGATGGGTGAATGACAAGGCATCCTAGTGAGTAGCCTGGCAATGGTGGAGACAAAGGGCAGGTGCTAAAGCTTAAGCCTGCCTGCAGGCCCTGTCCTTTGGGCTGGAAGCATTTCCCTCTAATTCAAAATGAGCGGCGGGCAGCTCTGGCTGAGAGCATTACTCAGGGCCAAGCTAGACCTGCAACTGATTGTGGGACTAACAATTAAAAGTGTGTGTTTTATTTCTGTCCTGGAAATGGTAACCTGGGGACGGAGAGTTGAGGGTGGGGGGCAGGTGTTCTAAAATAAATGGACAAAATCCTTCTCTAAAGGTGCTATCTGAATATCAGATGACGACTCCAGACCATCCAAGTGTCCCTATTTTCCAGTGACAGTCCGGGATTTACAGAAGCCGTCCCAGTTTCTGATTTTATCCCAGAATGTCCCGCTTTTCCTTAGGATGTCCCTATTTTCGTCAGAGAAATGTTGGTGGGTATGGAGTTATGTGACTCTGAAGCCAAGGAGATAAAACTATACAACCTTTAGAAGATTTCTGAAGGCAGCCCTGTATAGGGAAATTTTTTAATTTTCAATGTTTTTTTGTTTTTATATATGTTGGAAGCCACCCAGAATGGCTGGGGCAACCCAGTCAGATGAGTGAGGTGCAATTATTGTTGTTGTTTTCATTGTTTTTTAATGTTCAGTGTTTTATTATGTTTATATATGCACTGTACAGATGGCTGCAGTATAAATAATAAAATAATAATAATTATTATTATTATTATTATTATTATTATTATTATTATTATTATTAAATAGGATGTCCCTATTTTCATCAGAGAAATGTTGGAGGATATGGAGTTATGCAACTCCTGAGCCAAGGACATAAGCATATATGTACAGGGAAGGAGATAAGTATATGAATACCATAGGGATGTTTCTTTTAAAAATGTTTAATGTTTTATTATGTTTTCATACATGTTGGCAAACTGGCTGAGGCAACCCAGTCAGATGGGCAGAGTATAAATAACAACGTTAATGTTTTGATTTTCGTAATTGAATAGAACGTCCCTATTTTCATCGGAGAAATGTAATTTATTTTGGGGCGCGGGGGGGGAGGGTGGAATCACCTTTTCTATAGCTAAACTCGACGACTGAGGGAAACGCATTTAAATCACTGCCATCTATGGCTTCCCCCAAACCCCCGCGTAAGAGAAAGGCGCCAGAGCTGACCCAGGAGAAGCACAAAAACTGAATCTATGAGCCGCCCTTCCTTCCCTCTCCCCATATATATCTTTATATTTGTGTGTGTGTGTGTTTTATATACTATTCTCCCTTCACGCATAGCGACCCCCCCCCGCTCCCTTTGAAGCCCTCAGGTGCGCGAGACGCCTGGGCGCTGCCCGCTGGCGCGCAACGGCTGAAACGAGGCGCGCGCGGCTTCTCTGTGTGTGTGTGTGTGTGTGTGTGGCGGGAGGGGGGAGGGGGCAGCGCCTCTCTGAGGCGAGGGCGACGAGCAGAAACACAACGGGCGGCTCTCGGCTGCCTCGCGGGCTCCTCCTCGCTGGCGTCAGCGCCGGGCGCGAGCTGCCAACCAGCTGCTCTGCTGACGTCACGGCCCATCCCTTTGCTCTCTCACTCTCGCTCTCTCCCTCCCGCCGCCCCCACGTGCTGGACGGGAGAGTAAAGTTTGTTGTTTTCTCCCGTCGCCCGTAGCGACGCGATGCCCCAGCCCCGCCTCTCGGGGGTGGCTGTGGTGGTGGGCGTGGCTCCCGCGGAGGTGGGCGGGGCGGGCGGGAGAGTTTATAAGTCAGCCTGAGGCGGGCGCGCGGCTTGACAGTTCGCAAAGGCCGCGGTGGGCGAAAGGAGCGGCGGCGGCGGCGGCGGCGGGAGGAGTGGAGAAGCCTGAGCGCGTGACGGGGAAAGATAGAGAGGGAGACCGAGGCAGCGAGCCGGCCCCGCCCGTCAGTTAGCGCAGCCAGCCAGGGACGTGCGGCGGTGGCTGCGGGAGACTCCCGGACTCCCCTCATGGCAGCGGCGCGAGCAGGGAATCCCCGGGAACCGTCTCGCGCCTTCTTCCAGCCGCTGCTCGCGCTGCAATCTGCTGGAGCAGCTCCGTGGCGGGGCTGCTCCTCATCGTAGGAGAAGCCACCAGCAAAAGCTCGTCCTTCGGCTTTTTAATTTTTTTAATATATATTTTTCTAAAGTTTCTGGTTTGCTTTTTTTTTTGCAACCCAAAGGACAAAAGTTAACAACATCCCGTTGCAGTATATATAAAAACATATATCTATATATATATATCACACTAATAATTCTATACTTCTGACCTCCGACCAAGCACCGGCCCTTGGCACGTTAATGAGGTGGGTGATGTTTCCCCTTTTTCCATTTTTTCTACCCCCCCTTCTTCCCTTTGAGGATGCTTGGATCTGAACTTTGAGCATGCCAGAACCGAATTTGGATATTTTTTTTCTTTGATTGCTTTCTGTCTGTGGATGAACCCAGGGCTTCGCCGGTTTATTTCACCCTTCTCCCTTCTGACGTTTCCGCAGGCAGCCGCCCCACGGCGAGTTTGACATGGCTCTCAGCGGCACCCTCCTCCCTTCCATCGCCACCTTCGCAGCGGGCACGGCCGGCAGGGAGAAAGCCTTGAGGCAAGCAGGTGCCAGTAACGTGAGTACACAACCAGGCAGGGCAGTTGTGTGTGAATGCTGACGGGCGGGGGGGGGGGGGGTTTACTCAGGGATCAAACTAGTGCTAGAGGAGCTCAGCTCCCCCAGAACCTGCATTTTTGCTTTTAATGGGACATGAGAATGACCTTCGGCACAGGTGTGGAGTGCATTTCTTCCACCAAAGAAACACTGAATCAAAGAATCACTCAAGCTCCTGTACTGGTGGAATGGGATTCCACCTTAGGGTGGTGCTTCTTGATGGGCTTGAGCCCCACTATCTTTTTTTTTATATATATAAGCTAAAGCATTTGGGGCTGGGGTGGGATGTTAGAAGATGGAGGAGATTCCTATAATAGGATGGAATGTGGAAGTTGATCAGGTCTCAACAGAGTTTGAATGAGACATCTTTAAAAAAACAAAATCCCGGTCTTGTTCGAAAAGGGAGCTATTCCACCCTTTACAATTGTGAAAGCACACACATGGGGGGTGTTGCAATGTAAATGTATATTCTAACAGCAGCTGCGGGGATATGATCCCCACCTTTTTTTTAAAAAAAAAGCAGCACTTTCATCTGACTACAGTACTCTTTTGCTCTGTTGTTCCCTAGACCCTCAGAATGTATGTAAGCACAATTTAGGAAAATGCTCTTACCTTCGGCAGGGGCGTAGCTGCTCCCTGAAGTTCATTCTGTAATGTGGGATGGTAGGGGGAAAGAGAAACTGGGATAGATAGATCTGCTTTACCAGATCTGTGCTGCAGTAAATAAGCTGAAATATGCAGTGTATCGCAACCCAGAATCATGGGTGTGGATACATATGTTTTAATACATGGGCAGCCTTGGGAAATATGCACACCTACTCATGTGCTTAGGTTAACTTTTTGTTCGCTTGTCTCAAGCTGATGGCTTGTACCTACAGCTGCTGTTGTATAATGCATGCTGCTTTACAAAACGCCTACGTGTGTTTAATATCAAATGCAGGCAATCTGATTAACATTGTGCGTGCAGTTTTTGTTGATTTGTATTAATTTTTGTGCTCCTTTACAACAGCAGAAAGCCACATGATACCTTCTCTTTTTTAAGTCATGTAAACTCATTGTTTCTCAGTAGTGTCTAAAACATTGCTTTACTAATAAGTAGGTAAATGTAACCTGATTATAAGGGCATATATGTGACTATACATAAACTTAGGTATAGTCACATAAACACACATAAATTTGCTAACTGGTGCCTTTAATTTTATCACCATGTCTTGTAACTTTTTGCAAGCAAGTTTTTGAACAGACCGTTGGAAAGTTAAAGACTTAAAAAATTATTCCATCTAAACCTTGCAACTTCAGGCTTTACAGTAAAAGTCCTGATAATCCTTTGAACCCGTAAATTAATATTACAGTGCCCCCCCAAAAAAAACCCCACACACCATGTAGCACAGAATGGAGAGGGAAAATGAAAGTTCTCTGCAACATGTCGTGACTTGACAATTGCCTAGTTTGCCTTAAAAGCACATATATCAGAAGTCAAGAGACTCCCAATTTATTCCCCCCTCCCGCAGTGTGTGTTATTTAAGTATTTTCAACACATGATAAAATAGGGGATTGACTATTTCCAGGGTTTCGTTTCACAGTCCTGCAATTCTGCAGCTGATTGCATTGGGCCATGCGACTACTGCTTTGAACAGACTGACAGGTTCACTTCAATCAGCAGAGGACTGTCCCTTGTTGTGTTGTGGCAACTCAGTTGTGTCCCAAAGAGTTGTCTGTGAAAGACTTCTCCCCCTGTTTTGGTGGTCGCCGTGTTTTGCTCATGCCTAGGTTTTCCTATACCTTTCCTGCTTTGCGAAACTCGAAAGTTCAGTGTGCTTTCACCAGCACTGTTTTCTCCTTCTTTACCAACACCGTTTTTTTTTCTTTTTCTGCCCACAGAAGTGGCGGGAGGAGCTCTCTCACCTCAAGCGGATTCCCTCTGTGTTCACAGGACGGCCTTACGACCTCTCTTCTGAGCTGGAAAGCAGCACCACAAACAGCAGCAGTGGGGCTATGTCAAGGCGGGAGACGGAGGAGTTGAACGAGCTTCTGGACTTTGACTTCATCCTCTCCAACTCCCTGATGCCCCAGGAACAACCCACGGCTGCTGCCGCAGCAGTAGTAAGCACCACTCCTGGCCCCTCGCCCGCCGTCACGAGCAGCAACTGCCCAACAGTTACCACTTGCGACTTCACCTACCAACTGCAAAGGGGCGATCACACCGGAGGAGGAGGGGGAGCTATGCTGTACAACAGGGAGCAGGCCCCGGCTGCCCCGTTCAACCTGGCTGATATCAACGACGTCTCCCCTTCCGGTGGATTTGTAGCTGAGCTGATGAGGCCAGATCTGGACCCAGTTTATATGCAGCAGCAGCAACAACAACAGCAGCAGCAGCAGCCATCCCCACTGGGCAGCCTGCATGGCAAATTTGTGGTGAAAGCCACCGTGAACATGGGGGAATACAACAACCACATCAGTGTTAGCAGCAAGAACAACCCAGCTGCTGCAACCTCCCCTTGTTCAGATGGACCTGTGCAGCCTCCTATTTATAACCATGTGCCCAGAATGTGCCAAAAAATCAAGCAGGAGGCTGCCCCTTCTTGCACCATTGGCCAATCCCATGGGAATACTCAGAGGGCGCAGCAACACGATTTTCCCTTGGGGCGCCCACTGCCTAGCAGGACTAACCCTCCCTTGACTCCAGAGGAGCTGATGAACAGCAGAGACTGCCACCCCTCCCCGCAGGGCTTAAGTCACCCAGCTCTGCCGCTTCCTCCAGGCTACCACCCTGGCCCGGGATACCCTCCTTTTCTCCCAGAGCAGCTGCCACCAAGCGCGCTCCAGTATCAAGGTCAGTCTCACTATCTAAATGTTTTTGGAGAGCCTGTAAATATGCCTCGCTTGGTACAAGGGATGATGCTGACTCCGCCCTCTTCACCTCTAGAGCTGATGCCTTCTGGGAGCTGCCTCGCCGAAGAGACCAAGCCGAAGAGGGGGCGGCGGTCATGGCCCAGGAAAAGGACCGCCACACACACATGCGACTATGCGGGTTGCGGCAAAACGTACACAAAGAGCTCACACCTCAAAGCACACCTTCGGACCCATACAGGTAAGCCCTGCTCAACTGTGCTGCCAAGGTCCCAGGCATCCCTTTATCTCATGCCCTTATCTCAAAAGCAAATCTCTATAGCCCAACATCAGCTGTGTAAAGGGTTTTGTTTTGTTTTTGCACACCCCACCCCACCCAACCTAGTAGGGTTGTTGTATGTGGCTGGAAAGAGGTTTTTCCAGAGAGCTGGCATTTGTATGAAAAAGGCATGTTTGCCTGTGGTGCCATATGCATCTGCCCCGCTGTAACTCTGTGCACCGGTTTTGCAAGTCTTCCAAAAGCTTGTGAAACTTGTTTGGTGATATGATGTTGGGACACACAAAAAAGGAGTCTGCATATAGAATAACTGCCTTGCTGTGCAATCCCATCCATCTTCGCTCAGAAGTATCCCAATGTGCCTTGTAAGTGAGCTGCTGTGCTAATTGTGCCCTTAAACTCCTGCATCTCCATCAGTCTGAGAGAATCATCATTCTCATGTACCTATGTATACATCTTTTCTCACACTCTAGTTAAATAGGTTTTGGTGGTTTTGGAAATATTAAAACCTGCTAGCCTGTCTAACAGAGGCAAAGGCATGATGAGGATACACACCCTGAGCAACAACACCCCCCTCAACCATATTCTTTCTTTCTTTCTTTTTTGGTGGGGTACCTTTGTGGTATCCATTTTAAATAGTTTCATTCCACCAGTGTATTAAAATATGCATATCTGTGGCTGCAACCAAGATAAGAATTTAAATAGCGGGAGCCATTAAATATATGGCTTTGCTTACAGATCGGAGGAGTTCATTAAAATGTCTCTGAATGTTTCAGCCACAGCAAAGGAATTGTTTTGCAGACGTGCAAGATTTTCTTGCCTGACTCTGGCCATGTGGCTAGCTAATTACAAGGTAGCTAGAAGTCCAGAGTGAATTAAGCATGTTTATGCTGATAACGCCACTGAGGTGTTTCTTTTGGGGGAATGGAAATTGCAAATAGCTATAATTCATTTATTTTGTTGGACTTGTTGCTTCTGGTTAAAGAGCTTAGTCTCATTTCGATTTTCTCTAAATCAACAAATGTTAGCTGATTGGCTATGATTTTGGAGACCAACTTCTAATTTGAGACTGTTTTGACTTCAGGGGAAGCAGTGCAGCCCTCCCACAAACTGTTATATTTAATTTCTCCTCAATTCTGTTGTATAAAACGGCTGCCAGTTAGCAACAGACTTGGTTAATTAGCTTCGGAAAACATCCAGTTCTGGATTTTCCAGCCAGCCATATAAAGTGATAAAAATAACCAACAGACTTAGTTCTTGCTGCTGAAGTTTATACGTTCATCTTACTATGAAATAATTTTTTACTCGCAATAATTTACCTTGCTGCTTAACACGTTCACTTGGAAATTAAGTCCCCCAGTGGGACTCAATTAAGTCCCCCAGTGGGACTTAATTGTGAGTAAATATTCTTTGAATGGCAGTATTTGTTTTTCAATTAAATTTGCCAGAACTTGAACATCTTTTCTAATTAATAATAATTAGACTCTCTTAAGAAAAAAAATGGGTGTTATGAGTAAAAGTATAGCAGGTAACCTGTTAGTTCATTGAAGACAGGCTTAGCTCTGAATAAGCAAGTTTAGGAGTGCCTTGTTATGTGTTAATAGTGCTAAAAGCCTAGTTTTTAACATGTATACCTGGAAACAGATTCACTGTTTTAAGTGGCACTTTCACTTGTGTACAAGTATTCTTCTTATTATTAGCATCATCAACAACAGTTATTAGTTGTACTACTCATAAAATTGACTCAAACAGACTTACAAGCATGATTTAAAATACTAAAGCTAGGGCATAAAGAATAAAGTTAGGGCACTGTCAGCATGGTTAAAATACATTGAACAACACTGTTTCAGTATCTCCAAACTGCTTGAGAACATTGACTTTCAGAGAAACTTCTGATTGATGTCAATTTCCGCATAAGTTCTTGGTTTGATTATATATATATATAAAGGAGGGTGTTTGTTAAGTTTGACAGTGAAGGACTGCAAATAGCTTTCCGTCGTTTTCTTTAGTTCCCTGAAAAGTGTGGTTGTAACAACAGTTTGATTGCTAAGCTTACCTGAATGGGTGCAGGTTTCCTTTGTAGTCTGAATACTTACATGCAACATTAATTTTGGAAGCAGTCAAGGCAGCAGAGATCGAGAAACAAAGTATTGTGATTTAACATACTGCCAAGCAATCATTGAAAAAAATGTCCCTTAGATGTTTATGCTTCTAGATATGTCCTCATTTTATGTAGACTGGTGACAGATGTTAGCGTGCGAGAATTGGTGGTACAAGTGAGGCATTGTTACCTGTAGTGAACACCAGCTTTGCAAACTAGTTTAATAATACTAGTCCACAGATAATTTTGCTTGCCTAGTCATTTGTGATCAAAAGAAAAACAACAGCAAAGTTTTGCAAAGTTTTCCAGCTTCGCTACCTAGAGGCAATTCTTATTAGCCACAGGTGGCTAGGTATGTGGGTACATTATTTGCAAGCCTGTTTGTTTTATGCCACCGTTCATGGTCAAACAGGTTCTACAGGTTTTTAGAAAACCTGCAGAACTGTTGAAGAGGAATGATTGAGGGATAGGTGTACGCACACCACAGAAAATGCTTCTTATACCACCTTCAGCATTTTGAGGGAAGAAAATTATTGTCTCGCCAGTTGAATAAATATGCATGAGATTTTTTCCTTTTCTAATTTGTTCAGCTATAGCAGCTAATGTGAAGCTATAATGACAATAGTCTGATCCTAGGGAAAACTGTCTGTAACTGTGATTGCTGGAACAAACTTATATTTATTGAATCGTATGATGCACCTATATCTGTGAAGATACAGAAGTAATTGATATGGTTCTTTATTTCTGAAGGTGAGAAGCCCTATCACTGTGACTGGGAAGGTTGTGGCTGGAAATTTGCCCGCTCTGATGAACTCACGCGTCACTACAGAAAACACACGGGGCACCGCCCATTCCAGTGCCAGAGGTGTGACAGAGCGTTTTCCAGGTCTGACCACCTTGCCTTGCATATGAAAAGACACTTTTAAACAGGACGTGGTGAACTTTTTCCTTTACTGCCATGAGAGATTCAGTATTTGACAGCACAAAAGACTGTCTTCCGCCAGAGGGGAGAACTCCACTTTAAAGCACTACAAAGAACCCCAGCGAGGTCTTTCCAAAAAGAAAGCGTGGAAATGAACGGACAATAAAGAAAAGACGAGACAATTGTGGAACTTTTATAGGGGGACAGTGACTGGATCTTGTATCATTCCATTTTTTTTATTGAAAAATCTGACTTGAATCTTTCTGGACTACAGATTGCCAAGGATTGACTGGAAGTCAAGGATATCAGGGTTAAAACGAAACTGTTGAGGGTGGGGAGAATGGGAGATTACGTAGGGAGATGATGGGTGAAGACAGGTGTAACGTTGTAGAGCGGTGGGGGCTGTTCAGCTTTGGCAGTTTCTTCATCTCATTCAATCTAAATGACTCCCCCCCCCCCTACTTTGCCAAGGTTGGAGTCCAAAAAACATGTTTGTGCAAGGTTGCCACAAAAGCTAATGCTGTTCTGCTAATGTGCTTGTGACTTCAGAGACACCTCTCTCTTTTTCTTTGCCCACCACCCAAATTCCTCAAGCAATTTTGCAACAGTTCTAAAACTTTCATTTTTTTAAGGAGAAGAGAGAATGTGTGAAGGTACAACTTGCACTTACCTTTATTTTATTTTTAAAGCAAGGAATGTGGGGGGAAACGGACAAAACTGACACCAAACCTCACCATTTAACTTCACAGAGGATAAATGTCGTGCAAAGTGGGGGGAAATGAGGGGGGGGGTTGCCTCACACCATGGCTGAAGAATCCACTGTGACTTCTCTTTAAATGCTATGTCTGTCTTCACCCTAAATTCCCTTAAGATTTATTTTCAATGCAATATTGTAAACATGTTGTAGTCTTGCAATTTCTTTTTCCTTAAAAAAAAAGCCATTACTAAACTATGTCAAATGAGGAAGAAGAAATTCAGGTACAGAGTTATGGTTAAAAGTCTATTTTCATGGTGCTGAATGACTTTTGGTTCTTAAGGTACCAAAAATGCCAAAGTTCTCAACTGCTGCATATTTGACAAGGAAATACGTTTGTCTTCCGATCTACAGTTAATGATGACCTAAGTCAGGTTGATAAACCTGGCTTATTTGTGTTTGTCTCTCTTTTAATCTTCTATGCAGACAGTCTGTAATGCACTGTGGTTTCAATGTGCAATAATTTGTACAATGGTTTATTCCCAAATATGCCTTAAGCAGAACAAATATTTTTTTTCTATATGGTTCTTTACATAATAAATATGTAATATAAATTTAAGGAGACTTCTATTTTGTATATTTGTAAACTATGAAGTGAAAAATGAACATTTTGTCAGAGTTTGTATTTTGCATATTCATTTTTGCTGAAAATAACTTTTAAATAAACCTATTTTATCTGAGTGCCTTTTCCTTCTTTCTGAATCATGTTGCATTTAAAGCACTGCATTTAAGCAACGTTTTATAGAGCAGTAGTGCTTACTATCTAGCTCTATGCATGTTTATTCTTATACAATCCCTGTTGAGTTCAATGAAGCTTACTCCTAAAGGAAATTACTCTAGGTCGAAATTCAGTGGATAATTATTATGGATAATACTGGCTTCATTTTTTCCCCATATTGTTGTTTCCTTAAAACAACCCTGACCATGAGTTTAACCCTGGAGAGCCAGAGATGCTTAACTGGGTATCTTTAATACTGATAATCCAACCAAATAATTAAAGCAGAGGCAGAAAATGAGATCAAGAGGCCAAAGTTGGCCAAGGTAACAATATTGCTTAGCACTTTGAGTAAAGTGTTTGATTTGTGTACGCCATTCCTCAACGATAACCCTGTAAAGCATCTTGCTGATTGGGAGCTGAAGAAAATGCTGGAGCAGGGATTTTCCTGCCTCCATTACTTGATCTCTTAGTCCCTATGTTGTACTACATCCTAAGCAAGATCTTGGCAAATTTAAGACTTGTCTTCAGGATTCTAAGGCCCACACTGTTGCCATTAAAAAGCCTTTTCTAACCTTTAAATCTGCTATAGGCTGTTGCCTTTCTGCCTTACAAGTATATACAAGTGGCGATTCATTTCACCGCGAATTTCAGATCGTATTTCCTAGTTGCTGATAAAGCAAGAATAAGTAGAAACTTAATATCAAGCATACCTCAGGAATGCCGTATTCACTGTTTGACATTTACGTTTTATTTGAATATTATTCACTTGGCCGAATTTCACGGCACCTCCCTCCCCATAAGTAAATTTGGATTTGAAAATACTTGTGTTCCCCTGTGCAGTGTTTTTTCTTTTGCCTTGAATACATCTGTACATCAGAGGTTGGAGAAAAGCTTTGGATATATATTTTTTTCTTAGAAATTGTTAGTCATCACAGTAAACGGGTAAGTGCAATTAAAGTGAGCTTATTCGGGAAAACTCATTTTTCCTCCCTAAGATTCATTTGAGTACTTGCTTCTCTGCCCTGTTCTGAAACTCGGGGTTATCTCATTTTATCCTTGTCTCACTAACTTGTGAAATAGGTCAGTATGAGAGAATGGTAGGCATAAGCTTTGTGGCTGAAGAAGGTGATTTGAAGCAGAGAGGTTATTTGCAGAATAGTATGTCAGTTTGTAAGTATCTTAATATGTTTCATCACAACCTGTGTAGCTGACTGTAGACTAAGGTGCATATTAGCTGGTGCCCATGGTGCAATCCTATGCATGTTTCCTTAGCAATGGGGCTTCCATCCTTATAAATGTGTTTGGAATTGGTGCCAGAGGTGGCAGCCCATCTGAAGCATGGTAACAGAAGGGGAGATTCCTCAACCTGTGTTACACTGCTATTGTCTATCAATAGGGACACGGGTGGCGCTGTGGTCTAAACCACTGAGCCTCTTGGGCTTGCCAATCAGAAGGTCGGCAGTTCGAATCCCCGCGGCGGGGTGAGCTCCCGTTGCTCAGTCCCAGCTCCTGCCAACCTAGCAGTTCGAAAGCAGGCCAGTGCAAGTAGATAAATAGGAACCACTGCGACAGGAAGGTAAACAGTGTTTCTATGTGCTCTGGCATTCATCACAGTCCTCCGTTGCACCAGAAGAGGTTTAGTCATGCTGGCCACATGACCCAGAAGGCTGTCGGCAGACAAACACTGGCTCCCTTGGCCTGAAAGCGAGATGAGCGCTGCAACCCCATAGTCGCCTTTGACTGGACTTAACCATCCAGGGGTCCTTTACCTTTTGTCTATCACTCTGAAGTATTTGGGGTTCATACTGCAGTCGAAGGGTCCCAATGGGCATGATTTGTAATGGGCATGATTTGCACCTTTTCTTCTTCCGCTCCAATAAACACGATCCTGCACCCCACTGGCTCTTGCAGTTATTGGTTGCTTTGGGGGAAACCACTCATCTGCCTTAGCCCAAACTAAAGAGGACTCTCAGAGCTGCTTTCTCTTCCTGATAATTTGGACCCTGCCTTCTCCGGTTCAAAACTTTTTATACCTTCAGCTCCACACCTGTTTCTGAGTCTCTAGGGTTGCTATCTTCCCAAGAGTGAAAATTGGGACAGAGTTGTTGAGCTCCAGTTGTTGTTGTTGTTGTTTGTTTGCTTTATTGAGGGTTGTTGCGCTCCCAAAAAGATTTTGGGCATTTATTTGATTTTTAAAAATAAAAATAGTTCAACATGCCATACATCTGGGTTTTCGCAAGCATTTTGCTGATTTAGCAAAAATCTGCCCGGATGCCATTTTTCTGAGCAATTACCAGATGTGTCCAGAAAAAACCCCTGAATATATGGCACTTTTATCCTCACAAAGGTTCTGTGGAATAGGTTGAACACAGAGAAAGAGTTACCCAAACACCTTTAAATGAGCAGGGTTTTGAAGTCTGAACCCACTTTCTCCCTTGGTCAAGTTCGTGACAGGAAACAGAGCTTATGGTAGGTATACCTTGCTGTCTCTCTGAAAACTTCATGCAGGGAGCTATCAAATCTGCAGACCCACTTCATTTACTGAAAGATAAACATGTCAGCATAGAATGCAGCAAGACATTTAAATAATTTCACGAAGCAAAGTAAGTAAGCAAATTCCATGAAGCAAAGTCTCTTCAAATCCAGTTGGGTAGAGAAACTAGTTCGAATGCACTGTTAGGGAACAAGATACTTATCTCTGTGGCTGCTGTGAAGTTGCAAGAGGATTCTTGCTCATACACTGAAGTGGATTGTTTTCTTAGTCTTTCTCTAAAATAAATAAATAAAGCTGGAGACAGATGTTTGTTAATGCAAACGATATGTGCATTATTTTCTGGCTGTTGTATTCTGCCGTAGCTTTGTATTTGACGAAAAGTATTTTTATTGCATTTCCCCCCAATCTTAAAGCAACGCTTCGCTATGTTTTTGTCCCTCCCCCTCATGCCAAAAGCTACTTCTCACTTAAAGAGTGTGACTTTGTTAAAAATGAAACGCAAATCCAAGAAGTTCAATATTTTAATTATTTCATTGTGCCTTTAAACTTCGTTTTGTTGGGGGGGGGGTTTAGGGGGAGAAGGCTGCTGCACATTGTTTTGGGTGAATGCCAACTAACACTCCTTAATGCATGTAAGACAACCCTTCGTAGGGAGATCTTGTTTTTTAGGAGGTCTTCAGGCACGGGAGAAGAATATCCACACAAGCAGTCATAATTTGAAAAGGCAGGTGTAGCTAAAAATAACATACTGTGTTAGCCACCTGTTCTATTATGTACTATGGCTCCTGGAGCTAAAAAGATCATCAATAGAACTAAGGGAACAAAACAGCTGCAGCAAATGCACCGTTTCTGAGCATGCTTTGGGAAAAGGGGTTTTTCTGCACTCAAATTTATAAAGCTCATTTAGAGCCCAGATGCAAAAGGGGGCTCCTTTAGTTAAGCAAGATCCTTAACTAAGGGCTGGTTCTCGCATGACTCCAACTGGAAGTATGAACAGACTCGATTTAAAAGCAACACACATTGTGTTGGGCGAGATAAACAACTTGCCTGCGGCGTTGGCTCATCACTTGCAATTCCACTATATTACAACCACAAGAAGTGGAAGGCAAAGCAGTGCCTGGCCCCCACTAAATAAGAAAAAAGGGCATGATCCTGTCTTCTCTCTCTCCCCCCTCATGCATCCCACAGCTGCAGCCTGTGAGCATTGCAAGTATGACTCTCATGTAAATGCTGCACTAGATTCCTCAAAGTGTCTATGTAGACAGGTGTCGCAAGCGGTTGGATTGACCAATAAGCCAGAGCGACATATAGCAGGGAGATGAGCCATGTGCCACCCATATAGTACTCCGGTGGCGCATGGGCCGGTGCATCTGGTTCTTTGCGTGAGAAGACCCCCCAACCCTCCAAATGAATCACACAGGAAACAGAATATTTGTTTAGGATTCCTGGCACTAATTTGGCCACAACTTTATTGTTTATAGCATGTGAGTGGTTGCTTAGGCATTGGTTCGGACTACCTGAACCTGCACCAGCAGGAACAGGACTGACAGCTGGAACCTCCAGAGGTTAGTAAGGGAAAACATACTGGGGTAGCACAGAGGATGATTTGCGCCTCTTAGTTCACTCCAGATGCTCCCAGGAGCTCTGGCATGGCCCTACCCCTGAGAGGGGCTCAGTGTTATGTACTGAAGTTCTCACCCTGGGCCAGCAGGGGGATACTGTAGATAGTTATGCAAATAAGGGATCGAAAGTGACGTTCAGTGATTGGATAGTTTTAGAAAATGGTTACAGTTACGTTGTAAAGGTAAAGGTAAAGGTACCCCTGCCCGTACGGGCCAGTCTTGACAGACTCTGGGGTTGTGCGCCCATCTCACTCAAGAGGCCAGGGGCCAGCGCTGTCCGGAGACACTTCCGGGTCACGTGGCCAGCGTGACATCGCTGCTCTGGCGAGCCAGAGCCACACACGGAAACGCCGTTTACCTTCCCGCTGGTAAGCGGTCCCTATTTATCTACTTGCACCCGGAGGTGCTTTCGAACTGCTAGGTTGGCAGGCGCTGGGACCGAGCAGCGGGAGCGCACCCCGCCGCAGGGATTCGAACCGCCGACCTTTCGATCGGCAAGTCCTAGGCGCTGAGGCTTTTCTGGAGCTCTATATAAGCAGACTGACTGAACCCTTCAGTCCAGTTCTGTTCTGGCCTGTGAATAAACAAGAGTTGTTTGAAGAATCACTGTGTCGTCTGATATGTTCACCCACAACTTAACAATCGGACAGAGCAAATCGAGCCCCTGGATTCCTTTCACGGAATTCCCTAGCAGCATCAACAAAATTGAGGGGCAGGCACAGCCAATCCATAATCCCCTCCACCAAAGAATGAACCAATGCCTAACCGCCAACCTTACAAAGTTGTGACGATTTGCTACACGGTAGGCAAAAACCAAATGGCACCAGCCAATCAGCCAAGCGGCAAAATTCCTACCGGGCCCCTGCTCCAAAAACAGACGACCCCTAGACAGGCATAGCAAGGTCAAAAACACAACCTAAAATTATAGGGAGGGCGGGCGGGAGATCCGCAGCACGATGTAAAAGATGTAGTACTTCACCACATGCAGCCCCTTAAATAGCCCCTCAGTTGCCAATCAAACCCCAACCGACAGAAATTTGCCCCAGTAACAAAGGGGAGACCAATGAGGCAAGGAGGTCATCCAAACAGGCCCGCCCCAGCAACAAGAAGGCAGTTTGGTGGACACGAGTAACCAGAAGGTTGATGGTTTGAGCCCACCCAGGGGTGGCTTTGAGGAGGATTCCTGTATTGCAGGCGATTGAACTAGACAACCCTTGGGATCCCTCCCAACTCTATGATTTCATCTATCTGTTTTCTTGTTGCATTATTCCGCACCCTACTTATATAATAAAGGATTTTTTGTAAGATTACAACTGGGAGGTAGGCAAACAAATTAGTCTCATTTGCATTACATGAGATTCCGTACTATCATTGTGGCTGCATGCAATTTGTCCCATTGAATCTAAGAAGATTCACGGCTTGTCCTTAGGGATGAACAAATCTGTCAATTGCATATTCTCAGTTAGTTCTTGAGTCTTTAATTTTCTGCAACAGTTTCTGAGGGGAGAATTAAAGTTCTCACAGAAATCCATCACTTTATTAGTGTGTTTTTCTCCTAATATACATGTTGTAGATGATTTTACCCCCATGTATTTTTTTGCAAGCAATTTACCCTAATGTGTGTGTAATAATATATGTGTTTTTAATATGCATATTTTCCCCTAATTTATGCATTTGTGTACATAGTGTTTGTTTTGGGAACTCCATCACATAATTTGTCAAAGTGTGAATTTTGAAGGATAGATGTAGTTTGGTTTGTGTAATGTTTTGGGAAGCTCAAATTTGATAGGTTTGCATTAAAATGTAAAACAACCTGGATTTCTTCCCCATCACTGCTTGTCCTAGGACTTTTACAGACAAAACAGGTCCTTTGTTCTCTCTCATAACATTGAGGGGTGTCAGCTACTACTGTATTTGGTTTATAAAATAAAAAATGGAACCAGGGCTGAAAGATGACTTTTAAAAAAGCGATAACTATAGCACATGTACTGTGTTTTTATTGTAATTAACTATGTTTTTAATAGTGCTTTTATATTATATATTGTTTTAATTCTATTAATGTTCATTTTTAATTGATTTCCCCCCTATGTTTTTAGCTGTTCCTGTTTCATCTGTAATAATAATAATAATAATAATAATAATAATAATAATAATAGTACACAACTCATCTGACTGCGTTGCCCCAGCCACTCTGGGTGGCTTCCAACCAATATAAAAGCATAATAAAGCACCAAACATTAAAAACCTCCTGATATAGGTCTGCCTTCAGATGTCATCTAAAAGTTGAGTAGTTCTGTATCTCCTTGACATCTGATGGGACCCATCCACATGATGGGTGCCACCACTGAGAAGGCCCTCTGCCTGGTTTACTTAACTTCTTGTAGTGAGGGAAGAAGACCCTCAGAACTGGATTTCTGTGGGCTGAACAGTAGAGGTGGAGATGCTCCTTCAGATACACTGGGCCGAGGCCATTTAGGGCTTTAAAGATCAGCACCAACACTTTGAATTGTGCTCGGAAATGTACTGGGAGCCTTGAGTCCCTGTCAGGGAAAAAGACAGCAGGGAATAGATATAATAATGTTGATGATATAAAATCAACCTGCATAGGCTGCAAAATTTTCAGATACCACCTGCTCTTCTTTGTTCATCACCCTGACTAGAGAAAGCACCTTCTCGATGGTACATATCTGAACAGTGAGAGCTTGCAGGAAGGGGCTCTCACTGACAGCCTTGCAGTTGTGAAAGTCCACTCATTGATGGCACAAATGAGGACATTGTGACCCTCTAGATGTTGCCATGATTCACACCTTTTCTGATCACTAGCCATTCCAGCACGGCTGGTGAGAGATGGGAGTCCAGTATTTTCATTTATTTTCATTTATTAAAGTTGTACACTACCCTTCATCCGTAGATCTCAGGGCAGTTTACAACATAACAATGCAAGATAAAAAACAAAAAATGTGTAGTAAAAACAAGAACAAGAAACCCCGCAAACCAATAATTCCCCCTCCCACAAACACATTTAAAAGGGTATTTGAGATTAATCAGCCAAAGGGCTGTTTCTTTTCCACCTCTGCCTTAAAGGTCCAACAAAATTATTTGTTGAAGACTTCGAAACACGATCTCTGTGAATGGACTAGAATTATCAACAAGCTGGGTTAAGCATGAACTAATTTTTATTTAGCTGGGTTTTGTTTCTACTGGATGTCTTTTGTTTTCAGCTGTGGTTCCTTGCTCAGGGGAGAGTTGGACCTGAAATTAAAGCTAAATAAAAAGAAGAGCTGTTCCTCAATTAAATTAAATCTTAGCTGCCAACCCTCTACCCGGCGTGTAAGCCCTAATGGAACTTAGTGGGACTTACTTTTGAGAAGATGGATATAGGATTGTGTTAGTTAATACATGCATTAATTAACTGGCACATTAAAGTCAATTGATCTCAAGAGAAATTCATACTGTTTTATGTCTATGAGGGATAATAATAATAATAAATAATAATAAAAATTATTTATATCCCGCCCTCCCCAGCTGAAGCCGGGCTCAGGGCGGCTAACAACAATAAAACAGTACAGGATTCTAAAAACATTTCATTATAAAAATTAATTAAAATCAAATTGTTCGCAACTATTAAGCTAAAATTCTGTGGAGATTGCCAAAGGAGGAAGTCAGGCTGCGCCCTGACCAAAAGCCTGGTGGAACAGCTCTGTCTTACAGGCCCTGCGGAAAGATGTCAAGTCCCATAGGGCCCTAGTCTCTTGTGACAGAGCATTCCACCAGGCAGGGGCCACGGCCGAAAAGGCCTTGGCCCTAATTGAGGCCTGCCAGGATTAGAGTAAGGTTACCAGATGTCCCTGTTTCCCGGGGACAGTCCCCGGATTTACAATCATTGCCCTGACAAAATCCATTGATGTTGAAAAGTGACCCTGGATGGATTGGGGGAAAAACCTTAGATTAGGGCATGTTATCTTAGCAAACAGAATG
Source organism: Podarcis gaigeae (assembly GCF_964106915.1). Classification (NCBI taxonomy): domain Eukaryota; kingdom Metazoa; phylum Chordata; class Lepidosauria; order Squamata; family Lacertidae; genus Podarcis; species Podarcis gaigeae. The sequence continues at coordinate 13,534,696 of NC_139694.1, read as the reverse complement.
GGATGCAAAACAGAATGGGAAATACCTCTTCTATAACAACTCATATCTTGTGCTTTTTATATATAGTTTATGCGTTTTTTATTTTAAAAAGAAAGAAAGAAAGTCTCCAGGTTAATAAAATCAATAGAGATTAAGATACCAGATTATATTGATGGATATGTTTTTAATGAATTAACCGGCAAGGAATTGCAGTAATAAACTAAATAAATATCTGTTGGCGCCTCTTTTTAGTTTTAGTTTGCAATCCTGATTCATCTGCCCCATGCCTTAAATAACATCAAGGTTATAAAATGCTAACCTTATATACCAACCAGTCACTGGGAAGCCCAAAACATAGAGCACGTTTTTGCAAGGACAGATGAGCTGTTCACTACAGGATGACACATGCCTGTTTGGAAAGCGCCAACTTTTTAAATTCAAGGGGAAAGAAAGAAACCCAAGGCAATGAATAGCATTGTTCTTCATTAACCTTTCCTCTGTGTCTGCTACAAAGTCTGGAGAGGAACCCCGTGTGCATTAAAACAATTTAATTATTTGTAACTCAGCATAAATGCCTTTGGCACTCCCCCGCTAGGCAAAAACGCTCAGTCTTTTAATAAGATCAGCTTCTTTTCTAGTGGATCCATTACTCTTGTGAAGAGAGATTCCTGCTGCTATTGACGTGAACCGAAAAGACTCAATTAAGCCGGTGTGAATCACTCACTCTATCTAATTCTACTTCAATGAGTAAAGAACAAAGAAAAGCATCAGTACAAGACTCTGCTATGTAGGGAAACACTAGAGCTTGGGTGGATTAATTAGATAATAGGTCTAACTGACGGAAGAGTTTGTTTGTTTGCTTTAAACCCACAAAAGCTAGCTGTTGAAGAAGGGAGTCATTCAGGGGCGCCAAACCACCGTCCCACTCCCATTTCTCCAGCTCCACACAACTAGCACTTGTATTTGTTGCTACCACGCCGGTTCCAAACACCAAGTAAGTGCTACCACAATCAAATGAGCCTATTTACAAGGGATAATGGCCAAAATACGGCAAGCACCTTTGGAACTCCCTGCCAATTGATATTCGCCAGGCACCGTCACTGCATGCTCGCCAGAAACATTTGATTTGGTTCCTCCTGAATCAGTTTTCGATGCTAACATTGGGTTTTGTTGCTTTAAGATATTTTTAAATATTTCAAGTATATATTTATTATATTATATATTTTGAAAGAAAGAAAGAAAGAAAGAAAGAAAGAAAGAAAGAAAGAGAGAGAACCTCTGATCGATGGAAGAGCAGGAAATAAATCTAATGAATAAATGAAGTTCAATCAAAAGGAAGAGATCTATTTGCTTTAAAAAAGTGGGAGAAAGACAATGATGATCCTAGGTTGGTATCATTGCTGTAGCTGTAATTAGGTATAGATATATAAAAACCTAAAACAAAAGCTACTAAAATTGGCCACGTTCAGGAATCAGACTTTAAACTTAGCTGAGAATCACTCCCTTCCAAAAGAAACTCTCTATCCCATGCCCCCTTGTCGTCCTCATTCCCAAAATCTGATGTGATGCCTCATTATATCATCTGCAGGCTTCCACTGCCACCATCAGGTCCTTACCACTTTCTCCACTCTCTGCAGCTGCATCCAGCAACTAATAATAATAATAATAATAATAATAATAATAATAATAATTTTATTATTTATACCCCGCCCATCTGGCTGGGTTTCCCCAGCCACTCTGGGAAGCTCCCAACAGAGGACCAAAAACAGAATAAAACATCAGACATTAAAAACTTCCCTAAACAGGGCTGCCTTCAGAAGTCTTCTAAAGGTCAGGTAGTTGTTTATTTTCTTGACATCTAATGGGAGGGCATTCCACAGGGCGGGTGCCACTACTGAGAAGACCCTCTGCCTGGTTCCCTGTAACCTCACTTCTCACAGTGAGGGAACCACCAGAAGGCCCTCGGAGCTGGACCTCAGTGACAGGGCAGAACGATGGGGGTGGAGATGCTCCTTCAGGTATACAGAGCTGAGGTCGTTTCGGGCTTTAAAGGTCAGCACTAACAAGCCAAGTTACAGGGAACCAGGTAGAGGGCCTTCTTGGTAGTGGCACCCGCCCTGTGGAACACCCTCCCCCCCAGATGTCAAAGAGAAAAACAACTACCACACTTTTAGAAGACATCTGAAGGTAGCCCGGTTTAGGGGAGCTTTTAATGTTTAACAGACTATTGTATTTTAATATTTTGTTGGAAGCCGTCCAGAGTGGCTGGGGAAACCCAGCCAGATGGGTGTTGTATAAATTATATTATTATTATTATTATTATTATTATTATTATTATTATTATTATTTCCTGTCTTGATAGAAGTGGACGAAATTTGCAGACAGGGTAGATCCAGGGCCTTTTGTTCCCTGGACCAGGTATACTAACTAAAAATTCTTCAAAGAAAGTACATTTGTTTGTTGGAATAAAGACAGTGGCCTCTTATCCCATTACATTAATTGTTTCAGCAATGTTCAGATGATTGTGTTATCACCAGTTACTCTGTCATGAAGGGTCACTGGACTCATTTAGCAATTTAATTTCTGATTAAATTGTCATTTAACAACATCTTCTACATTTTGTACTTTCTGCATTTCCGTGCCATTTCATTATACCTTCCACATTTTTCACATGAACCAGGGGTGCCACCTTGAACAAAAAATTGTGGGGGGGGGCAGGTAAGCCCCTCCCTGCATAATCAAACACATGATGTGATGCATACACACCATTTGAATGGCAATGCCCATCAACTTTAGTGGGGCTGACCCCCTCAAATATTTTATTGGGGGGGTGAAGACACCCTCAGCCCCTAGGAGTTGGCTCCTATCTCTCTCACGCACACCTGCCAACCAAGCATTACACTCAATTTACGTCCTCGTGATGAGAATTCTAGTCCTCAAAAGCTCATACCATAATAAATTAATTAGTTTTAAAGGTGCCACAAGGTGATTCTGTTATTATTCCTCAAAGTGTTTTTGTGAGGATGAAAATTGGAGAATCACCTCAGCCATAATCAACTCACTGTGCAGGTTTAGCAGCAAGTCCTGCCATATTGCCTTCATCAGCAAATGGCAAAGAACACCTTGGCCTGCCCATAACATATATCAGATTTGTAAAAATCTTTATAAAAAGCCTCCCCCAGCTCCCTACGCCCCCAATTTTTAACCAATGTCCTGTCACATGTTTGTTCAAAATGGCTGCCAATCCTCTAAACATACTCCTGTTATGAAAGGGTTCAAAGACATGTCAAGACAAGCTTTAGCAAGGTTAAAAAAAAAGTAATAATATTTGGAGCACTCTGATGAAAATTAAGCATGCTGACATCCAAGCAAATTGTTCTGGGACTTCAGAACAAACCCTATCTCATTTATTCCAGTGGTACTGAAGCACGCTTATCCAATGCTCATTTTTCCACAGTCCACCGAGAATTAAAAATCAGTGTGACATAAATACGCCATAAAATGCTCAAGTTGACCATGGTTATTGTTATGTACTGAAGTTCTCACCCTGGGCCAGCAGGGGGATACTGTAGATAGTTATGCAAATAAGGGATCGAAAGTGACGTTCAGTGATTGGATAGTTTTAGAAAATTGTTACAGTTACGTTGTACTGGAGCTCTATATAAGCAGGCTGACTCAACCTTTCAGTTCAGTTCTGTTCTGTGAATAAACAAGAGCTGTTTGAAGAATCGCTGTGTCGTCTGATATGTTCACCCACAACTTAACAGTTATAAAACAAAAAGCATCAAATTACAAACTGAATCTAGGCCACAGACAACAGTCAACCAGGTCTTGAACTGCTGCATCAGCGATTTGTGTTTTCTATTTTCATGGGGCCTTTTCAGCAAAAGACCCTTATAAACCTCCCCTTCCAAAGTAGTGCCCCACATGCTATGTGGGGCTTCAACGTTGTTGTTGTTATTATTATTATTTAAGCTCCCAATCTTAGCATGCACACACACAGGACCAGCCCAAAACATTTTGCTGCCTGAGGCAAAGGACAATATGGTGTCCCCCTCCTCATTCCACATGCAGGAGCTGAGTGCAATGACAGATGAACTTCAACACTGGTAATGGGACAATATTTTCCACTTCCCCTGAAGAAAGAGCAATAGTTTAGGGAGGCCAGGGCAGGCTAGGCTGCGTAGCTTTATTTACATTTGCTTCCGAACAGAAGGGGTATGCCCAAAAGGCTTAGGAAAAACAGCTATAGGGCTGCTGCTACTTCTCTCCAAAATCCACTGCCTGAGGTGGTCGCCACATTTTGCCCAATGACAGGGCCGGCCCTGCACATGTAAGAAACATATTTGGGGCGAGGGTGGGTGAATTGTGGCCGTAAAAGAAATCGTGACCAGATTCCTGAACAGGAGGCCTAATGAAGCGATGAGCCTCTCTTTGTTGCAGAAACAGCAGTTTGCAGATGCATTTGTGCGGTTGTTAACAAGCAATTAAAGTTTAAGAAACCCCAAGCACATTTCACAGAAGAACTTAGTCAGATTGCGAGGCTGATAACGAGAAAATGTGCTGCATCGACTGAGCCATCGAGCTGCAGCTCAGAAACCTTTTTTGCATAATTTTGTTTTGGACTCGGCAGGCTTGATTTTGATGCATGTTAAGGCTTGCTAAATCCTGTTAGTCGGGTTCCGCGCTATTAAGGTTTCAGACATTCAATGAAAATGCAGTCTCTTTACATCGGCAGAGTCCCCTCCTCTCCTTGTGTTGTAAAAATGCAGTTACATGCATTGCGCGAGGTCACGGGCAACTCAGAAAACACACTTCCTTGTCACGAGGAGGATTGCGACAGACTGGAAACTAGGGTATTAATATCTGAATTGATCACAAAACAAAATCACATTGCGTTCATGGATGAACAGAGGGCACCTTCCAGCTGATGTAATAAACAGTGTCAGCATTGCAGCCTGCTCACTTTCCCTCCAGAAGCATCTGGCTTATGGAAGCAGAGAGGGAAAAAGAATATTTTTGTAGCTTGCAAAAAAAAAAGTTATTCTGTGCATAGCTTAACTATGGAAGTCCCTCCCACAAGACACAGGATAGCCACCAACTTGGATGGATTGGACAAATTCGTGGAAGATAAAGCTATCAGTGGCTACTAGCCAAGATGGCATTACTCTGCCATGGAAGGCAGGATGGGTGCCACTGCCGAGAAGGTCATGTGCCTGGTTCCTTGTAACTTCACTTCTTGCAATGAGGGAACCTCCAGAAGGCCCTCGACGATGGACCTCAGTGTCCGAGGCTGAACAATGTGGGTGGAGACACTCCTTCAAGTATACTGGGCTGAGGCCATTTAGGGCTTTAAAGGTCAACATCAATACTTTGAATTGTGCTCGGAAATGTACTTGGAGCCAATGTAGGTCTTTCAGGACCAGAGTTATATGGTCCTGGAGGCCGCTCCCAGTTGGCAGTCTAGCTACCACATTCTGCATTAGTGCAGTTTCTGAGTCACCTTCAAAGGTAGCCCCACATAGAGCATATTGCAGTAGTCCAAGCGGGAGATAACCAGAGTATGCACCACTCTGGCAAGACAGTCTGCAGGCAGGTAGGGTCTCAGCCTGCATACCAGATGGAGCTGGTAGACAGCTGCCCTGAACACAGAGCTGACCTGTGCCTCCATGGACAGTTTCTTATGCTTTAAGGTTCCCTTTGCTGTTAACTTCCTTGCTACTCTTTGGTGAAAGATGTCAGTTACAGCTGGAGAGCAAGTCAGCCACCTATATCACTAGATAGGAAAGCACCAAGAGCAGTTACAGGCACTTGAAGGCTTCTGAAGCCATGGAGAATCAATTACCTTGCACCATCTCACAGGCGAAAATGTGAACTTTTTTTTTTCCATTTATGACACCTCTTCTCTCATATCAAGAATCACTGAAGTAACTCTGTCCCCCTGCTATTGCAGATTTCTAATGCCTGCTTGCTCTTCAATATTCTGTTTCTATTCAAAGTGTTTACATTTTGCTCTTCAGCTAGGAAAGTTCCCAGTAGTAGCACAGTGGTTGGCAGTCTAAAAGGTCAGGGCACAAAAGGAAAAAGAGATGAGGAGGAAAGAGGAAAACAAGCAAGCTCTTGAACAAGCAAATTATTGGTGTTACAAGGTTCTTCTGATGACCAGCTTGGATATAAACAGAGGCTGGGGGGGGTCATATTCACCTTCATTAATGCTGCTTTCATTTCCTCTACATTACAATAATCTATCCCTTGCTGATTTAAAAGCAAAGAGGGTGTGTGTATTACTTTCATTAAAGATATACTACAAAAACATAACCATCCTAAAATGTATTATCAACAGTTTCATAATAATCTTCCATCAGCTAAATTGTGTGCCAACAATTGCTGATCCCTGGCACAATTTAATCCCAAGTCAATATGCATTCTCTTTTACATACATCCAATTTAACTCGAAAATTGGAAGTACAACAAACAATGTTTCTAAGATTGCAGAGGTCCTCCCAAAATGGAGACATGGATTAACCAAGGACTTGTACCAGGAAATAGGGAATGTCCTGGATAAATAAGAGGACGCATGGGAGATTAGTTTGCAAAGCAACTGTCTCAACCAAGGTTCAACAACTGATGCCATTTGCCTGCTGTTTTAACTGTGAGCGCTATGCGACAGGATAATGGCCTAGAGCAGGGCCTTCTCCGTTGTTGCCCCTCAGTTTTGGAACTCCCAAGAAAAGTCCCTCTAAGCCTGAAACTTCAGACACTTAGGAGGAAGACGTTCCTACACCAGCTAGGTTGAGTCAGGAGGCAATTATAATTAACAGAAGCTCTTGTTGCTGATGTTATACCTATTATGTGGTTACTAGCGCTCCTTCATGTAATCGCTTGTGCTAGCCTGTTTGGACCTTCATGCAGGAGGGAGAAAGAGGCAGATAAAATGTTATTAATAAGGAAATAAAATTGCAGTGTTGTAATTGGGAGTAAGAGATGTATCCTACAAGTCATCGGATGAGTTGAATGACTTCCGCTCAGCAGATCATTCTCCCTCTTTCCCTTTCTCCCTCCCGTCATGCACCCCGCCCATCTCCCAAATTCTTCTCAGAGGGAAGAATCCTGCAACCATCCAGAACAGATTTGGGGTGGGAAGGTGAGGAGTTCTGTTATATGAGTGGAAACTGGAAGTTGGAGCCAACTCTGAGTAATAATAAAAACAGGCGAGAGAAAAAGAGGCTGTTTTCAGCTACTAGAATCTGATTGCACCTAGAATGGGCCCAAGGATGAAAAGGGAATTCTAATGGGAGAAGGAGGCCATCTGAAAAGGCCCCTAGAAGACATTATATCATGCTTGGTGGACATGTAAAAAAGGCAAGAAATATTGGATACAAATACATATACTGTTACGGAGAATTTTGAAAATTAACTTTTGACTAAAACCAGAACCCTTCCTACTGGAGCTTGTGGATATGCAATTAGAAAAGGACTATGGAACTTGGTTTCAATATACGATTACGGCGGTGAGACTTTTAGATGCACAAAGATGGAAAGGCTCATCGTTACCAACAATGGACGAATTGTTGTTAAAATTAACAGACTTAGTTGAGATGGCGAAATTGGCATGTCTAATCAGAGAAAAGTCATTGTTAACGTTTACTAAAGATTGGGAAACTCTCGCAGAAGAAGAAAATGAAATAATGATAGTTGGATTTGAAGATTGAAGATAATGTTTGTTTATAGAAAGTGGTTTTGTTGGGTGTTATATTGGATTGGACAAAGTGAACACTGTTTTTATATAGCAGACAGATGAAGAATCGGAAGTTCTTTAGTTTCTGAACTTTATTCTTCTTTCTCATTTAAGCTCTTTTCTATCTCCTTCTCTTCCTCTCTCCTTTTTTCTTCTTTTTTTCTTATTTAGATTAATGTTGGATGAAAAAATATATTTGATATTAAGTTTTGTATTTCTCCTTATAAATGCCAATAAAAATGATTTAAAAATAAACAATGGGTAGGGACACCAGCAGAAAAGAAACAAAAATAAAAATGGAAAGGCCCCCAGAAGAAAGTAGGAAGTGTTTCCATGTTAGATCTACACAATCTGTACCTTGCTTCTTGAACGCCTTGGTACTTGTACGTTTTGGCTCCCGAACACCGCAAACCCAGAAGTGAGTGTCCCAGTTTGTGAACGTTTTTTGGAAGCCGAATGTCCAACGTGGCTTCTGCGTCTTCTGATTGAGCATAGGAAGCTCCTGCAGCCAATCGGGAGCTATGCCTTGGTTTTTTAACATTTTTGGAAGTCGAACGGACTTCCGGAATGGATTACATTTGAGAACCAGACTACAATTGTAATTGAGAAAGACACAGATGTTGTTCATTGCCCCAAACACACGATTAATCAGCAGTAGGACACGGGTGGTGCTGTGGGTTAAACCACAGAGCCTAGGTCTTGCTGATCAGAAGGTCAGCGGTTTGAATCCCTGTGATGGGGTGAGCTCCCGTTGCTTAGTCCCTACTCCTGCCAACCTAGCAGTTCGAAAGCACGTCAGAGTGCAAGTAGATAAATAGGTACCGCTCCGGCGGGAACGTAAACGCCGTTTCTGTGTGCTGCTCTGGTTCGCCAGAAGCGGCTTAGTCATGCTGGCCACGTGACCCGGAAGCTGTACGCCGGCTCCCTCGGCCAATAAAGCGAGATGAGCGTCACAACCCCGGAGTCGGGCACAACTGAGCCTAATGGTCAGGGGTCCCTTTACCTTTACCTTAGGAACCAGCATGCACCTAGCAAGCCACACATTCTAGAAGCTGGAGCTTTAATAATCTGGGAGCCTGTACCCAAATGTCATTGATTCTATTTGTACTGCAGATCAGAATGCTCCTATGCGTCTCTGCATGGCTCACAGCATAATATGGCTTGTCGCAAGCAGCGCTAAGAAGAATTTGGGCAAGTCAGTGGTAGGTCTATGGCCAATCAAGATGGAATCTGGTGTATTAGATGTGAAGTCCACCACAACCTGGTGTTTATTGATTTTTCAGACTGTGGGTCGAACTGCGATTGTTTTCACGTCTGTTGCAGGGAGAACCTTAAAAAAGGAGGGATTTCCATGTTAAAGGTCACTCTTTAGTGGTATACTTAAAATAATATTTTAATTACTTTAATAGTGCACATGTCTCTTCTTTGACGTTACATTTACTTAACAAAACAGTTTTACAGGTCAGACCAGTAAAATACTGTCTGGCTGGAAACCATAATTGACCTTGTGCTTAATATACTTTCTAATTAACATCTAGCTGTGCTAGTATAAGAACTGTATTATTATTATTTTTAAGTCTGTTCATGTGGCTCACAATTTTAAATCTGAGTTAAAGACAGACTTGCCTGATTATGGGTAAATTCTTGTCCCTCTGTCCCAAGTTGGGACTCCCAACATCCCTTTGTGCAGTTGGAGACCTTAATTTACAGCATTTTAAAAATCTAATTAAGCTGTAAGTTTAAAACAAACAAACAAACAAACCTCCCTCCATTATTCTAAACTTGAAAGTAACACAAGTCTAAAACAGAGCTGGGAAACAATGTGCCCCTTAGAAGCTGTTGAGCTAGGGGTGGTTGGAGTTGTCTAACCATCTCTAACCACTGACTGTGTTGGCTGGAGCTGATAGGAACTGGAGTCCAGACACCACCCATGAGGGGAACTGCAACCCCTCCAAGGGTCCCTATTTTCAAGGGACAGTCCTGGATTTACAGAAGCCATCTCAGTTTCTGATTTGATCCCAGAATGTCCTGCTTTTCCTTAAAAAGGTAAAGGGATCCCTGACCATTAGGTCCAGTGGTGACCGACTCTGGGGTTGCGGCACTCATCTCACTTTATTGGCCGAGGGAGCCGGCGTACAGCTTCCGGGTCATGTGGCCAGCATGACTAAGCCACTTCTGGCAAACCAGAACAGCGCATGGAAACGCCGTTTACTTTCCCACCGGAGCGGTGCCTATTTATCTACTTGTACTTTGACATGCTTTCGAACTGCTAGGTTGGCAGGAGCAGGGACCGAGCAATGGGAGCTCACCCCGTCACGGGGATTCAAACCGCTGACCTTCTGGTCATTGGAGAAATGTTGGAGGCTTTGAAGTGATGCGACACCCCCCCCCCCAAGCCGAGGAGATGAGTAACTAGACAACCTTTAGAAAACCTCTGAAGGCAGCACCATACAGGGAAGTTTTTCAATGTTTAATGCTTTATTACGTTTTTATTTAAACCCATTAAATTCCATGCAATATTTATCAATTACTAATACTAAAATTAATGAAGTTATAATAAATTTCAATTAAAATATAACTTGAGGTGTAAGACAGCTTAAGCTAAAGTAATTAGGAGCAGACTGTCATCTCAACCTTCTGTGAGAATCTTTTCTTCCTACTCTACCACCCACAGCTCATCCCAACATCTCTCTTTCTCAAATGTCACTCACTGTTCCTTCGTATCTGCTTTGTCCTTCCTTCCACTTTGTTCTTCCTTCAACCAAGCCCAAGTGGCTGGGGCGGGTTTTATTATTGTTATTATTATTATTGAATAGGATGTCCCTATTTTCATCAGAGAAACTTTGGAGGGTATGGAATTGAGGTAGCCATCTCGGGTGGCAGAATCCCAAGGTGCAGCAGTCGCATAGCTGATTTCCCCACTCTGTTGCCCCTGCCATAGAAGCAAGGAGAACCAATAGCTTCCGCTGAGATCTCGTGAGATCTCACAGAACACTGACAAGATCTCGCCACTGCCGCCATGTCTCACTTCTCCCGTGGTAAGGCATGCCCTACCCATTCCCACTGGCGCCGCTAAAGAAGCAAGGAGAAGCAGCTGTGGCTTCTGGCAAGATCTCGCAGACATCTTGAGGAATCTCATCGGAACCTGGAAGCCATTTTGCCTCACTGCCAACTGGAGGGCCACTGGTTCCTCAGCTGCAGCGACGGAGCAAGCCAATCGGGCGGCTGGGGCAGTGCGTACCCTGCGTCCAGGGGCAGGGCCCGCGGCCCATGGGGTGGGGCAAGCTGGGGCAGGACACTCCGTGGGGCCTCTGAGGAGTCTGCCTGCCTCCTCCCACTCAGTCGCCCTACAGCTGAGGGGGAGGTGGTGGGTGGACCGTTTGGGGCAGCATGGAGCCTGCGGGCGCCCAAGCTACCACGTCACTCCCAGGAGAGATGCGTGGCTCGGGCGCGCTGTAGGCATTTTGTCACCCCCCTCAGTGGTGACACCCGGGGCGGATCACCCCCACCACACCCCCTTCCTCCACCCCTGCTCAGCTGGGGTCTAAAAGAATCAAATATCAAGGACATTTTGAAACAGCTCACAGCAGACCCAATGATATAACTGAATTATAGAGTTGGAAAGGGACCTTGAGGATCTTCAATGCCCTGCAGTGCGGGGATATGCAGCTATCTCTTACAGGGATCAAATCTGCAACCTTGGCATTATCATTTCCCCCCTTGAACATTCGGCTGGATGTTGAGTCCTATGATGCTCAGCGGCTTGCACACTACACTGTGAACAAAGAGAGACTTTTCCCACCCCATAAGCCTTCTGCTAGAAAGCCTACCGTGATTAGACCTGTAATGATTCAATTCAGTGGTTGCTTTGGGGAATAGGCCTGTGAATTTAGCACTAAAATAAAGTGTACATCAACAATGGCTTGCTTCTGTAACTGAGCAGATGTGCCTAATTTTCTTACCTTATTTATTCTGCATTTTTATTTTATTTTTTTGTAACTGAGCAGAACTTACACCAATAAGTATAAGGAGAAGCATGGGGCTGCCCAAGGCATTGAAAACCCACCCCTCCCCTAACCACAGGAAATCTGATGTAGTAATCCTCCAATTTCTGAGTTTTCAGCAAGCATTATCAACATACTTGCATGTGTTTTGTTTCAATAAGGGTGAGAAACTTGCTTTTAAAAAAAATAACAATGAAGATTCCCAGGAATTCCAAGAACCATGCAACAGGCAATTCTTTTTCTGCAGTCTTGCATAAATGTGGCATCAGTGCTTTTCCCCCTAGAAAAATAGGTGCCTGTACTCATCATGAAGTTGTTACAATAAGTGTCACGCTTTGTAACAGCAGCTTAAAGAGGTGCCAGTACTGCATACCCCAAGGAAAAAAACGCTTTGTGTGGCATGCATGCAACTCATAGCTGTCAAGCGTCCCTTATTTGGCGGGAAACTCCCTTATCCCAGCACCTGCAGTCCCTTACTGATGTTGTTCCTTAAATTTCCCAAGTTTCAAAGGAAGCAGCTCCTCTCCCTCCCTCCCTCCCTGCCAGCCAGGGAGGAGGGAGGCTCCAACTGTGTTGCTTGGCTGCCCGGCCTCCTCTAACCAGCCTCGGTCCCCAGGAGCCCCCAGGGACCTTCCACCACCATCCTCCTCGCGGCCGCCAAACTGAGCGTCTCTGCCTGGGGCCTCCCCTCTGCCCATCACCACTGCTCCCGCTAGGCTGTACTGCGGCTGCGCTGCCAAAGGGCCCGGATGAGATGGGCAGCCTGGCGCGGCCTATGAATTGCTGAGGAGCCTTGAGAGGAGAGCGAGGGCAACCATAGAGAAAGCAGTTCAGGGAGAGGAGGAGGAGGAGGAGGTGCGGGCAGGTGTTCCAAGGGCTAACCATAGAGGGGGAAAGTGGAGGAAGGACCGCAAGCGCTTTTCCCACAGATTTGTAGTGGTAGACTAGCATAGATGGTCTGATCTGTGGGTTTACTTTGGGCGCTATTTCCCCTCCCCTCCTCCCGCCCCGCCTGATGGAACTGAGAGCTGCAGATGGAGCATGAGAGAAGAGATACAGAAGTGCAACAGCATCTTTGTAGCTTGGACTTCGCTTTGCACGAAAATTGGTTGCTGTTTGTAGTTACTTAATTGCAGTGTTTCATCAGCTGGTGTCTTGAGCAGCAACCTCTGGAAATGAAGGGCCAAAAACCAGCGCTGCTCTCCAAAATTATCTGGTCCCTTTTAACTTCATATTTCCGCTGGTTGACTAAAATCCTTTATTTTGGCTACTGATCCCTTATTTTCGAGGCTGCTGGTCCCTTATTTTCAAATCTGTAAGTTGACAGCTATGATACAACTGCCTAACCCACAGTGTTGAAGTTAGGTCATTTTAAACTCTGGTCTTTATGATCTTACAGCCTGTCCACCCCCCTTTAGATGCACAGTCGTACCTTGGAAGTTGAACGGAATCTGTCCAGGAAGCTCCTGCAGCCAATCGGAAGCTGCGGAAGCCCTGTCGGATGTTTGGTTTCCAAAGAATGTTTGCAAACCAGAACAGTCACTTCCACTTTTGTGGCGTTCGGGAGCCAAAACGTCTGAGTACCAAGGCATTCGGGATCCAAGGTATGACTGTAATGTGTATTACTTTATTTATGTCAAAATATAACAAACCAACTCTACTGCACTTGAAAGCCCTCCGAAGTGATGATCTGGGGTTCTGGCCCAAGGTCCTATTCTGACAGCACAATTGAACCTTAATATTGATGCTGTACAGTAAATTCATTGACGGAGAGAGACCCTTGCTCTTATCTTTTTTATGTATCGGAATGAATACAAGCAATTTTATTTCTTAATTTAGGGGGGGGGGAACCTGTATCCCTCTGAACAGCTTAAATGAAGAAATCTGTGTACAGTTATCTGCTGGTCAACTTCAACCCAATGTCAACTTTTCCCCATTTCTTTTAAACGTTGTTGGCAGAGGTCTGTCACCTACCTCAATCCCTCTGTTCTCCTTTTCCTGTTTGACAAACATAGTTCCTTGATTCCAGGAGGGAACAGACAAATCTCCTGAATTAAAGCCTGTTCATTAAAAAACAATAAACAAAAAAACCCTGTTGTAAGACCCTAATTGGTCTTGCAACAGTCTCACAATTACCAGGCCAATCGAGCTTTGGAAAATACTTGAAGAGGGGATTTTCTCCTCCCACCGGGAGTCTTTATAGCACAGATTTGTTAGCCAAAACTGCCTTGATGCATAGAAAATCTGATTTGCGCTTTGGGACCTCTGTGAGTGGATTAGCCACCCCTCCTCGTTTAATTTCTGGAGGTAAAAGGCGTGACCTTGTCAGAATCATTTCCACCCCTGCCTGCGCCCTTAATGGAATATATCATAGAGCATTAATGAATTGATTAACCACTTTACAGAAAGTTTGCTTTGATTAAGCGTGATTGTAAAATCCTCTCTGTCAGGAGTGAAAGCTTTCCTTCCCCCCTCCCCCTGCCCAATGCGCAAAGTCATTCATCTTTCACTTATTTCCTGCACATTGCGGTAAACTGATCTTAACAGCTTTTTTCAATCTTAGCAGTCATTTTAATCACTTCCACTACTAGGTAGTTTTAATGAAAACGGGGAAAAAAACTACTGGAAAAAAACCAGGACTTCTAAAAATGGGAAATCACCAGAAGACAACATGCATGAATGCGAACCCAAATGGTGACCTCTCTCAGGCGCTATTCATGTTTTGGTATTTACAGCTGCGCTGCTATCCATGTTCACCTCATTTTATTGATTTGGGATGACAATACAGCCTTCTGTGTATGATGTTTAACTACCTTTCCTTTGGTAAACAGCCTTTTTCTAACTAACATTTGCTTTGACAAAGTTCCCATGTTCGTAATGCAAAACCTACAGAAGAAGCTTTGTGCACTTGGAAACTGTCTCCTCGAAGGCCATTGTTCAGGCAATTTATGGCTTTTTTATTTTAGTTTATTTCATTTATTTACTTTATCTTTAAAAAACTTTTTTTTGTCGTCGTTTAAGAACAGAGATCAGAGAAGCAGCATCTTCATTTCATACAAATGTATAGTCAAAAAAGAAAGAAAAAAGGAGGGAAGAGAGACCTCTTTGTTGGCTTATATTTACACCGAAATATGTGTTCTTTTAAGCATATGGCCTCACTGACCAGCTGAAATTTCCAAATGGTTTTCATAGGCAGCCCCACATACAATGCATTATAGTAATCAAGCCTGGTTGGTATCAGGCTTTCAGAAATGGAAACATTTGTCTTGGTCAATCAAAATTTGTTAAGAAGATCCCTGGTGCCATAGGAGGACATGTTCCTACCACAGCAGTACCTATTTATCTACTTGCACTGGCCTGCTTACAAACTGTTAGATTGGCAGGAGCTGGGACAGAGCAACAGGAGCTCACCCCCTTACGGGGATTCGAACCGCCGACCTTCTGATCGGCAAACCCAAGAGGCTGAGTGGTTTAGACCACAGTGCCACCCACTCCCTGGAAACGGCGTTTCTGTGCTCTCTGGTTTCCGTCACAGTGTCCCATTGCGCCAGAAGCGGTTTAGTCATGCTGGCCACATGACCTGGAAAGCTGTCTGTGGACAAACGCCAGCTCCCTCAGCCTGAAATCAAGATGAGCACCACACCCCATAGTCGCCTTTGACTGGACTTAACCGACCAGGGATCCTTTAGTTCTACCAGCCAAAAGTACACCTTACTGTACCCAGCTTCATATAAATATGTTGAGAAAAGTGTAGTACCACACTTCTTTATCCAGACGGCTGATCTTATTAAAAAATCTTCATACAATTCAGTCGTGGTTGGGGAACT
Organism: Podarcis gaigeae; assembly: GCF_964106915.1. NCBI lineage: Eukaryota > Metazoa > Chordata > Lepidosauria > Squamata > Lacertidae > Podarcis > Podarcis gaigeae. The sequence goes on along the minus strand of NC_139694.1, from coordinate 13,519,148 downwards.
TCGTCCTTGCGTGTGTGTTTTCCGTTGAACCACATCCCTGGCCAAGTTGATTATTCCCCTGCAAAGGAAAAGTTTCAGATCCTGCAAGACAAGTTGTAAAACCGGGTTTACTCCATCAGTTGAGAATCCACTGTGACCATTGTTTAATTCAGTAGTAGGACTTAAATCAAAGCCTTCTTAGATTAACTTATGAATTGTGTAGAGGGAGTGGATAGAAATGATTTTCTTGCTGCCCTCTTCTATAACATTGGAGGTAAAATAGGGGATGTGGGTGGCGTTGTGGTCTAAACCAGTGTTTTTAAACCACTGTTCCGCGGCACACTAGTGTGCCGCGAGATGTTGCCTGGTGTGCCGTGGGGGAAATTGGAAAATTCGAAAGATTTAAAAATAAAGTATTTTATAATTTTTCATATTTCTGTTTACTTACTATTTCATAATAAAGTAATTATAAAATACTTTCTTTGTGTTTATTTGATTCCTATTCAAAAGAATTATTTTATATATAGTCAATATAGGCACAGAGTTAATTTTTTTAACATTTTCTAATGGTGGTGTGCCTCGTGATTTTTTTCATGAAACAAGTGTGCCTTTGCCCAAAAAAGGTTGAAAAACACTGGTCTAAAACACCAACCCTTTGGGGCTTGCTGATCGGAAGGTCAGTGGTTCGAATCCCCGCAATGGGGTGAGCCCCCGTTGCTCTGTCCCAGCTCCTGCCAACCTAGCAGTTCGAAAGCACACCCCTGCAAGAAGATAAATAGGTACCGCTGCGGTGGGAAAATGAACAGCATTTCCATGCACTCTGGTTTCCATCACAGTGTCCCGTTGCGCCAGAAGCTGTTTAGTCCTACTGGCCACATGACCCAGAAAGCTGTCTGCGGACAAACGCTGGCTCCCTCAGCCTGAAAGTGAGATGAATGCCGCAACCCCATAGTCGCCTTTGACTGGACTTAACAGCCCAGGGGTTCTTTACGTTTACCTTTACCTTTACCTTTACCTTTACCTTTACCTTTACCTTTACCTACAACATTGGAAATTACAGGTGGAGTTGAAATTGACCAGTAATAGATTTAGGAGAGGCAAAAAAGAACTATTTGTTTACACAACATGTAATTAATTTATGTATTGTGTTAATTCCTGGTAATATGAACTGCTCTGACAATGAAACAGATCCACTTGGAAGGTGGCACACTCCCTTTGTGTTGGAGGCTTTTAAAGAGAAGCTGAGTCAGAGATCCTGTGGCAGAAATTTCCTGCATTGGCAAGGGGTTGGCCTCAGTGACCTCAGAGGTACCTTCTTGCTCTGTGATTTTATGACAGCTAAATGGACACCACCCCATGCTCAGAAGCACTGTAACTATCTATGCTCTTAATCCCAAATGCTGGGGACAAACAACACGGGAGGGCTGTTTGTTGCCTTCATGCTGCGCTTATTAGTTTCCCAGAGGTATCTAGCTGACCACTGCTGGAACCAGGATGCTTGGCTAAACAGATCCCTGATCTGATCTCCATTGAGGCTCTCCTGTTCTTAACTGGGTTTGTGGCTCTCAGCCTAGATCTAGATGACCAATTAACTTAAGAAGTGATGACTTTTTAACTCTCTTTGACTGTAGGCTATTTGAATAGTTCATTACCCAACTAAATTATGCTAGTCAGGTAAATCTGACATCTGAAATAAATTTAGAGATTAATGTTGATTTGCGCCTGGGAAAATGAAACTGCATGGAGCAAATCCAAATCATCCTAAATATAATTAGGCTGGGAATATTTTTTTTTTCCTGAAGAAAAACAGTCTAAGGGCAAATCCCCTATCTCCATTAAAAGTTGTGGGAAAATTCTCCCCTGGTTTTGCTGCCATTAGGTTTTCTTTTTTGCTCTTCCCAATTTCAGATTGGAAAGTCAGCAAAGTGAGATGTGTCTCTCTCTGTGTGTGTCTGCATTATTGCATGAAAGTGTGGAATTGTAAGTTCTCTCCTCCACTGGCACTGTGGAGGCTGTCCTTTTTAAAAAAGGGAGGCTGTTTACACTAAAAATGAAAGTGCTTAAGTACTAGTTGTCTGTAAGAGACAACACACCAAGCTCAACAGCACAGAATCCAAAGACCACTCTTGTGAACCCAATAGTCATTTTATAATTATTTTGGAGGCACTGGCGTTAGAGCCAAACTAGATGCAAGGCTAAATGAAATGCATCATTAGAAACTGCATCAGGTTTAAAATGGAAAAAAATAACAAGTCTGGTTTTTAACTGGGACCACAGTGCAGGGGGGGGGGAGTTTTAACAGCCATGAACCCCACCCTCACCCCAAATTCTAAGAGCATGGTGCTCTTAGCCTTAGGACCATGGCAGGTGATCTTGTTTATGAGTGAAAAGGGACTTATTTGCTGTCCCATCTAGTTTGGACCTCAGCCAGCCCAATATTCTGCATATTAGGCCCTTAGGCAGGAAGCCTGTAAATGACTCTATAAAATGATGTGACAATCTTAATGCTATTTCTGTGGACACTGTATTAAATTTGATCTAATAATTTAATAATTTAGAAGGAAGGAAGGAAGGAAGGAAGGAAGGAAGGAAGGAAGGAAGGAAGGAAGGACCATGCTGTAAAATCTGGACTCCCTCCATCTGAATTCTGGTGTAAATATGTGAATAAATCACATATCTTAAAGCTTATCACCGCTTCCACCATGTCTCCAATTTTCCAAAGGAGCATAGACCTTGGTTGAGGGCCACAAATCGGCAGAGATTGGGGTGACCAGTAGTGTAACAGTATGCATTCACATTAAGCGTCTCTTAGCTTGGCAAAGACAAGCAGACAGGAACTTGTGTTTACTACAGGAGAAGAAGATATCTGCCTATCTGAGATAGTTCCCCTGACCTACCACAAAATGCACCCAGCTGTTTGCTGATTGCAAAAGCCCAACTGCCCGATATTTCACTTCAACTTAAGTTGCAAGAGTTATCAGCTTGGATATATGAAATTCCAAGAACCCATGTCCCTTTAGACCTACATTTATAAACTACATAAGCCACAAAACTTATTTAGGTGCTGGAATGCAGCGATGGCAGCCAGCTTGTTGTTGTTTAGTCGTTTAGTCGTGTCCGACTCTTCGTGGCCCCCTGGACCAGAGCACACCAGGCACTCCTGTCTTCCACTGTCTCCCACAGTTTGGTCAAACTCATGCTGCTAGCTTCAAGAACACTGTCCAACCATCTTGTCCTCTGTCGTCCCCTTCTCCTTGTGCCCTCCATCTTTCCCAACATCAGGGTCTTTTCCAGGGAGTCTTCTCTTCTCATGAGGTGGCCAAAGTACTGGAGCCTCAGCTTCAGGATCTGTCCTTCCAGTGAGCACTCAGGGCTGATTTCCTTAAGAATGGAGAGGTTTGATCTTCTTGCAGTCCATGGGACTCTCAAGAGTCTCCTCCAACACCATAATTCAAAAGCATCAATTCTTCGGCGATCAGCCTTTTTTATGGTCCAGCTCTCACTTCCATACATCGGCAGCCAGCTTGGAAGTCTTTAAAAGGGGATTCGTGGAGAATAAGACTATCAATGGCAACTAGCAGCCACAATGGCTATGTTCTACGAGGGGCATTCATTAAAGATTTCTCCTAATGTACTTCTCATGGACTGAGACAAACTGGGCACAGTTATTAGTCCTTCTCTACATAGCTACCCGCAAGAGTCAAACACTTCTCCCATCGCTTTACGTAGCTGTGGAGACTTCACCTGTAGAAGTCGGCAGGTTGCGTCAGAAGCCACGTCTTGAACTCAGAAATCAGCATTTCGTCATCTGGAAAAAGCTTGCCCTTCAAAAATAACCTCATGTTTGGAAAGAGGTGGAAGTCTGATGGTGCGAGGTCAGGAGAATAAGGGGGTGAGGAAGGATTTCATAGCCATAGGACCGTGCTTTCCTCTGAGCAACATGTGAGTTGTGAACCAGGGCATTATCCTGCAGGAGGCAGACACCTTTGGTCAGCATACCATGCCTTTTGATTTTGATGGCCTTCTGCAATTTCTGCAGCAGTCAAGCGTAGTATGTCCTGGTAATTGTGGTACCCTTTGTCAGGGAATCCATCATCACTAATCCACACTGGTCCCTAAGGGCTGTGAGCATGACATTGCCCCAGTGGCGTAGCGTGGGGGGTGCAGGGGGGTCGGGCGCACCGGGCACAACATCTGGGGGTTAGGGTTAGGGGGCGCAAATCCACGGGTTAGGGGGCGCAAATTACTTGCCTTGCCCCGGGTGCTGACAACCCACGCTACGCCACTGCATTGCCCACTGATGGTTGGACACGAGAGGCAGTGTGGTGTAGTGGTTAAGAGCGGTTGACTCGTAATCTGGTGAACCGGGTTCGCTTTCCCGCTCTTCCACATGCAGCTGCCGGGTGACCTTGGGCTAGTCACACTTCTCTGAAGTCTCTCAGCCCCACTCACCTCACAGAGTGTTTGTTGTGGGGGAGAAAGGGAAAGGAGATTGTTAGCCGCTTTCAGACTCCTTAGGGTAGTGATAAAGCGGGATATCAAATCCAAACTCCTCCTCCTCTTCTTCTTCTTCTTCTTCTTCTTCTTCTTCTTCTTTGGAGGTGGTGAGGCAGAGTGCTAGCATTGTTTGGACTGGAATTTAGTCTCTGGGTCATAAAGATGGACCCATGTTTCGTCCTGAGTAATTAGTCTGGCAAAGAAGTCATCATGGTTTTTGTGACACATGGCCAAAAGAGCCCATGAGCACGTGACTCGTTCCTGCTTCTGGAAAGGCATCAGCAGCCAGGCAACCCACCGTCCAGACACCTTTCCCATGTGCAAATGGTCATGGATGATTTTTTCTACAGAGCCCACACTGTAGACATGTGCAGCTAGTTGGCGAACGGTTACAGTATGCGGCGATCCTCCAAAATGGCAGCCTCCACTTGCTGGATAGTGTCTTCTTCAATGGTGGACTGTGGTTGCCCAGGAATGGGAGCTGTTCCACTGAAGTCTGACCACACTTAAGCTGACAATGCCAGTGCTTGACTATGTCATACAATGGGTCATCCTCCCCATAAGTCCCTTTCATCTCATCGAACGTCTCCCATGGTGTGCGCCCCTTCAAGTATAGGAACCTGATGACCCCTCTGCATTCAACTGGTTCCAATATCAGACATTACTCCATGTTAAGCTCCCGTAACAGAGAAACTGTTAGGAGTTCAGAGCTACAAATTACCACGTTACCTATGGAGAGATGTGTCATTATACATGTGCAATTTCATCCTCCTACAATAACCGGAAGTGGATCAGGGGAAATCTTTAATGAGCGACCCTTGTACCTCAGCAGCTGGAGGCAATGCACCTCTGTGCGCCAGTTGCTGTGTACACATGTGGAGAGAGAGGGGTGTTGAACTGAGGCCCTGCTTGCAAGTTTCCCATAATCCACTGCGACAGCAGGGTGCTGGTGTTGACCTATAAAGCCTCACACAGCTCAGGATCACCTTAAGGATCACCTCCCCCTGTTTGAACCAACCTGGACCCTGCTCTTGTCATCTAAGGCCCTTCTTTATGTCCCCCATCCCAGAGAGTTTTGGGGGTGGCAACAAGAGAACGGGCCTTTTCTCTGTTGGCTCCCCGATTGTGAAATGCAGACCCTCCAAGTGTCCCTATTTTCCAGGGACAATCCCAGATTTACAGAAGCCATCCCAGTTTCTGATTTGATCCCAAAATGCCCCACTTTCCCTTAGGATGTCCCTATTTTCATCAGAGAAATGTTGGAGGGTATGGAGTTATGCAACTCCTGAGTCAAGCAAATAAGTAACTATACTACCTTTAGAAGACTTCTGAATGCAGCACTGTATAGGGAGGTTTTTTTAATGTTTAATGTCTTATTGTGTTTTTATAGGTGTTGAAAGCTGCCCACAGTGGCAACCCAGTCAGATGGAGGTATTATTATTATTATTATTATTATTATTATTATTATTATTATTTGAATAGGCCATCCCTATTTCCATCAGAGAAATATTGGAGTGCATGGAAATATTGGAGTTCGCCTGGGGCCATCGCTACATATCTTTAGGCACCAGGCAAAAACACTGCTCTTTACCCAGGCCTATGGATATTCAATAATCTATGGCCTGTGAAAGTGAGGGAGAGGACAGTTATTATTATGACTATTTTATTATTAGGCTTATGCTTTGTATTATGTTTTTATCATTGATGTTCTGTAATGTGTTTTTAATGTTGTACACCGCCCTGGGATCTTTTGATAAAAGGCAGTATGTAATAATAATAATAATAATAATAATAATAATAATAATAATAATAATAGATGGGCCTTGGGCCTGATCTAGAATGACTCTTCTTATTAAGTGTTAGACAGAACAGTTAGCTGTTCAGCTTTCAGCTTTCCATGCATGTTCTTTGAATATCCATCTCAATCAGGTTTTAAAAACTCCGATGAATGGGTACAGTTCAGTTAAAAACATACTTTACTATCTCCCCTTGGAAATCCATGGAACTTAAATTGCTTGACGAGATGCCACCTAATATTTACACCAATATTAACTGAGACATGCGCCCCTCCTGGAGGGTCATTCTTTTGTAGGTGGGATCCAGCCACATACCAGCAAATTTAGTGCAGCATTGTTGAGCTCCATTCAGTCACTTTTTGCAAGGCATTCACAATGCCACCATCCAGTCATTCCCATCCTATATTTCTGTGTGGTTCCTTCGTCTTTTCTCAGAAGAATTGAAAAGGACTGCAAGCTCTATAGGTGTAGGTGCCTTTAGGGCTGCACTTCTCTTAAAATAAAAAAAAAGGTGGGGAAAAGGTTACATGAACAGTATATACTGGAAAGAGAACCAGTGCACAGTCGTTCCATCATTTCATAGAACCATCGAATTGTAGAGTTGGAAGGGACCATGAAGAAGAAGAAGAAGAGGAGTTTGGATTTGATATCCCACTTTATCACTACCGGTAGAAGTCTCAAAGCAGCTAACTGTTGGGTTGAAATAGAATCATAGCATCCCATCAGCTAACAATCTCCTTTCTCTTTCCTCCCCCACAACAAACACTATGTGAGGTGAGGGGGGCTGAGACCCTTCAGAGAAGTGTGACTAGCCCAAGGTCACCCAGCAGCTGCATGTGGAGGAGCGGAGACGTGAACCCGGTTCCCCAGATTCAAGACTACCGCTCTACACCACACTGGCTCTCATGAGGGTCATTTAGTCCAACCCCATACAACGCAGGCATATTTAGCCCAACATGGGACTTGAACCCACAACCCTGAGGCCACTGTATTCTGCTCTGGTCAGACCTCACCTGGAGTACTGTGTCCAGTTCTGGGCACCACAGTTCAAGAAGGACACTGACAAACTGGAACGTGTCCAGAGGAGGGCAACCAAAATGGTCAAAGGCCTGGAAACGATGCCTTATGAGGAACGGCTAAGGGAGCTCGGCATGTTTAGCCTGGAGAAGAGGAGGTTAAGGGGTGATATGATAGCCATGTTCAAATATATAAAAGGATGTCACATACAGGAGGGAGAAAGGTTGTTTTCTGCTGCTCCAGAGAAGTGGACACGGAGCAATGGATCCAAACTACAAGAAAGAAGATTCCACCTAAACATTAGGAAGAACTTCCTGACAGTAAGAGCTGTTCAACAGTGGAATTTGCTGCCAAGGAGTGTGGTGGAGTCTCCTTCTTTGGAGGTCTTTAAGCAGAGGCTTGACAACCATATGTCAGGAGTGCTCTGATGGTGTTTCCTGCTTGGCAGGGGGTTGGACTCGATGGCCCTTGTGGTCTCTTCCAATTCTATGATTCTAAGAGTCTCATGCTCTGCTGACTGAGCTGTCCCAGGGCTTTGATTCCTTTAAAAACAAAGACAGGGTCATAAAATGGCACCCACCTCCAAAGGTTACAGAGAATGTGGAGACACAACATAGAAAAAGTGCAGTTCCTCTAACAGTGTAAAAAGTAAATTGAGGCTTACATTGGAAGAACAATGACTAGGGATGGATCTACACAAAACGCTATAAATAAGTCATAAATTAAATTGTTATAAGAAAAGCGGGGGAAACCCCTATGTAAAATTGCATAGAAAAGTGTTGTGCTCTACAGCGCTCTCTAGTGTTGCATGCTTATAACACATTTAAAACACTGTTTTTTGACTAATGTACCTGAGTCCTAGGAAACACTAGAGATCACCCATCTGGAAGCAGTCTTCTTCCAATTGTTCCAAACAGAACCAGGCAATCATATTTAGAAGTGGGAATTGGCATAGCAGGTTGAGAGCAAATGTCAGTCCCTGGGAATTCTCTTGCTCAGATTTCACCTCATCCTTGAGAGTGGACTAAAGTGAGCCTCTCTCTTTCCCTCCATTGGAAGGATGGAAAATGGAATGGAAAATGAGAGCAATAAAGGATTGTGGTTTGTAATCCATGTTAGTCATATTCAGAGCAGGCCCAGTGGAATTAATGGACAGGACTGGTGTGGCAGAAAGCAGGGAAAGTAGGCAGGTAGGAAGTGGCTGAAAGCAGGCTGAGGTAAAATGTACAAACCAAAGGACATTGCGTAAAATAAGATGTTGAACACACAAATCAAGCACTTTTCCTACACAATACAGAACTAAACTCGTAAAACAAGACCAGAACAAGCAGTTGTCATGCTTTGCTATCCATGCTCTTTATAGCATGGGGTAATTTAAAGCGATTGCCGTTTGCCTTCAGACGTATTCGGTTCACGATAAAAATCTAGCGTCAAAACCTTCAGCGGTCACAATCAGATTGTTGCAACTTAAAAATAGAGCCAGGGTCGATTTGTATTAACTGTAAGGCCACTTAAGACTCTCATAGCCACTCTTAGGTGAAGTAACGGCATCCGGCTCCTTTGTATGATGTGTGGTGGAAAGAAACTTGGTAAAAATGAGTAGGTGGGTGTGATTTGGTTATCACCTCTTATATATTATATTATACAGTGGTACCTTGGGTTAAGAACCTAATTCGTTCTGGAGGTCCGTTCTTAACCTGAAACTGTTCTTAACCTGAGGTACCACTTTAGCTAATGGGGCCTCCCGCTGCCGCCCACCACACAATTTCTGTTCTCATCCTGAAGTAAAGCTCTTAACCCGAGGTACAATTTCTGGGTTAGCGGTGTCTGTAACCTGAAGCATCTGTAACCCGAGGTACCACTGTATATTTTTATATATATACAGTGGTACCTCGGGTTACATACACTTCAAGTTACAGATGCTTCAGGTTACAGACTCCGCTAACACAGAAATAGTACCTCGGGTTAAGAACTATGCTACAGGATGAGAACAGAAATTGTGCAGCAGTGGCATGGCGGCAGCAGGAGGCCCCATTAGCTAAAGTGGTACTTCAGGTTAAGAACAGTTTCAGGTTAAGAACGGACCTCCAGAACGAATTAAGTATGTAACCAGAGGTACCACTGTATATTATGCCGTGTGTGTGTATTAATTTTTAAAAGGCATTAATCAGTGTACCTAAAACATCATAAAACAATCTGCCCTACTGAAAGATTGGCTCCACACAGATGTGGAATGAACATTGCATGGCAGTTTCACAAACTGAAGCCATTGAGTAGGCACCTATAGGGCAAGTTGACTCTCCAGGTTAACTGGTCTCTACTTACCTGGCAGGGGAGACACCTTGATCATGAGCTGGTCTCAAGCTGTCAAGAGCTCTAAATAAAAAATAGTAAACACTGAATTTGGCATAGTAAACCTCTACCTTTTGTCACGAAACTGTATCTGATTGAGGACTACAGGCAAACAGGAGCTGAAGCACTTGAACAGGCCAGATGTTTAAATAACTCTGCACTGCCCTCTGGAGGGCTGTCATTGAGAATATTGTTGATGTCTTTAAATAGATGTGCATCCTCTGTGTTGCTCCTCTGAAGTAATTATTTTTATTGATTTTCTGTACTTTTAAACAAATTGTCACTTTTGAATGAATGGGTGACCTCACTGGAATATTGTTGGCTAGGTCAATACACTTCCCAAAAAACCAGGTGTCACATGATGTGGGGGGAAAGTGTTGTAGTTTAGTCGTTTAGTCGTGTCCGACTCTTTGTGACCCCGTGGACCAGAGCACGCCAGGCACTCCTGTCTTCCACTGCCTCCTGCAGTTTGGTCAAACTCATGCTGGTAGCTTCAAGAACACTGTCCAACCATCTCATCCTCTGTCGTCCCCTTCTCCTTGTGCCAACATCAGGGTCTTTTCCAGGGAGTCTTCTCTTCTCATGAGGTGGCCAAAGTATTGGAGCCTCAGCTTCACGATCTGTCCTTCCAGTGAGCACTCAGGGCTGATTTCCTTAAGAATGGATCGGTTGGATCTTCTTGCAGTCCATGGGACTCTCAAGAGTCTCCTCCAGCACCATAATTCATTATGGGGAAAATTAGACTGTGCTTAAAAAAAATTACATACACACTAAATTCAAATGTCTATAATTTGAGCCACTTGCAGTGTGGTTCACAAATGCATCAGAAAGTTATGCATGACCTCCACATCAGCTTTGATTAATGGTCGATGCTGCCTTCTAACTGCTCTATTTGACTGAAAGGGGGGGGGGGAGAGAGATAAAAGTGAAAAAGCAGTAGCATATTCTGATGTGGCAATAGACAAATGTTTTCATGCATCATGGCACCTTGGTAAAAGAAAGCTCTCCAAAACAGGATTTTCCTGTTGGCAAGGAGACACTATATTTGCTTAAAACAACAGTCGTATGTTTCTGCAGTATTCAACAGGTACAAACAAGGAAACATAGAAATAGAGGAAAGGGGGGGGGAGAACTATTGGGGAGGGTGGAATTATAGCCTGACATTTACAAAGATAGCTCAGAATGTTTCAGTGAGTGACAAATATAGTTGAAAGCTGCCCAGGTATTTTTACATAAACCTGATCGTTCCCATATGCTGATGTTTCCCAATATTGCGATAAGCCTGTAATTCTTGCTGGGTTTTATTTAGTAACATGATAAATTACTTTCCAACTGTCAGTAGCAGAAACTTTTACATCTTGGTTTTCTCTTCTTCTCTTCTTTTAAGTATCTTTGCGCTAAAGCCACTTCATTCCATTTCTGACAGGAGTTGTAATGTTGCCAATCCTTGTATTCGTATCGAAATCATCAAAGTGGCTTATGGGATATTTTCTATGGTGGAAGTCAGTGTGGACAGTCAGAGGTGGATGAGGTTACTAGCATGAGGTTTAGTTGGAGAACAAGAGTACCGTGCTAAACCATACATTTCCCCCCTTCTTTTCTTGCAAGTTAAGATTTTTCTTTATTTGACTTATACTCTGCTTTTCTGTAATGCTGCTATCCCAAGAGGCTTACAAAATGTAGAAATACAGAACAGACACCAGTAACTGGAACTGTAGAAATACGTTCAACATGGTGCTTAGCATATCACTCTGTCAGTGTTAGTATTTATGGTTGCTGTATGGAACAATCTCCCTTCTCCTCTGCCGATGTGCAGTTCTGGGGTTTCTCCTGACATTCCCCCTTGGCCAGTTTGAGGGATGTAGAGGTGGGAAGAAGGGGGAAACAGCCCATTCCTCCAGTAGAAGTCCTTCTTGGGGGTCTTCTACTGGCAGCACTAGTAAATGGAATCCAGCTCATAGTAAAAACAGAATAATTTGAATTACCCAGGAGTGCATTTAAGGTGTGTGTGTGTGTGTGTGTGTGTGTGTAACATTCATTTCATTTTATGTACAAGGTGTGACCGGAAAGTTTGGTGAATGGTCACAGAAATCCGACAAGGAGAAATATTTGAACATACAATCGGCATTGGAAACCCACAAAATGATCACAGTTCTGTACGGAGATGAAGCTGTAACTTGAAAGACAGTGTATGAGTGGTTTAAGCATTTCCGTGAAGGGCGGCAAACCATCAAAGATGGCCCTCGGTCTGACAGACTGTTGACAATCAGAACGGCGGCAAATGTCGACAGAGTTTGTGAGTTATTGATGCGAGATCGGCACTTGTCCATCTGAATGATGGTGGAAGAATTGCATATTCCATGTGAAATAATTACCAAGGTTACTGAGTTGTCCCACTGAAATATACTCAGAGTTGAGAGTGGATTTGATGCTCTTTATTCAGCTCATAGTGGTGAGGAGGAAATGAAAGTTTCCCCAAAGTATCTGCTTTATATACATTATTTACACAATGGGCTGCACGTGATTGGCTAATTCTGGAATTCTCCTGTAGGCCAATCAGGTTGTGGATTCACTTCCATCTGGAGCTGGATTGGGTGGCTCTTGCAGACCAATCATACTGCTGCATTGTTCTAGGACCAATCAGACTGCTGCATTTTGGATCCTGTTGTTCTAGGACCAATCAGACTGCTGCATTTTAGATCCTATTCAACTCAGTACATAACACCCACCCTCCATATTTTCCCAGTATGGCCCCACCGGATTTATTTCTTATTTCAAAACTGAAAACTGCACTGAAAGGGCACAGATTTCACAAGTGTCCAAGCTGCTGTGATGAGGGAACTGATAGCAGTACGAAAAGAGGACTTCTTCAGAAGTTTTCAACAGTTCTATGAACATTGTCAACAGTGCATTGTATCAGAGGGGGCCTACTTTGAAGGCCTGTAAGGTATGTATGTTTGACTATTTCTCACTGTCCGATTTCTGTGGCCATTCACCGAACTTTCTGGTCACACCTTGTAGTATACTTCTGTGCCACTTTTCACTCACACAAGTCACAAAGCGGCTTATATACAATAAATAATAACAGTGTAACAACAACAACAATGTATTATTTGTACCCCATGCATCTGACTGGGCTGCCCCAACCACTCTGTGGAGCTTCCAACATGTATAAAAACATGTTGTTGTTTAGTCGTTTAGTCATGTCCGACTCTTTGTGACCCCATGGACCAGAGCACGCCAGGCACTCCTGTCTTCCACTGCCTCCCACATTTTGGTCAAACTCATGCTAGTAGCTTTGAGAACACTGTCCAACCATCTCGTCCTCTGACGTCCCCTTCTCCTTGTGCCCTTAATCTTTCCCAACATCAGGGTCTTTTCCAGGGAGTCTTCTCTTCTCATGAGGTGGCCAAAGTATTGGAGCCTCAGCTTCACGATCGGTCCTTCCAGTGAGCACTCAGGGCTGATTTCCTTCAGAATGGATCGGTTGGATCTTCTTGCAGTCCATGGGACTCTCAAGAGTCTCCTCCAGCACCATAATTCAAAAGCATCAATTAGCCTTCTTTATGGTCCAGCTCTCACTTCCATACATCACTACAGGGAAAACCATAGCTTTAACTATACGGACCTTTGTTGGCAAGATGATGTCTCTGCTTTTTAAGATGCTGTCTAGGTTTGTCATTTCTTTTCTCATAAAAACAAAATAAGACATCGAACATTAAAAAGCTTCCCTAATACAGGCTGCCTTCAGATGTCTTCTAAAGGTTATATCGTTGTTCATCTCCTTGACATCTGATGGGAGCTCCATCGCAGTTTGTAGGGGAATTGGCATGTGAGGGAGAGTTGTTAGGGGGATGGGGAAAACAGGAAGGAATTGCTTATTGATGGGTGACTAGTCTCCCTTCTTCATTGGCTCTGAACTTGGGAGTCTTTTATTACCCTTCTTCTCCATGGGAAGCAATGTATCTCCCCTCCTAATAATAATATTGAGGCTACAAGGCTTCTCCTAATGAGAATCTAGATGTGGGGGTGGGGGTTCCCCCTCCAGTGTCTCACTCTTCCTGTTTCCATCTCTGCCCCATCCAGAAATCAACACAAGATTTAGCTGCTTCCTTCTCCCCACCTCTCTGTCTAGGTAGCAGCTGCCAGGACATTACACCCATTTGCTTCTACATGGTTCCATCCTTGTTCAGACATTGTGGTATACCACAATGGCGATATATCATGACGTTGACAACCGGATATTGCCCAACCCTTAGTCAATCATGGTGGCTGGAAACAGGAGTGAACGAAGGCAGTGACACCCAGGGCGGCAAACCACTGTGTACAGCGCATGTGGCGTACAGAGCAATGTCGTACATGTGCCCGCCCCCGGTGCAATGCCACTGGCTGGAAGAGGCTGCACTAAGAGACCAGCAGCCATGGCTGACTACTGCTTTGGAGCCAAGCTTGCTGAAGCTAAGAGAGAGGCAATGATATACAGTGGTACCTTGGAAGCCGAACGAAACCCATTCCAGAAGTCCGTTCAACTTCCAAAATGTTCAGAAACCAAAGTGTAGCTTCTGATTGGCTACAGGAAGCTCCTACAGCCAATCAGAAGCCGTGGAAGCCCCGTCAGACATTCCTCTTCCAAAAATTAGTTTGCAAACCAGAACAGTCACTTCCGGGTTTGCGGCGTTTGGGTCGAGAACTAGCTGTTCAAAAACCAAGGTATGACTGTACACACTTGGGTTATAATGTTCTATAGCTCTTTCGTTGCAGACTTCCATGTGTCAATGTGTGCTAATAAACCATATTACTCAATGACACCAGCTTCCACCGTGCCGCGATCCTCTCAACGGAAACACAACTCTGGGGAGGTGCCTGGACCCCTTGGAATTTTGCTACCACTCAGCAGAGATTGCAGAGGCGTGTAAGACCAGTAATAGACCCCAAGCTGGGAGAAGGCACTTTGGGCTGATAATGGCTCAGCAATAGAGCACAGGTCTTGTAGCATGCATAAAATGCCTCATTCAATCCCAGGCATCCTTAAATAGTGAGTGGGGGCAAAGGGAACCCACTCCAGACCCTGGAAAGCGATTGCTACCCTTGACTATTTTGAAGAAATATTGTATACACAACAGGCAGATGGATAGCTGAAGGTCTTTCTATCTATTTCTTTCTCTCTTTTTCTCTCTTGACTTTTATATTCCTCGATAGTTTATTTTTATTCCTGTATCATTACTCTCTCTCATTGTGCTTTGGTAAGAATTGTACGCAGATGAAGGGGAAGTGGCAGGGAAGGGGAGATCTCACAGGGTGAGGGGCTGTGAGGAGAGAGGGGGGAGCCCAGGTGAGAGCTGGCAGGGCACATCTTCCTTTGTAGGGGATGGAAGTTTAGATATCGTGCTGAAGGAGGAACTTACGGGGTGTTTTTTCTGTTTCTTCTTTCTTTAGTTTCTTTCTTCTCTTTATTTCCTGTAGATTAGTTTGTTTATTTTTATTGTATTGTGAAAAATTCAATAAAAAAATGTCAGAGAGAGAGAGAGAGAGAGAGAGAGAGAGAGAAAGAAAGAAAGAAAGAAAGAAAGAAAGAAAGAAAGAAAGAAAGAAAGAAAGAGAAAGGAATTGCTAGATGAACAAATAGATGAACAAATACTGTTACTCAGTGATTTCTCCTGTAGCTTCCTATTTTTGCCCCACATGTCCCAATTAAAGTGCTTCCAAAACAAACTCATGCTTCAAGGGGGGGCGGGAATGGAGGGAAGGCTACATGCATTTTTTCATCCAGCTTATCCATAAAAAGGTTTCGGATTTCATTTCTAGTGAAGGAGACCTTTGGGTGTGGTGGTTTCATGGGGTTTCTGATCCAGTTTAACTATCCCTAATTAAATCCTGTGTATTAAAATCTGTCCCTCATTAAAACAAATTCAGGAGACAGATAGTGCTGGAGATAACATAAATGTCTCTGGCGATTATGTAATTTTAAAAAAACCCTTTGTATTGAAATACGATTGGGCTCCTCTGAGCAGTCAGTTCCATCTCATACCTTGTTTGCTGGTACATGCCAGCATGTGTCACATTCAAATAACTTGCACTCACTGTTCAATAGCTCATTGGTTCATATGGTTCTGGGTCATTCTTCTGCAGCACTGCTTTCCAAAGTTACCCGCACTCAATAATCTGGCAATAATCCCTGCAACCATTTCTATTACATTTGTTTGAAAGACGAGAAGAGCCATTCATTTTTCGCATATTTCTGATGTTGTTAAAACACTGTTCGCTTGCAGTGTTCATTTTGGCAAGACAAGAAGTGTTCAGAACTTGACGACAAGTTCCCACTTTTCTTAATTGCTATTCAATTTCAGTTTACTTGATCTACAGACCATCAACGTCAAATGCAATGCAGGATTAACAAATCAACTACAGCAGAGAGAGAGAGAAATCACAATACACATACATAGAAATTGTGCCTTTTAAAGGGTATAGCAAAATCCAAAAACAGTCAGAAATATTTTTTAAAATGCAAACTCGAAATGCATCTGACATTTTCATCATTGTGATCACAGCAACGAACCTGATTATATATACCCTTAGGGTTGGAATGTGCCATCAAAACTGAAACATGGAATTTATCCAAGTTCCCTAAATGCAGAGGAAAATAAATCAGGATCTTATAACCTGTTAAAAAAATACATTGTAGAAGAACATGGGCTAATATGCCAGCTGAGCTGCTTTCCCAAGGATAAACTTTCAAATGCTGAGAGGCCGCCTCAAAAAACCACCTTCCCTGAATACAGACACCAAAGTATTGAACTGAGCCATCGAAAACGCTCTCCTTTATCTAGGAATGTTCGATCGTTCTAGAGAGAAGATTGATAACTTCCTTAAGTTTACAAAAACAGCTTTTCCGACATCTACAGAATAGCCAAAAAATCAGGACCGGGTTAACCATGGGCCAAGAACAGCCTCGATGCATGTCACCCGAGTTCACCCAGTTGGCTCGCCCAAAAACATACGGAGCTACTCTTAATGTGCCTGAATCACTTTGTGCAGATCAGTTTGTGTTGGTAGAACATGCCCCCCAGAAGAACATTCTCCTAGGCTAGCATATGTCCACGACTGAGCTACTACTGCAGTTTCTTAACATTCATAGCTCTCTTCTTGACCTTTCAAGTTAAGTAACAACCAAAAAGTGCAGGAAGAATAGGATGCATATAACATACCTTTGGCTGAATCCCTCTGGGAATTCGTCCTTCTCCCCCACCTCTCAAGATAATTACATGCTTTTAAAGGAAAGAAGACTCCGACTTGCTTTTGAAGTCAACGGAGTCCTCTATGCAAGGCTTTAAAAAGCTGTGCTATAGTGCCCCCCAAAGGAATAGGACTACTGGTACAGCTGTCAACTCCCCGGCGTTTAAAAAGTATTCCAGAGGATAGTAATTGATCCATGTGTGAGAGATCATTTTATTTTTCAAAAAAGAGGGGCAAAGGGCAGGGCTGAGAGCCCTGGAAGTTAGACTTGGGGAAGGCCGCCCCTTTACCATCTATTTCCAGAGCATCCCCTGGATAATAATCTGCACCTTCCTCTCACTTTAAAGGACCCAATGTTTTCCTGCTGCAAATATGCTGAATGTGCCATTTAAAAGTTGAAAGGGAAGTTTCTCCCTCTCTAGACTGCAGCCAAATCAAAAACAAAGGGCAGCATTGCCACTATTACTAAAAGGTTATCCTTAGCTCATTTAATTTTTTTTTTTAAAAAAACTTCCCTCCAAATTTAATGTGACTTTCTTTTGCCGGGCCCTGCATGTAATGGATTTTTAGTGCCGAAAACCAACATTTAAAGGAAACACACACATGAAAGAATGCTGAACCTGCAAAGCAAGCTGATGAAAGCCAGCGAATGTTCGTTTAATGGGCCATTGTTTCGCCATATGTCTTCTGATGCAAGGACAAATGCTCTGTATTAAATAACAGTTAAAATCAGGCAGGGAGCCACAGTGGGGGGCTGGATGGGTCACAGCTGTTCTCTGTTTTAAGAGAGCAACCTAGACGGCAGGGGGTGATCACAACTCATCCCTTTCCCACTTGGACTGATGGCTTTTGCACCTGATAGCTAGAGGACAAGTTACTTCTGAACACCAGGTGCCAACAAGGGAAGCCTTCATGCCTTGCTTGGCATTTTCTATTCTCATGCTGTGTTTTTCCTGTTGTGAACCACCCTGGGGTCTTTGGAGGAAGGGTGCTATACAAATTTATTAAATAAAATCAAAATAAAATCAAGTGCTGCTACTTGTTGTGTCTTCTGGTTTTCCAGTATATTTCTTATCAATAAAAAAATTGGTGTGGCGCAAGCAAATTTTAATTCTTAAAAGTGTTGCCCAGAAAAAGAAGAAGAAGAAGAGTTTGGATTTGATATCCCGCCTTTCACTCCCTTTAAGGAGTCTCAAAGCAGCTCACAATCTCCTTTCCCTTCCTCCCCCACAACAAACACTCTGTGAGGTGAGGCTGAGAGACTTCAAAGAAGTGTGACTAGCCCAAGGTCACCCAGCAGCTGCAGGTGGAGGAGCGGGGAATCAAACCCGGTTCACCAGATTACAAGACTACCGCTCTTAACCACTACACCACACTGGCTCTTTTCTCCCAGAGAAAAAGGTTTGAAAACTACTGGACTAGAATGTGGTACGCAATACTTGAAATCTTCCCCTGCTTTAGGAAGCAGTGCAGCCACCACCTTATGCCAAGCTGGGGTGTGTGTGGATTAAGTAGTAGTATCCTTCCCCTCACATCTGCAAGCACAGGCCTACCATTACAATTGCTCCAACATTTAGGGACATCCTTAATAATAATAATAATTATACCCCACCCATTTGACTGGGTTGTCCCAGCCACTCTGGGCAGCTCCAACATCTATAAAAATATAATTAAACATTAAACATTTATAAAAACTCCCCTATAGAGGGCTGCCCTCAGGTGTCTTCTAAAGGTTACTTATCTCCTTGGCTCAAGCGTCACATAACTCCAAACCCTCCCTTTCTCTGAAAAGCGGTTCATTCCAGGATCAAATCAGAAATCGGGACGGCTTCTGTAAATCCGGGGCGGTCCCTGGAAAATAGGGACACGTAGCGGATCTATAGTGCTTGCAGAGCCTGGTAAAGGGACCCCTGACCATTAGGTTCAATTGTGACCAACTCTGGGGTTGCGGCGCTCATCTTGCTTTATTGGCCGAGGGAGCTGGCGTACAGCTTCCGGGTCATGTGGCCAGCATGACTAAGCCACTTCTGGTGAACCAGAGCAGCGCACGGAAATGCCGTTTACCTTCCTGCCGGAGAGGTACCTATTTATCTACTTGCACTTTGACGTGCTTTCGAACTGCTAGGTTGGCAGGAGCAGGGGCCGAGCAATGGGAGCTCACCCCGTCGCAGGGATTCGAACCACTGACCTTCTGATCAGCAAGTCCTGTGTTCTGGTGGTGGGGCTGAGCCAGCCTGCAATGCCTTCTGCTGCTGTCTCTATGATAGGCCAAGCTGCAAATACTGCAGGGCTCCCCCCTCTTGCCTGCTCCAAATCTGCTGTGGAGGGTCAGAAGCTCCAGAACAGAACTTGGTAGTCAGGGGCAAGAGGGGAGAAATGCTTACACTGATGGAACAATCCATTCAATTCCACTCTGCATTACAATTGTAGGGTGCCTGAAAATGCTTAGTCCCTTGGCAAGAGCATACAGTGTACACGTTTAAAATATTAGCAGCACCTACAAGAAAACATTATTAAAGGCAAAAGTTCCCAATTTTAAAAAAAATGGGATGCAGAAGGGGAGGAAAACTCCTGCCAAATATATAGCTGTAAGATATTTAGCTGCATTCTTGGAACACATATCTAAAGGAAGTTCTTTTAAATTAAACGTACTTAGGATCAGCGTGTTAAGTCTAGACAGAGAAAACTGAAACAAATGTGATGGGGCGCTGTAGTCTCAACTACGCTTCTTGTGTCTCGCTGTTATCCCTGCTAAAAGTGGTTTCTCCGGTGTTTTAGGGGGCCTGTGAACTGGGATCAAAGTCTTCACCCATTCTGTGTGGCTGCAGGAAGCAAGCAAGTACCACCCACCCCCCAAAAAGCACAGACTCATGGGAACTGAGCACACTCAACATTCGTGGAAAACTGGCTGCTTCTTTTTTCCCAAGCAGAAGGGGTTGGAATTGCTGGAAGAGATCATAGCTGGCTAGAACTCTAAACAGGAACAGGGAAACATTTCTTGCAGGCTCCACACATATCAAAAAACGGAAGTTTTTTTTAAACAAACAGGTATCTGAAAGCATGCAACACAAGTAACACCTTACAGTGCGAGGAAACTGCCTTTTTTTGCTGTGCACCTGTGACTGAAAGGAGCATGCTTTTGCCCAATGATAAGTGAAATAGACCTTAATTTATTTCTGCTTTACAGGTGGTGGGCAATCCAAATCTTTAAATCAGAGGCTAATTGCCTGCACAATATACTCAAATATATCACGGAACTGGCCAGTAGAGGGCTCTCTTAGCTCTATAAAATATACAAAAAAGAGTTTTCTCAAGAGCATGAAGATATCAGATTATTTTTTTTATTCCCTTAAGAGAAACTGCTACAGAAGTAACATTGTGTTGTTTGATATAACAAGCTTTAAAAATAAAGCCAAGTGCATTTTTGCAGAGCTTTCAAAAACAATTTTCTATCCACAATCTGAAGTGGTATAGTCCAGAGCTTGAGCATGTCTACTGCTTGTAAATTAGGCAGAAGTTATGCAGACTAAATGTGGCAGAAAGCATGCTTTTGAAAAATCCAACTCATGGCATTCCATGCACTTACTTCACATTGAAATAAGCCCTAATATGTGTAACATGACCAACCTAATGTAATGCCTGCCACTCTTTTCTATAGACAGTGGACCCTTGGGTTACGTACTGCTCTGGATACGTAATTTTCAGGTTGCAAAAGTAGCAAACCCAGAAGTGTATTCTTCCGGGTTTTGCCACTCGCATGCACAGAAGTGCTCGATCACGCTGAGCGCATGCGCAGAAGCGATGCCTCTAGTTATGGATTTTTTGGCCCCCAAAACGAATTAAATTCATAACAAGAGGGTCCACTGTATCTGATTTTAGAACTTAGGAACCAGGCATCCTGATTTGGCCCAAGGACTGATCCTTATTGACATAATCAGTACAGTGGTACATTGGGTTAAGTACTTAATTTGTTCCGGAGGTCCGTTCTTAACCTGAAACTGCTCTTAACCTGAAGCACCACTTTAGCTAATGGGGCCTCCCACTGCTGCTGAGCCGATGGAGCACAATTTCTGTTCTCATCCTGAAGCAAAGTTCTTAACCCGAGGTAGCGGAGGTTAGCGGAGTCTGTAAGCTGAAGCGTATGTAACCTAAAGCGTATGTAACCCGAGGTACCACTGTATTTTCAAGCAGTAATTCGGGGGGGGGGGGGGAGACGACTATACAGAACCACTTCAGGATAATCAAACATACAGAAAGTATCTCTTTGTCAGTAAGAAAAACACTCAAAATCATACAATTAGATGTTACTTTTAATAGGAAGTAAAGGGTGTGTGTGCATAATCTTTAGGGATCCAATAACTTGATTGTTCATCTATTTTCCCATGTTCTGAACATCTCTTCAAGAGCAAAATATTTTCACAATGCTTTTAAAACAGAAGAGAAGGCAAGTTACTGGAACATTACAGTCCTTTTTAAAGCAATACAATGACGATAGCCTTTAGAGTCCCAGAGATTGAAACTATAAGATTACAAGCATTTAAGACACCTAGTTTTGAAATACTTGCAGCTGTATTCATTGATCAATTTCACTTTGAACAAAATATAGGTAGGATGGAATCTGATTTCTTCATAAATACTTTCACAAGGATGGAGAGTTTACATTTTCTTCATTGGCAATAAAAAAGTGCTCAATTCACAAAAAGGGATACATCAAACCCAAAACATGCAATGGTTGTTCATTTTTTTAAAAACCAAACTTTACTGTAATCCAACATTGAAGTAAGCAGTAATTCAGTTAACTTGTAGTATTTGCCCAAAAAGAAAAAAGGTCTAAGTTTAGCTTTGTGTATATAGCCTCTCCATTTATTATGAAAGGAAGGGGGCAGGGAAAAGAACATACCTCAAAAATCAGTGATCAATAATCTAAAACAATGAGTGGTTTAATTTGAATTTTTAATCCAGCACTTCATGTGAAATAATGGGTCTCTTGCAGTAATTACGATACTTCTGAAGCAGCAAAAAAACCCACCACCTACATTTTTGGCATATTTTAACGTTTATTCAAATATATTTTTTCCTTAAATTTATGAAGCCGTTATCCAGTGTTATCATGAAATACAGACTGTTGATTCTAGGTAGCCTTTGCTATCTCCAAGACCAATGTTAATTAAAAAGAAATAAAGCAGGGCACCACACTAATTTTGGGAGCTAGTACACTAAAAGAGTGAAAACCTGGGGGAGGGGGCATGAACTTACAATTTATAGAAGAAAGGAACTAAGTATCTGCAAAAAAGCTGGTTTTTGGTTGTATAGTATTTTACACTTTGATCTGCTACACCTGCCAATTTAGAGCAGATGTGCTTGTCTTTCCTTGTGTCCTTTCAATATTTTCTCTCCCTCCCCCCAACCTTACACAAAGTATCATGGATATGAGCCCAAGTATCCCAGACAATCCAGTGAACAGTAAGTGTAATGCACTGGTGTGATGTGTGAGATTTTAAAAGTCTCTCCCTTTCAATCTTCATCAAAGTTCTGTTGTAGAAGGAAGTTGGCTGCCAAGTTTTCATTCTTCTCACATGCAAAATACGCTTGTATCACAAGTCCTTCAGGAAATCCTAGCGCCTTTAACTGCAGGATGGAAAAAGATATTAGAATTCGCATTTCAGGCACAAGCCTCCTTGTTGAGCATAAATTCCAGGTAGACAATTCTGCTGCCATTTGCTGGCACTTTGTCCAAATAACTTGCTCCTACTCTACCTAGCAACAGGTCCCCTTCGCTTTCCCACTCCTCCCACAAAAAGCAGGCAGCTTCAGTTACTACTATCACTATTATTACTAAAATACACAGCAATTGTTGAAATAAATAAAAGAAAAATGTTCACATAGGTAAATTAAGCAATGTAAAACCAGAAAGGTTAACAAGTTCAAACTCCTTATAGCACAGCAATACAGTCCTGGAGAAGGAAAAAACCTCTGTGACCTTTCAATCACTAATCAATACTGCCCATAAGAAACAACTGCCTACAATTTGCACCTCATGCCTACAAGTTAATTAGTACCTTCTGTACAAACACCCAATTTGCAATCCACATGGTGCCATAAAGTCAGATGCTTTCACAAGTTGTTGGAATGACAACTTGGTCTTTGTACATACATGCTGTACAAATGCTTTTTTGAGGCAGTCTTGACATACCCACAATAAAGTTCCTGAGATCTTGCTTCCTGGGCTCTCAATTTTGAGGCACAACTGACAGAGTAAAAGATGGACTGATCAGTAGTGAAGACTCTGGATGGTCTGCCATTGTATAATATGGAATTACAGGATGTGTAATCCATGGCACCCCTCAAATCTTCACTG
Organism: Podarcis gaigeae; assembly: GCF_964106915.1. NCBI lineage: Eukaryota > Metazoa > Chordata > Lepidosauria > Squamata > Lacertidae > Podarcis > Podarcis gaigeae. The sequence goes on along the minus strand of NC_139694.1, from coordinate 13,495,916 downwards.
ACAGCATCCAAGAGTAAGAAGAGCAGAATTCAGATCAGGTGAGGAAGTTGCAGTTTTCATAGATTTTTTTTAATCTCACGACATCAGTACTGGACTCAAGCAAGAGTTTAGGAAAGATGCCATTTTCACCTGGCTGTCTGAGATATGTCAGTGAGGTTACTACCACTTCGCCATCCAGGGCAGGGAGAAAATAAATGCCTTGAAGAAGTTCAACAAGAGCTCAGGAATAAAATCCAGGATGATGCCATATGGTAAGTTGGCAGCCTCCCTTTTAAGTAGGAGAAATGCAACTCCTAGCCTGTGGCATCAATCTTATCAATCAATGCTAGCTGAACAGACCCAGACCAGCCGCAGGCAAACGTTATCACTCTCACTAGGAACACCTGTCCAGTCAAGGAAGGCTCCCTTTTCACCTTAGGGACTTTGGATCAGGCACAGTTCCAACCAAGGTCACTACTTTCCATAACTGCTGTATCCATAACTCCATTGTCCAGAGTTCTACTTGCAAGATGCTACATCTTCAGGAACAGTCTGCATCCATTCAGGCTGAGGTTGGGTCCCTGTAGCTTCAGTGTGAGTCAACTGCATGTTCTGGCCGCTTCACAGCAATGTCAGGTGAGCAGAAGCAGCTGGGAATGACTACATGTAAGCTTCAACCTGCAACTCACCTAATCATCTCAAGATCCATCACCGACCCTGGTGAGATGCAGTTACCAATAGACTAGCCCAGAGCTTTCCAAGCTTTCATGTTGGTGACACACTTTTTAGATATGCACCATTTTGCAATGCAGTATTTCAGTTTTGCTAGCAAACTGGAGGTTAAACTAACCCCTTTCTAGCCCCAGAAGAGTGCGGACAGCATTCGTGACACTCCTACACACTGCTGCTGACACACCAATGTGTCGCGACACAGTTTGGAAAGCTCTGGATTAGCACTTAAGACACCTCCACCTGTATAACTAAATACCACCAGTGGTCTTCTAGAGTGAAGGATTCACTATACTTTTTCAACCAACAGGAAGACCACGCTGGCTTGATGTACGCTACCAGGATCTCCTACCAGACCTAGATAACCACAGTGTCATATAAGTGCACAAAATGACGCCACTTTGGCTATATACTCCTGCTCTCAACTTTGGAAATAGAAGGTATGGTAACAGAGAATGGGAAGCTATTCTCTACTTCAAGAACACAGAGACAAAAATGCTGCACTCACTCTTTCTATAGCTTCTTTTTCCTGAGGTGTTACTTGAATGTAATTCATGTGACGACTTCCAGCTTCAGCTACGCTTCCTCCTCCGCCACCGCTGCCACCGCCCCCTTGACCAGACTCCTGAACAGGTTCATTTAACATCTGAATAAAATGTTCTTGGTGTTGGCTTATTTGCTGTGGTGCATGGGAGGACAAAAGCAAACAATACACTGAAATAAAGCATATTCATTCCTACCAAAAGCCTTAAGCACAACCACTTCTGTTTGTACTAATAATGCAATCAAAAATGCCGACAAGTAATAATCAGGAGTGCCTTACGATGATATATTTATGCATGCTTTAAATTTTAAAAAGTTAACTGAAGTTAATGTGCCTCATCAACTTTACTGCCTCCCTCTCCCCATGCATATAAATAAACCACCCGAAAACACAGAGACAACCCAAAATGTTTTAAAAGTCACCTGCAATAATTGAGGATTTTCCCGCCCTATTTGCTGTAGCAATGCAGGCAGAAGAGATGGATTCTGCTGAATAATTTGCCTCATCTGCTGGAACTGAGGCTGGTTTCGTAAAAATTCAAGTGGGTGTCCTGAAAATGGAAAAGGTGTGGGTAGATTTTTTTTATATATCTATGCATACATATAAAATAAATATTTATTAAATATTTTACCATGGAATATCATGGGAGTTGTTGTCCTCCCGCCGAAAAGCCTTTTTCAACAGGTGTGATGCCCTGAATCATATAGGGCTGGCATGTCTTTAACTCCCAAGGCTTAGAACTTTCTTACTCAAAGTGACAAGAAAGAGATTAAAATAATTCCTCAGTTTCTTGCCTGAGGTGCATGACAGAGCAAATTGCTAATTTTTCTTGTGAACACCATGCTTACTGTCTGGTGTACAAGGGCGTTTTGTTTTGTTTTTTTTAAAAATTGACTTATAAACAAAAATCAGACCAACGGTCAGGCATCAGGCCCTACAAAATCCAAACTAGAGCAATGAATTTTATCAAAACTTTTAATACTTTGTCGTGATGTAGAAAAACCACTATAAAGCTCACTCTAGAGCATAAAATGTATATTCTAAGTACCGGTAATTGATATTTGTTTTAGAGAGGCTGAAAAGTGAGCAAGTGACAAATCAAGTTTTTGCTATCACATGTATTATTCATTTTTTACTGCCTACCTGAATCTCCCATAATATAGGCATTTATTTCTATTTATTGCTACCTTTTCGCTACAAAAATTAGTAAGTCATTTTTATGAGATGGCTAAGTTACTTGAGCCTTATTTTAACCTCAAAATCACAAATCCAAGAAAGCAGCAGCACACACACTGCTGGAATAGTTTTAGGAGCGAGGAGGCACCTAATTTTCAAGTGCGAAATTTTCAACGTACATTGAAAGCCTGCAAAGCAATGTATTAATAATGGCTGAACCTCTGCAGTAATAGTTCATTTTAGCTCATTCTAAATGGCATCAAGTATTTGCTTTCCACACACCCACACCCAAAAAATTCAACATTTCAGATACATGTTGGTGGTCAGTTGTATTTTACCAGTTATTACCAAGTGAAAAAATATTTATTAATCAGTCTGCATAGAACTGATTTCCAAGACAGACTGCAACAGAAACTACCGAGGGCAGTTGGTTGCTCCTACAGACATGTACTATGGAAAAAATACAAGTCAGAAAGTTCCAGGTCTTAAGGGAAGCAGTCACAGGGAAAGAATGTGCATACAACCATGTTATCCAAATTGAACCATCCAATGGATTTGTGCAGAACTTTTAGAGTATGGAAACCTTACCTCCTGTAGAACTAGTAGTAGTTGTGGTTGTGGTAGTTGCTGCTGCAGCTGCTGCTGCAGCCGCTGCTGCTGTTGCTGAAGATGGAGAAGCAACTGTGCTGGCAGCTTGAGGGGGGTCAGCCATTCCTTGACTCTCTCTGTCTCCTGGGATACCCTAAAATGAGCACAGTCGTGTTAAAAGAAATCAGAATTAACAAGCCTTCCAAACAGGCATAGTGTGTAAAGCGCTGCTGGGCAATGGCAAAGTGTTTATGTTCCAGTGAAGTCCACAGTCATATTTCTTGTTAGTGGCTTAAAATAGGACATATATTTGGCCACTTCTTGGAAATACACAAGTGAATTAATGGAGTCACATTTAGGCGACTGTAAACTATCACCAGTATATTCCCAAGTTGTCAGACACTCAATGTTTGTCAAAGATCATCAGCATTCGCTGTAATAGGTGAAATACAAGGCGACATACAAGTCCAAATCAAGCGCTGGATAAAATTCCACTTCTCTGAAACTGTTCCCCCTCTACCTCCAACTTCTTGCACCATTTGAGACAGGCCATATTTTAAAACAACAAACAGATCTGCATGCAGAGAATTTCAATTGAAGGTCAGAGGACTTGCTTCCAGAATCTGGGGGCTTTGAAAAATACTACGAATGTTACATCCAATTCCAACTAAAGGGATCTTGGTTTTAATAAAGGAAAACCTGTGGCCAAGATATGAAGAACTGTTCAACTAATACCCTGAACCAAAGGGCGATTTGGGCCTGTTCTTCTCACAAAGCCTCACACTTCTTGGCAACAGATTTTTGAAACTGAGGTTAACTAAAGGCAGTCTCAGACTGAACATTGATGCTCTCCAATACCAAACCCTAGACTGCCTCAGCCAGCTGGGTGGGCAGTAAGAGGACACCAAGAGGAGCCATGTTCTGACTATGATCTGGTGTCAGGTACAAACCCTTGAAACTGTAGCCCAAGTATAAAGGCTTTTCTGATTAATATAAAGTTATGTAAGTGACAGCCACACTCTAATTCTTCCAATCTATGCTGGTGTTGCACTAAGTACCTGACGGAGCACAGCTGGAAGAGGTCAGACCTGGGCAGCTAATCCACCCAAGTATTTGTGATGTATGCCAGGTCAGGCAACCTCATCCACAATCTAATTGTCAATTATACAGGTGGGAGGGCAGGTTGGCAAAGCTATCTAGGTCCCAAAGGCTGGTGGATGGCCCAGCAGAGGCAAGGATTTGCAGCTTTCCTGTTTTATGCTAAAAACCTTCTGCCATGCAGAAACAATCAGTGTGAAGCTTGGCTGTTGCAGGGATTGTTTTGGCAACTGAGGTTGCTTTTCAGATTTTAAGCCACACCTGCCTTTTCAGAAAAGTGTGCAAAGACAAACCAAGACCAAAATCACCGAAGTAGGAACACAAAGCTAATCAATGCCACACCAAAGAAGTTCAGGTAAATAACAGCCAGCAGACCTAAGCTAAATAAACAAATGTTTTATTGTGTACAGAAATTAAGATGCAGCAACGATACACAATGCCTATGATACACAAATCTGAAAGTCTGATAGACCCAGATCCCAGCTGAAGTTTTTTGCCCCCATAAGAGAACAAAAGGGCTGGAGTTGCTAACACTCAAACTAGAATGGAAGCAACTAGCAAGCATATCTTCTTCAGTATTATTCATTTACACAATTAGCATTTTCATTCTAAAGAGTTTGTGCCTCCATTTCCCCGCTCCATGAAAGGAATTTGCACTTCTTTATAGTTAAACTTCTTTATAGTTAAACTTAGCAAGCCTGTTCTCGAAGATGCATGACCACAGCTAAACAAGCAGCGACTTAGCTTTCCACCTAAACAATTCTGCTCAGCTTGATGTGACTAAAAAAAAAGTAATCTATACAAAAATGGGTTATAACATTTACTATCTAGAACTGACACAAAGGGGATGAAATGTATGAACGTTACTTAACCAGGGGTGAACTTAAGATTGAAACAGCTGAATTAGTAGAAGCAGACAACTTACAAGTAGTCTCCCATAAATGATTAGGAAACCTTGTCCAACCATTTTATGTATTAAATACTCAGATATTTTGCAATGCCAAGGTCACCAATATATTGCAGGTAGGGAACTTTACAAATGATTTTGCAATAGATGGTTCAGGAGTGGGCAATGGCTTCTGGAGCCAACGTGTACACTTTATAGTAAAAGAAACACACCACGTTTCAGAAGTCACCTTTACATATTCTCGGGATAGGGAACCTGCAGCCCTTGGGAGGTTTTTTTTGACTCCAAATGCCATCAGCATGGTCAATCAGGGAGTGTTGAATTTTTCAACTTTCCAATTCCAAAAATGAGGGGTGTTAAAAAGCTGTAAAATGACTTGGGAATTCAAAAGATATTATGGTTAAATTAATATAATTTAATTTTGCGTAAGAAATATTGAATATTTTAAATGTTTTGTATAATTTCCAATAATTTTAAACTTGCCCTATTAATAGTTTTTGTAAAAAAATGTGTGCAAAATCACATAAAAATCATTAAAAATGATTGCCAAGTACTTGCAGTTGTGTTATAAATTACTATTATTTTAATATTTATATATTATACATATTTTATATTAAACTGTATATTACAATCACACACACATATATATAGCATTCACTAATTTGAGCAGCAGCTATATTTCTTTCTTTCACAGGTTGAAGAATCTTCATCTGTGGGATAAAAATTGTTTGCGTGTCTGTGCTACTACCATCCTAACCAGTGGGGATTGACCTACAATGGCTTCTAAACAGAGAACAAGACTAGGGACATTCACACATATGAGCAACCTAATTGGAACTGGCAGAGAGTTGTTGCCCTCTGAACTCCCAACTCTGAGATGTTATGAGGTATGGGCTACTGCTAAGAGAACAAAGCACTGAGGATGTAAGAAAGTGCCCTGCCAATGTTGGTTGCAAAAAGGAAGCTCACATTATCTGTACATGCCCTAAGGAGATGAAGATCCCTGTGAAGGAACTTGTTTTCGTTAAAGGTCAGAGAGAGAAGACTGGTTTTATTGGACCATATCAAGATTGGCTTGCCAGATCTGCCTGAACATAAAAGACACACTTTTTTCACACACTTCTTTCTGGATCCAAACTCATTTCTCATATATTTGCCATTTCCAAAGCATCCTTCTTTCTTGCAAATCAAAAAGGCTACACATTTTTTTAAACAGTAAAGAGGAGAGCTGCAATCATTTGGATTATGGCTGAAAATTACATTTGTTTTAACAGCAGAATGAAAGATAATAGGTCAGCTATAACGTTTTATTTTCAGTTTTTATTCACCTCCCAACCTTTGATTTTTCTTTCTGTTAATGACTGTGCCACACCCAAAGTCAGTGGCAAAAGGCATAACAAGAAATTATGAATATCAAGAGAACATGCTCACCATGAGAAGATACTCCACTGCTCTATCAGGATTGTTGAAGCTGGCTCTCAGTGCAGCAATTACTTGCTCTCTCTCATAGCCCATCGACATGATCTCAGTCACCATATTTTCATAGGACTGACCTGTTACTAGGAAGAACAGAGGAGCAAAGATTAAGATGAAAGAAACATGCAGATTTAAAGAAGGTGGAGGAAAGGTGTCAAAAATATCCATTCCTTGCTGCAGTCATTAATTAATTATAATAATGTCTGGCTTAAGAAAGCCATTTGATGTACAAGGCTAGAAAGTGTTTTTCCTAGACAGATGCCGATCAGTTTGGGTTTTTTTACTTTTGAAGTATCAAGCTTAATGCAAAAGCTATTCAAGTGACCAACTGTAATTGAGAATTATTAGCCAATACTGTTAGAGAGGGGTGGGGGGAGAGAGGTGGAGGTGGATCCACAGTACAACAGGATTCTATGCAGCAATCTTCAATACATAAAGCAGACGAGGCCCTCGTTTTTCCAGAAGTACTTCTTAACAACATAGATAACAAAGTTTTAGAAAACTAGTAATAATTTATTAAGAATAATGTACTACTTATACCCTCTGCATCTGACTGGGTTGCCCCAACCACTCTGGGTGGCTTTCAGTACCAACAATAAACTCTCTATCATCAGATCCCCCTACTGATCCTACCCATTCCCCTACCCTAGCAACCCTCAACACCTTACAATTTGAACTTTCCTGTAAGTAACTGGCTAAGCAAAGTAAGAACTTAATTAATAAAATTGATCAATTCGGCAATTCCCCATTGAACACATCAAAATTGGATATGTATTATTCTACATTTCTAGAGTTGCCATCTAGGCAGCTGACAAGTGGTATTTACCCCTTAAGATTTACAAATGCCTTTGTCCCTATGGTTAAAAACAAGGCCAATGTACTTAATACTGGGGACATACTGTCTCCCTTCAACTCCCCCCCAGAAATCTACCCTCTTGTAATACTACCAACCTTAATAGCTGTAAACTTTGACTGCTTAATTATATGGCTTGCAATTAATTTGGAGCATGTGCTTTTGACACAGATTTAAGAAAGGCAAGATAGTGAAACCAGGAGGTGCAAGTAAAGTTTGTTGTATAATAAGAATGGAGATTGTTCTCTGCAGATAAACTCACTTGCCATATTAAAATATTCACTAACGCTGACATTTCAAAGTGTCACATTTTTTGAATTACAACGCTAATGTCTCAAGTAGGGTGCAAGTGGTGCTTTTTGCGAGTCTTTCATAGAAGAGGCACTCAAACAACTATCAGAAAATACTTACCAAGTGCACTTGTAGCATCCTCAAAGAGATTGGATCGCAAAATATCACCTGTGGTACTGTAACAGAACAAAAACCACTCATTTCCTTTAAAAAGGCTTAGAGTTCAAGGGGCTTATATTATAATTTTGCTTATGAATAATCAAAAATGGTTTGTCTGCAACATATACATCTGTTTTTACCCAAACAAAATGCTGCTATTAAAAGTTGTCCAAACTTCCTTTCCCACAGTAGTTGCAATCCATGGAGACACAAACTGGATTATGAAAAATACAGACTAGCACCCACCATTACAGGTATTGGCTTAATTGCTCACAACAGAAATTCAACCAGGGATATGAGGGTAAAGTACAAAATAATGCAAGTGGCACATTCAGTAGCTGTAGTCTACTGACATCTGACCAAGGGTCAAGCTTCAAATGCACACAAATTTTACCAACTCTCAGACTGACTCATTGTTTGCTGAAACTGACTAAACAGATGTTCATGCCCAGTTTCCAAGTAGCTTCGTTTGGTGCATCATTTAATCACTTTTCAGGGGGGGAAATGGAAATGTTTAACAACCTATCAACTTGCACTCTAGTGAAATACTTAATAAAACTAGAACATGGCTAAATCTACTGTTTTTGGTTCATCCTGTGGAAAAGCTACATTGCCATATTGTAAGTATTGCAGAATCACCTTGAACAAGTATACTTGCAAGCTACTGTTGTATAAGTTCTATTAACAAACATATATAAAAGCTCAAGGTTAACACCATATTGACAACTTCATACAGTAACTCAACTGGAAACCCAGCCAGATGGGTGGGGTATAAATAATATATTATTATTATTATTACTACTACTACTACTACTACTATTCATGGCATATTAACCATTTTCAGAAGTTAGTAAAAAGACTTGTATAAGATAAAAATGCATTGGTGCTCTATACTGAAGCATTGTTTTTTTAAAAAAAATAAAACAGGATTTTTGGAAGGAAGCATGTAGGAGGGTTGAAAATTAATATTTCTCGAGTGGAACAATTAAATTGCAGAGTTATGAAAAAATGAAGTCTAAAGTACGAGATTGGCTTCATTACCATCAAATAATGGAGGTGTTTAAACAAGACAGGAAAATTGGCTTCCAGATGGAGAGATCAAAATTAGAAACAGAACTGTTAGAACCCAATACTAAGAATTTGTCAAGAATGTATAACCTGCTGTTGAAGTGGAGTACACTAGATGAGACAGTTAAATCAGTTATGATTAAATGGGCACAAGACATTGGTTATGACATCATGTTTGCAGACTGGGAACAGTTATGGACCACCGGTATAAAATTCACGGCATGTAATGCCTTAAGAGAAAATATTATGAAAATGATTTATAGGTGGTACATGACCCCAGTCAAGCTTGCAAAAATTTACCATCTGCCCAATAATAAATGCTGGAAATGCAACGCGACTGAGAGTACCTTTTATCACCTTTGGTGGACTTGCCCGAGGATTAAAGCCTTCTGGGAAATGATTTATAATGAAATTAAGAAGGTACTTAAATGTACTTTTCATAAGAAACCAGAGGCATTTCTCCTGGGCATGGTCGGCCAATTGGTGTCAAGGAAGGATAGGACGTTTTTTATGTATGCTACCACAGCAGCAAGGATTCTTTTAGCAAAGTATTGGAAGACACAAGAACTACCCACACTGGAAGAATGGCAGACGAAGGTGATCGACTACATGGGATTGGCGGAGATGACGGGCAGAATCCGTGACCAAGAAAAAGAGACGGTGGAAGAAGATTGGAAGAAATTTAAAGTATATCTCAAGAACTGTTGTAAAATTAATGAGTGCTAAAATGTCAAGGGAAAGGAAAATATAGAATTACAGCCGTAATTGACTAAGTATGAGAAGAAGCTAAAAAAGAAAATGAGCAATTAGTTAATTGGAGTGAGGGGTTGTTGAAGAAATTTTAAAACAGGGATGCAGAAAAGGGGAGGTAAGGGGAAGTCTGGGAAGGAAGGTTTATGAAAAAGAGGTTTTGAAATTATACATATTTATATGTTTTGTTTGTCTATGTATTGTGTGTTGTTTTGTTTTTAATTTGTGTTGGAAAATCAATAAAAAATTATTTAAAAAAAGAAAAGAAAATTAATATTTCTCTTTTTCAGCAATTTTGATGCCCTCCAAGAAGTCCTAGTGCCAAATTTAGTATAAGTAGTGATAATAAACAAGACTCTGGTTTCTAATAATCTGCTCATACCTGTCTGTAGATGTTGGGCTAGTGGCAGCTGGTGTCTCTACTGGTTTATCTGCTGGTTTCTCTTCTACAGGAGCACTTACAGGCACAGGTTCACAAGCCACTGCAGCTGGTGTCGGGGCAGCTGGTGCAGGTGCTGAAACTGGCGCAGGGGCAGAAGCTGGAACAGGTGTAGGTTTGGGGGCTGCAGCAGCTATCGTAGAAGAACTAACAGTAGTGGTGGTATCATTTGACTGCTGGGTTGTAGTTGGGGATGGAGCTGGAGCAGCAGCTGCTTTGGGCTATAAAACAAAGAAATCTAAATGAATAAAATTCACAAGCCATCTTTTTTCATTTTTAGCATGCACCAGTGATTGGCCGTTTTCATACACCTCTCAGGGCTCATCTTGGAAGTTACATCCACCACACAAATACTGATTTATATCACTCCATATGCCTGTTGCAGTGTTAGCTTCTCATGAGCATATGTAAGATTCCAAAAGAAATCTGATGGGTTTGCATTAGCATGGCAAAAGCAGCCGCTGTACATGAAAGATATTACACACAACAGTAGCCCCTTGGAATTACTAAAACTGCAATGATGTGGTCAATGCAAAGCGATAAGACGACCTGTGATGTACAATGGTACCTCGGGTTACAAACTTAATTCGGTATGGAGGTCCTTTCTTAACCTGAAACAGTTCTTAACCTGAGGTACCACTTTAGCTAATGGGGCCTCCTGCTGCCGCCGTGTGATTTCTGTTCTCATCCTGAAGCAAAGTTCTTAACCTGAGGTACTATTTCTGGGTTAGCAGAGTACGTAACCTGTAACCTGAAGCGTCTGTAACCCGAGGTACCACTGTATTTGAATAGAAATATTCATTATAGGTTGTATCCAATACTAGTCTTACTCAGATTAGACCAATTGAAATTAATGAGAATGAGTAAATTTAGATCCATTAACTTCAGTGGGTCTACACAGATTAAAACTTAGTCGGCTATAACCCTTTATGGCTAGAAAACCACAGTGCACATTTTGTGTCACTTGGTATTACTGCATGCATCATGCAATACCCTAAGTGTGTTCTTATCAACATTCTTAAAACAACTGTGCAGTTATTATAGAAATATAATTTATACCCAATCGCATAAATATGGTTATGCTGTTTCTACCAGAACAGTAGTTTTCAAACTGTGTTCCAAGAACTGTTGACTTTATTTCAAACTTTTGGGGCATTTTTACAATGTGGAGATCAGTGGTGGCAGGTATTTTTCCATGAAAGTCAGCTGGCCCTTCACTACCAAACTTATACTGAAAGGATATTAAGTATGTTTCAGAGCATCCACAAATAGTGATAGTGTGAGCCAACCAATCTGATCTGATTCTTCCAGCACCATACAGGTTTTACTGGACGTATTTGTGCAGTTTACAAAACAGGACACATCAATGCAGAAAGGGTTAACAATCAAACCATCCCTGAATAGATCTATACAGTAAGCTAAATGCCTGCCAGTAAAGAAAACCTTTTTGCAGCAAGAACACAATCAGGTCATTTGAAAAGCAATTCAGGAAAATTCTGTTTAACCATTGTTGAAAACCATCAGTCATCAATATGTTCAAATAGACACAGATAATATGGCCACCAAGGTCTGGTTATGGGTTTAGTTCATTGCTATTTTTAGTGGCCTTGAGGAGGCCACATTCTCAGAAAGACAAACTGAAAGACTGTTGCCAATCAAGCAACAAAATGCACATTACAGAAAGCTGCAGTCATTGCTCTATTTCATCATCATCAAGATTTGTAGGCCGCCTTACCATACTTAAAATTATGTTCCAGGCAGCTTACAACGTAAGATGATTTACATAATTACAAAATAACAAAAGTATTCAAGCAATAAAACAAAACACATCAAAAAGTACACAACCAAATTGAACAATTTCCAGATACACTGTAAGATCTAAAAATAGAGATGCCAAAAGACTAATATCAACAATGGCAACAAAAAACCCTAAACTATACCCTGACGCAGGGGTAGTCAACCTTTTTATACCTACCGCCCACTAATGCATCTTTCTTGATGGTAAAATTTCCTTACCGCCCACCAGTGCTCAATGGAAGGAGGATTCAGCTTGTGCCGTAGACCCCCCTACCACCCACCTAGAATCCTGAAATGCCCACTAGTGGGCAGTAGGGACCAGGTTGACAACTCCCGCCCTAACCCAAGGGTCTGTTCAGCAGCCTCAGCTTTTGTAGCTGGTGTCAGTCAAGGACCCATCCTCCAAAATCAGGTGGAAAAAAGCTAGCAAGGCAGATCATTTTTAACCTGACAATTTTCAACACATCCCACCATAACCTTAACATCAAAATATAGTTTCATCATGCAGTCAATTGTAATACAAACAGAATGTGTCTCAAAGATGGACAGTTTTCAGTTATGTCAGCTGCCCATCTACTATCTGCTCTAATTTAATCTGACAAACAGGGGAGGATCTGATCAGAACTGTCTAGGATACCAGTATTTGAAATAATGAAAATTCACACTTAACAGTAATTTAGATAAAGGTGTATGTTAAACCAAGTGTATTTTTCAACAGATATATAAATAGCCAGGATCCAATAAAGTCCAAGAGATGTAAGAGAGAAGAGAATATAAACTCTTGAGTTAATAAGTAAAATTTAGCTACTTCCACATTTTTGAAAAATATATTCACCACTGCTACATGCACTTCACAGCAAAAAATTCTCACAAACCTTTATAGTATACATTTCAATATTCCTGTTTTTTCTGTTATTATAGTGCTGGATGTTCTCTTAATATATTACAAAACTAGAAAACCTCAGGATAAAAGTTACCAACAGCCTGTTTTCTTATGTTACAAGTCAATAAAGAATAAGAGCAACCCCCTGCCACCCATGCCAGAATATTACTGATTACACTGAGACTTACTTTTGTCACCATAACCACCACAAAGTTCTTTTCATCGATTTTGTATTCTTTAAGAGCAGTATCATCATTAAGAATTTTACCTAGAAAATTAAAGTCATTCATGTTAGTTTTTCTTCACATTTAATATAATCCTATAAATGCAATTGTAATGTGTTCACTCTGTGTAGAAATCTAAAGATGGCGTCAAATGGTGATAGTAATTTAGTTAAGCATATACCAAATTTTTCGGCCAATAAGATGCCCCCATGTATAAGACGCCCCCCTAATTTTTGACATTCTTTTTTTTGGGGGGGGGAACCTAGTCTTATACACAGAAAAATACGGTAGCTAAGGTAGCAGCACATGAAGTCAGTTGTCTCCAACCTCCAGACAAATGATTCTATCCAATGTCTCCATGTGTGTCACTTTTCTTGGCTACTATGGGGTGATAAAACATTTAAATTCTCCATGATGCAAGTTAAGTAAACACTCTGTAGCTCCTAGTCATCCTTTTTCATGCTATGTTCATTCACTGACTTTCTTAGTTTCTGTAGAAGCAGTCATTCAAAAAAAAATCCACCTTGTATTGAATTTCGCCTGAGTCCCATTGCTTGTTTACAATGTAACCTCCATTTGCTCGAACAATTTACCGTATTTTTCCCTCTATAACACACAGATTTTTTCTCCTAAAAAGTAAGGGGAAATGTCTGTGTGTGTTATAGAGCGAATCTGTGGTCCCTGGAGCCGTTTGTCCCAAGTGCATGGCAAAAATCAGGCAAAAATCATATTGCGCCGTCACGGAGGAGAGGAGGCTGCTGCTTTCCTGCATTCTGCCTCAGGGTCTTACTGCCCACCCTGTTCTGTTTCGGTTGCTGTTTGCTCAGACGGAACAAAGAGCAGTGAAGTCCCCTCCCCTCCAGGCAACCCCTCCCCTCCAGGCAAGTAGAGAGGAAAGCAGAGCGTCCGTGGCTCCGGTGCTGCTGCTGCTGCGTCTGGGGACTCGGCAGGTAGCGGAAAACATGCAGATGAGAGAGAGAGAGAGGGAGGGCTGGCTTGAGTGGGTGGGTGGACTTTTGCCTTCCTTCCCCCCCCCTTTAAACACCTCTCCTGCATTCTTAGCCAGCTGCTTCTCCACACACCCCTCTTGTGCTCCTTGTCCCTTCTATGTTTTTCCTTCCCTCCCCACTTAAAACATGGTTACAAAGCATGGATCCACATGGATCCTCAGGATCTTTGCATTGGGTCACCCCAAATTCACCATCAGATCACATAGCAATGATCTGATGCAAAAACAGGGCTGCAATGGTGCAAAAACGTGGTTACAAAGCATGGATCCACATGGATCCTCAGGATCTTTGCATTGGGTCACCTCAAATTCACCATCAGATCACATAGCATGTCCATGGCTACAGCCTGCCCCCCAAAAATCACGTACCCACTGTTGCCTGGGGCTGCAATGGTGCAAAAACGTGGTTACAAAGCATGGATCCACATGGATCCTCAGGATATTTGCATTGGGTCAGCCCAAATTCACCATCAGAGCACATAGCATGTCCATGGCTACAGCCTGCCCCCCAAAAATCACCCACCCACTGTTGCCTGGGGCTGCAATGGTGCAAAAACGTGGTTACAAAGCATGGATCCACAGGGATTCTCAGGATTTTTGCATTGGGTCACCCCAAATTCACCATCAGATCACATGTCTGTGGCCACAGCATGAAGCACAAAAATGATACATCTACTGTTTCATTCAGAATGTTTTTTCACTTGTTTTCCTCCTCTAAAAACGATGTGCGTGTTATGGTCAGGTGCGTGTTATAGAGCGAAAAATACGGTAACTAGTCTACAGAAGAACTTTTTCCAGCTTAATTGATTTTGAATATTGAAGAGGGAAAGCAATTTTTTTTTTACCTAATTAAGTCAGTCTAGTACACTAAGCTAGCCCAAATACACACCAGGCATTTTTAGCGAGTGACTCACAAAAGGAGGGATTCTTTAAAGGACAGCCACTTCTCACTTTCTGGCAGTTGTCTGTACTGTAGCTACAATATTGCTAAATAATAAGTTAACAGCAAACAACTGCTAATGTGATAGGCAGAAACATATCTCTACATTGACAAGTAGATACACAGGAATTAGGGCAGCTCCCTACACAAAAGCAAACCCCTCCCTATCTCAGGGCAGGATTCACCTTCGGAGTCCCATCAATGGAAGTCCTGCACAAGGACTTCCACTTGTGCAACAAGGTGGATGAAGCCCCCCACTCCTAGAAACTGGCTCAGGGGCACACACAGGAGAATCTCCAGAATAGCGTGCAGGAGTAGGAGAGTGGGGATGCTCTCTGGAGAGTTGAAATGCTTGTACTGATGGTAAAGCTTGCCTTAGTGGAGAACTGAGTTCCTTCCAATCTGTTTCCACCTGAGAAAACACTATTGTTCCATGTTAGTAGCTATGGCAGTAAGGAAAATGTGAGTCAGTTCTAAAAAAACTTATTAAATTAATGAGCTTGTTCATGTTTCTTTAATGTGAGATTAAAAACTTCTATAACTCCCACCGCATCTGCTGGTATGCATCTATAATTTGGCAATATAACTAAGCTATTGGGCTTGATATAAGATACATCTTGGTGTTAAATATCCATTCAACAATTTAAAGTGAATCTTCTGTAGTAGTTGGTGGCAGAGATTTATATTGTGCTTTTGTCCATAAATTGTTCCATTTATCCCCTTCAGTGTTTATATCCCACTATCAATTAGCGACAGCTTGTTGTAAGGGTACGTAACTGAGATTATGTATGTTAAGTGCTTTGTTGGAATATGCTATACAAATGCTATAGATCAGGGGTCAGCAAACTATTTCAGCAGGGGGCCGGTCCACTGTCCCTCAGATCTTGTGGGGGCTGCACTATATTTTTTTTTTGGGGGGTGAACAAATTCCTATGCCCCACAAATAACCTAGAGATGCATTTTAAATAAAAGGACACATTCTACTCATGTAAAAAACATGCTAATTCCTGGACTGTCCATGGGCTGGATTTAGTAGGCGATTGGGCCGGATCCAGCCCCTAGTTTGCCTACCCATGATGCAGATTTTGTAATTTAGCTGAAGCATCAGATGCAAACTAAGTTAAGTCCAAAAGGAAGCTGAATTCCTAGCCATATACAAATTCTTTAATAAGTTAAGTCCAAAAGGAAGCTGAATTCCTAGCCATATACAAATTCTTTATTCTGGGAAAACAATGGTCAAGGAGAATTCTTCTATCAATTCCATATATTACCCAAGAGATTAACTCTTGGTTTCTTTGGGTGTGATCAAGCCCAAAATTAAGCATTTATTAAGCCCCACTGGTAGTAAGGAGAGAGTTAAGTATGTGCCTAAATCCCTCCCCAATAAGATTGAAAAGCTTCTCATGTCAGCTGGATGGAACTCTTTGTAACCTGCCAACTTTTTTTGTTCCTCTTACAGTAACACCTAGAAATAATTTCTATTTGCAAAAACATTACCTGCATATATTAATTTTTGGCCTGCTACTGGAAAAGCATCTTTCCCCTTTTCTGATTCAATCTTCTCTTTCAACGCTTTCACCTACAACAAACAGTTTAGTTAGAAAGTTTAGTTAGAATTCTTATGAACAGTGTTTTCAAATATATACATATATAAACATTAGGACACCTGTGATGGCAACATTCTTTGTCTGTGATACAAAGTTTTGTTTCCTCTATGGGGAACTTGTGGCTTTCTATATGCTGAGGAAATACAACTCCCATGAGCCCCAGTCAGCATGGCCAATGGCCAAGGATGATTGGAAACTAGAGACATCTTAGAGAGCCACAGGTGCCCATTCCTGCTCTGCTGGAAGCATTTTCTGTATTAGTAATTCTTCAACAATTAGATAATTCTGTCAACTGAAAAGATTACATGTAATCCAAACATTAAATACACACCTATGCTCAACACTTCAGTTTAAACTTTAAAAATGTTCAGCCCATAGGACACAGATTTAGTTAATCACATTTGTACCCCCCACCCTTCTGCTCAGGGTCTCACTTTACCCTAAAAATTCTGCAAGGCAAATTAAGCTACTCAGCGAAGCTGAATAGGAATTTGATTCCCACATGCAAACCTAAAACTCTAATCTAGCGGTAGGGAATCTTTTTGGCTCCACAGACCAGAATCATGAGCCAAATTTGACAGGTGGGCAGGTCATCAGATGTTTTTGGCCTACAACTCCCATAATACCTAGCTCACAGGACCACTGGTCAGGGATGATGGGAGTTATAGCCCCAAAACATCTGGGGACCCAAGGTTGAGAAAGGCTGAGTTAGTGCTAAAAGAGTTTGCCCAGATATACTTTGCTATCAACATCCACCCCTTTTCATAGATTCATTTTATGAATCTATGTCGCAGTCCACAAGAGTGTGATGTGGCATGCTCTCTCAGTTTCAGTGTTCTTATATTCCTTTTGCCAAGTGTCAGATCCTTAATGCTATTTTAGTGATCAAGGATGAAAATCTGAGAATTCAAGATGGTAATTATGTTTCAAGAACCACAAAACTCTGTGCATTAGTTTGGAGCTCTTGCCTGTGTACTGGTGACTAATAAAAGTGAATATATATACCCTGCCTCTTCACAAAAAATGCCTGAAGTGGTCAATAACATTTGCAAGAGATCAACCCCCACAACTCGATTAAGAAGTTAACACAATAAAATCAGACAATAGGAGATAACGTATAAAAAATACCAGTACATTTTTCATGTGCATTTAAGCTTTTTGGTACAATTTTGTGTCTGAATTTACACCACATGAAGGTCCAAAGATTCCACAGTATTAACTTAAAGAACTGAGCTTATACAAGTCTATTTAATGCAGCATGTTGTCCTTCGGTCTCAGGAATACATAGGCAGCAATAGTTCCAGAAGTACTCATCAGCATTAAGAGTAACTAGACAGCACTGTCTTTCTATAAGGAAGATACTGCCTTTAGTTTAAGTCCAGATCTTTATTAATAAGTCTGATGCAATTTCCCTTCCCATGACAAAAGCATATTCATTCAGTAGCATGTAGAACACGCTGACAATAGCAAAAATGCCATGACCAGGAAGAGTTTTAATTTGACTGTCAATCTGCCAAGGGAGTGGGGATATGAGAAGAGAAGATCTTTCAGGAATGCCATTGATGACTTTACACCTTTATACTTCATGGCAGCATGCCTGAGAATCTTGTATTGCCAGGCAATAGGAATTTTCAACCTTTCCTCCTGCCCTCCAATTTACTTGCTGATCTCATATTTTAGATGGGTGGAGGTCCAGATTAGTGCATACAGTAGGCTTAGTACCAAGGATGGATGAGTCCATCTCCAGTCCTAGTAACTTTCAGAGATGCTCACCCACAGTTCTGTTCCAACATATTTCCACATTAATCTGCAATTCTTGTAATCCACATAAATATTAGTATTCAAAGTTAATGGTTTAAACAAGTATTTTAAAACAGTCTCTCAAAACTTAAGAGAGAACTGCTTCAGGGCATTCAGAAATACTTAAAACTAAATTTCAATCCATGCATTAATCCAAGAGGCATGGATCAAATCAGAATTCACGAAGTCATCAAAGTAAAAGAAGGTACAATGTACCAGGGACCGACAAACAATTAACAATATGGGATGAAAAATCTGAAAATTCAACTTTACATTGAGCCAATTCAAATATATTTTCAATTCTGCACATGCACAAGTTAAGAACTTTACTGCATAATCACTCATGGTTTTGCCAGAAAGAAAATGATGAACAACTGCCAAGCATATACTTTTATCTATCTTTGTTCCAGCATCATCCCTACCTTTGTTCAAAACCATGGTCACCTAACTACAATGCTGCATGTTTGTAATTTCTGTAATTTGGGTGCGAAATACTTGGAAGCTGCCTCTGGAAAGAACATGTCCTTGAAAGGACTGTAGAAGCACAAATGAAGAAAACAAAGACTTGTAAATGAACACTGCTGAAAGTGATCTGAATAGCATCTGAACTGCCATGCGTAAGTCTATTCCCTGAAAAAGTAAAACTGTCCCATAGTTTTGAGATAAAAATAACAGTGAGGAAAAGAATTTGCAGATCCATTCATCCTACAAAGATTTTCATTTACTAAGGCTGCAATCTTATGTTTACTAAGGAGCAGTGGTAGACTGTTTTATTTGATGTTCACCGGGTGGGGGGGGGGGAGTTGACTAGACAGTGCATTGTGGCGACCAAAACCTAGGTTCAAATCTAGGTGCCATTTGGCTATTAGCTTATATATCCGAGTTTCTAATACTGGTTGGTAACAAATTGAAAAGCCTAGATACAATGCAGAATACAACTGAACAGAGCACCAACATTAGATTCCTTAACATTTACCCTGAACAATTTCATGAGTTGTCCAGTTTCCAGAAAATGTATTTGCTGGCTAAAAGGACTGCAAGCTATGATGGGCAGGACATTGGCAAGTGAGCAGTGTTGCCTGTTTCCGTTTACTAACTCCTTGTGGTCAGTAACACACCCCTTCTCTTGACATTTTGAAGTAGGTACTTCTCAACACTATTTTAGCACCTGTTTGCTGTGCTGCAGTGAAGCTGTGCTACATCTCTGAATAGAAGCAAGCGATGACATAATCTGCTGGAGTAGCAAGGTAGATCCTCCCCACAGTGAATGAGGTGATTCACTGAGGGGCGTGGATGGTACCATGGTCTAAACCATTGAGCCTTTGGGCTTGCCGATCAGAAGGCTTGGCAATTCGAATCCACGTGATGGGGTGAGCTCCCATAGCTCTGTCCCAGCTTCTGCTAACCTAGCAGTTCGAAAGCACACCAGTGCAAGTAGATAAATAAGTACTGCTGTGGCGTAAATGGCGTTTCCATGTACTCTGGTTTCTGGCACAGTGTTCTGTTGCACCAGAAGCAGTTTAGTCATGACCTGGAAAACTGTGGATAAATGCCGGCTCCCTCGGCCTGAAAGCGAGATGAGCGCTGCATCCCACAGTTGCGTTTGATGGGACTTAACCATCCAGGGGTCCTTTACCTTTATACCTTTAATGTGGCTTTCAAGTCTGAGACAGATAAATTAGAGAATGAGGAAAATAATCAAGCAGAGGGCTGGACACTTCTTATTTGCATGGGGTTCCTACTTCATGCTAGAAGTTTAAATAGTTAACATTGATGTGCACATCAAATTAGAAGATAAAACTTTATTTCAATGTGTTGAACATATTTTGTTATAATATGTTTACTATTTGCATTTATTATACAAAACTCTATTTGATGGTTGTGAAGCAAGCATCAGAACCCCAGGAAATAGTGCCTGCTCTATCACCCTTTAAAACAAAAGAGCTCTTGAGAGTGCTCCTTGCCATGAGGATTTTTATGAAATTATCTGAATGACAAATTTGCTCAACACAGACTTTGGCTATCACCAGCCTTGCCTTAAATATACAAAGTTACTAAGAAAAACTGTATCCACCTTGTGTTTTCCTTAGCTGAACACAGAACCACTGAACGACTCCAAAAAAAAAGCCATGAAGTAGGCAATAAATTACTGGCGTTTCTTTCATATTTACTGAAATCTACAGCTCATCAAAATGACATTTTCCAAAGATACACTTCTAAATACGGAATGCAAAAGACATCATAGAGGTGAAGCCTGCAGCAATCTACAGACCAGCAGAAAACATTCAAACAATCAACCTTTAAATGTCAGTGGTTCCAGTACTGTAGTGTGGTGAAACGTTTTTCGCCTTAGCACCAAGGTTGCTCAGTTGAACTGCTCCCCACCCCCCACCTGCCCAAACCAGGGGTTTGTATACTATTGTTATGATTTTTAGTCCACATCTTCAATGTACATTTGGCATTCCCAAGGCTTCAAATAAAGTTTAAGCAATGCTAGAAGTGGTGAGTACCAACAATTCAAGGACACTGTTTATCCAAACAGTATTTACTTGTTTAGTGCCATGAGTACTTAACATATAACCATGTCATCCTTACAACAATTCTGTAAAGTAGTTCGGCATTATCCTCATATTACAGAAGAATGAAACCTAGTGCACGGATGGGAAACCTGTGATCCTCCTGATTTTGCAAGAATCCTAACTCCCATCAGCACTTTTTCTTGGTGACTGAAATCAGTCCACACAATACATACACATAATTTCTCCTCCGTATAAACATCAATTTGAAAAAGTACAATAGAAACATTAACTGTTCAAAGTACTCTCCATTGATCCTAGTAATCCTAACAACTTCATACAATAGCACTATATGATCCCCAAAGTAGACAAACAAAATATTTGAGGTTGAGATAGTAGCTTGCCTAAAGACAACCAGGGAGTTCATGATGACTGAAGATCAAAAATACATCATTCCCCATACTCCAAAGCAATGTTTATACATTTTCTACCTTCCAAGCACAATGATTAAAACAGTTCTGAGATCTTACTGATACATCCGTTCGGCTTGCAAAGCCAAGAACAGAACTGCTACATCCAAAATCAACATTGTCTATGGAAAAAGCTTTCATAGCTACAGGTATGCCAGATTTGTCCCAACTTCCCACAAGTGCCGCCACCACCTTCCTTGGTAATAAATCTGCAAATGTAAGGCTATAGGGTGGCTTCAGGAAGGTGTAATAGTAACTATTATACAAGCACCCAGTTGGTTGGGGAAGCATTTTAGCAAACATGAAGCAGTATCAATGGAGCTGCACATAAACCTGACAGGAAAAACTGGACAGAACCATCCTTCATGACAGACAGCCATATTCTATATTACTTCAGAAAGGGGCATCTAATCATAATTTTTAAAATCAGACATGAAGAAACATTTTACAGCAGACCTACCAGTTGTTCTACAGTTTAGGTTATTTTATAAGCTTACTTAACCTATCTATAGATACATGGTTGCAGAGGTATACCAAGAAAGGTTTCAAGATAGTTATGACACAAAATACACTACTAAAGCTGAAAACTGCACTCTCAGAGCAACACCCAGTTTTGCTAGTCTGCATGCGGAGCAGGCTTCCACCAGTGCCCATGAGACTTCCCTTTCCCATGGTTCTCTCTTTCCTATGCAGCCCCACCACCCACAAAATCTTCTCCAGAGGACTGAAAGACCCTCTGGAGCAAAGACGGTTGTTGTTTTGTTTGTGGGGATAGGAAAAGAAGGAAAGGTCTGGTACAGTCCAAGGTAAAGGTAAAGGTACCCCTGCCCGTACGGGCCAGTCTTGACAGACTCTGGGGTTGTGCGCCCATCTCACTCAAGAGGCCAGGGGCCGGCGCTGTCCGGAGACACTTCCGGGTCACGTGGCCAGCGTGACATCGCTGCTCTGGCAAGCCAGAGCTGCACACGGAAACGCCGTTTACCTTCCCGCTGGTAAGCGGTCCCTATTTATCTACTTGCACCCGGAGGTGCTTTCGAACTGCTAGGTTGGCAGGCGCTGGGACCGAGCAGCGGGAGCGCACCCCGCCGCAGGGATTTGAACCGCCGACCTTTCGATCGGCAAGTCCTAGGCGCTGAGGCTTTAACCCACAGCGCCACCTGCGTCCCTTACAGTCCAAGGAAAATACATCAAAACAATGTCTTCAAATTTATTTGTTTCCTGCACATTTTGCAATTTTAAGGAATGATTTGCAACGTCTACCTTCTTGCTGAGATTCTCTATAATTTATGGTATGCAAGGAAAACATTAAGCTTTTAAAGGGTCAAGTTTCTAATGGAATTCTATACAACTTCCTTTCTTACAAGTTTTCAGAAAGTGTGCTTTCTGTGATGAAGTACCACAGTGAGAGAGAAGAACTCTGGAAAGAGGAGTGGAAAGACACAGAGCGCAGCTCAGTGCAGAATATTAAGGGTGTTGTATCTACCCCTCACATACTAATGTGAAGGGAGCAACATTTTTTAAAAAAATTGTGTGACAATATAGGTTCACTTTCATTGACCACTTATAGCTCAAATGTCACAAAGTGCAACATGTCTATATACCTTTCCCCATTTTCTCCAAAAGGTTCAGCATTCAGGTCACCGAGACTGCTTAAAGTGCCACAATTAACAGAACAACATTCCTGCTTCCTAATCACCTTTCTGAAGAGACAAATCAATACAGCTCACACCAGGGAGAGGAAAAACACACATCCCAACACTTACATC
Organism: Podarcis gaigeae; assembly: GCF_964106915.1. NCBI lineage: Eukaryota > Metazoa > Chordata > Lepidosauria > Squamata > Lacertidae > Podarcis > Podarcis gaigeae. The sequence goes on along the minus strand of NC_139694.1, from coordinate 13,472,847 downwards.
ACACTGCCTCAAGAATTATTTTAATATGCGAGTGCAAAGATTGCTCCTCTGCTACCTACTTATAATGTAATGAGGGTTTGGCTTGGAATAACCATTTGGAGCAGTCTATGGAGGAGCCTGCATCGCCCTATTTTCTCCAGCACTAGGCACACCAGTTTAGCAACCGGGCATAAACTTTAAGAGACACAGATATATATATAAAAGGAACAACTCCCTTGCAGTCTACACTTCGATGCGTAGCGCGTCCTTTTCTGATTCAATCCAAAACAGGAAAAGCACGGATCGCTGCACAAGCGGGAAAAATATAACCTTCAGGAAGAACCCCACCCCCACCCCCCCAAAAAACGCATTAGCATACCCTCTCACTGCCCACCTCTCACGGACACGGCCCTTTTCCCCCACTGCATACCCAGAGGGCGGGAGCGCGCGCGCGGGCAGCCAGGCAGGCAAGCAATCCAGCCAGCAGGCACCCAACTCGCACACGCCCCTTCCTCATGCGAAGCGAAATAATGCACAGTCATGGCAAAGCCCCGCTCGAGGACGCCGCCAGAGCCACCCACCAGCCCCCGCTCTGCCCCTCCAACCACCGTTGGAGCCCCTTGCACGGCAGATATACAAGCTGGACGGGCATCGACTATAGATTGCAACGGGAGTCGCCTCCTTCCCAGGCCTGGAGGGGGGTCGGCGGAGGAGGGGGGAGGAGGAGGCACATCCCCTTCCCCGCCTTGCAACGGAGCCTGCGTCAAAGGCCTCGCTGGGGAACTGAACCTGCAGCCTAGGCTCAGCTCAGAACCGCCGGAGGGGCCCCGAGGCCTCCCGACCACCAGCCCGCGCCATGGATTCTTCTCTCCCTCCCCCCAATAAAAACCAAACACCCCGGTTTCCCGGCCTCCCTCCCTCTAACTTTCCCCTACCGCAACTTCTGAGGAAAACCACCTCGAAGGAGGCCTCGAAACGGGGCTCTCGCTCGCTCCTCGCCACCCCAAGACTCCTGTCAGCCGAAACTTCCCCTCAGACCCCGCCGCACCGCCCAACCCCAGGGCTGGGCCTAGCCCACAAGCTCGGCTCTCCCGCTCCCTCAGGCCGCACCGTCTCCTCAGGGTCGATGTCTATCTTGAAGGTTTGCTGCTGCAGCGTCTTCAGGGTGATCTGCATGGCGGCAGCTGAGCTGTAGGCCGCGGCGAAGCCGACCCCCGCAGGCTCCCTCAGGGAAGGTGGTAGTGGTGGTGCTACTGGTGGCGGCGGCGGCGGGAGCTCCCCCTGGGTCCTCCAGTCACCGCTCCGGCCTAGGCTGGCTCGGGCTATGGTGGGTGAAAGTCGGGGGAGGGGGGGAGGGAGGGAGGAGTTGTGGGCGGAGCTTAGGAGGAAAAGGAAACGTTCCCCTCCGTCGCTCTCTCGCGCTCAGGCGGGCCATTGCGCACGCGCGGCCCAAGGAGGCGTTGAAGGGATCCTCGCGCTCGGCTCGCGGCCCAGCTGCTGCTGCGGCCGCCGACGCCGACGCCATGATGACAGCGATGACGAAAGGCACCTTCCGCCACGGAACCCCCTCCCCCTCCCTCGATAAGAGGAAAGGAAGGCGCGAGGGAGCGCGCATGTGTAAAGGGGGGGGGGGGGAGGCGTACGTGCGTGTTCGTTTGTTTCCGCCCTTCTCTTTTTTGAAAGGGTGGATGGGCTGCGCATGCGTATGCGCGGGTGGCGAAGGCCGGGCGGAACCGAAGCAGAGGGAGGAACAGTTGCGAGGCGGGGATCGAGGGCCGAAGGCGGGAAGAGGCGGGATAAATGGACGCGGGGGGAGGGGAAGCGAGTTTTCGATCACTGGGGGGGGGAGGGGTGTTACTTAGTGGTTTCGTTGGGGATTGAGGGTTCCCCCCCCCCCCCCGTATCCTTATTGTAGATCTTGTGGTGGTTTGTGTGGAAACAATTCGTTTTGGTCGTGTATTATTTATTATTTTGGTCGTGTATTATTTCGTATTATTATTTAGGTTGGTTTATTTACCGGCATTATTATTCATTAAATTTGTAAATAACCCCTTCATCCCAAGATCCCAGGGCGGTTCACAGAAGAAAAATATAAATGGTCCATGACTACTTTTTGTTTTGTTGTAAGCTGCCTTGAGCATGGTTTGACCTGTGGAAAGGTGGTAGAGAAATAAAATTATGTATCTCCTCCATTGTCTCCCAAGACAGACTTGTGCCAACAACAACAATGAATGTATGTATGCATGTATGTAAATAAATAGCCTTGTGCAAGAGAAATAAATGATAAGAATTGTTTACAATTTTAAAACTAGTACACACACTCACATATATACAATACTGTATACACACATACACACACACACACACTTTCTCTCTACCTGTGTGTATGTGTGTGTGTGTTTTGGGGGGAGTCCAATAGTGGGTCCAATGGGGTCAAGAAGGTGGTTTCTGCACATGCTGTAGAGGGAAATGAGGGGCAGATGAGGCTGGTCCTTGCCTTGGGGTTATAGTTCTACCTTGGTTGTCAAACACCTTGGTACTTGTACGTTTTAGCTCCCAAACGATCAAAACCCGGAAGTGAGTTTTCTGGTTTTCGAATGTTTTTTTGGAAGTCAAATGTGGCTGCTTCTATTGTTTCCAGCATGCCTGCGCAATTGGGAGCCTATGGAAAGCCACGCCTTGGTTTCCAAACGTTTTGGAAGTTGAATGGACTTCCAGAACGCATTCGGTTCAAAAACCAAGGTACGACTGTATATTCATCCATGAGAAATGCTTCAGGAGTAAACCCTGAGGAAAAATCTATACCCATGACCTTATTGTAAGTCACCCTTGAGAATCGCTGCTTTGAAAGGCAGGCTGCAAATCGAAATAATGATATATGAACAGAAATTAAATTGGCTCACTTTGCATTTTGTTGCCACTCTCGGGTGCTACTTCAATCTCAAAGCTATGTTCATAAATGTTTCCTTCCCTTCCTCCAGCCACATGCATCTTAAAAAGTAAATTCTGACTTTTTAGTATTATAGTGAAGTTAAATTTACACCCCAATTATCTGTTCTAGTGGAATCTCGAGGATGTTTAGAAAGCAATTTATGCAACAAGGATTAACCCAAAACACAGTCCATCAACATACCGGGTAAAAATAGGGAATACAGCTTTTAAGTATCTGTGGCTAACTAAAGTTAGAGCAGAAGATTGGGCTTCAGTATTGCTGAGGACTCCAGAACATAGACAACTTAGCAAATTAAACCTAGGGCAACTCTGCAGATTTACAAATTAGAATCTTGAATTAATGGATGATTTCCAGCGTTAGTCATACTCAGACTTAAGTCCATTAATTTAAATGGATATTACCAGTTCAGGGTACCTCGGCACTTTTGGTCATTTGGTATTACAGTCTATGGAGAGACAAGCAGTGAGGTTTCTCTCTCACAAGTTGTGATAGCAAAGGAGATAAAACAAACCCAAAGTACAGCGCTGGCTATCAGCCTAGATAAATTAAAACTGGATAAGGTATGTGCTAGGTGCAAGAACAGTTATCTTATGCATTGAATATAAGAAATTCATATTCCATTCATTGGCCAAATGTGACAATCTGCTAGGCTTTCAATTAGAAATAATTGGAAGAACTTTCAATTACAAATAATTCTTCATGCAGGAAGAACAATACAATTGGCATATCTTAGAACAGGCATGTCCAACTGAAGAAGAAGAAGAAGAGTTTGGATTTGATATCCCGCCTTTCACTCCCCTTCAGGAGTCTCAAAGCGGCTAACAATCTCCTTTCCCTTCCTCCCCCACAACAAACACTCTGTGAGGTGAGTGGGGCTGAGAGACTTCAAAGAAGTGTGACTGGCCCAAGGTCACCCAGCAGCTGCATGTGGAGGAGCGGAGACGCGAACCCGGTTCCCCAGATTAGGTGACTGCCGCTCTTAACCACTACATCCACGATCCAGTATGAAAACTGGCAGTGATCTACCACCTAGGGATGGGTGCAGGGTGGGCAGGCGCTGGCTGCTTCCCCTGAGGGGGCAGAGATGGGCGCAGGGAAAGAGGGCACACCACCTGCTTCCCCTGACGCCACCTGCTTTCCCTGACATGGCAGGGGTGGGTGTAGGGTGGGTGCGCACCAATGGGGCAGGGGTGGCACGTGCAGGATCAATACAGCCCCTCCCAGCAGATGGCGGTTGGCGATCGACCAGAATACATCGCAGGATCTACCTGCTGCAATTGACGCGTTGGACATGAAGGAGCATCTCCACCCCCATCGTTCTACCCAGACACTGAGGTCCTTCTGGCGGTTCCCTCACTGCAAGAAGCCAAGTTACAGGGAACCAGGCAGAGGGCCTTCTCGGTAGTGGCACCTGCCCTGTGGAACGCTCTCCCACCAGATGTCAAAGAGAAGAACAACTACCAGACTTTTAGAAGACATCTGAAGGCAGCCCTGTTTAGGGAAGCTTTTAATGTTTGATTCATTACTGTATTTTAATATTTTGTTGGAAACCGCCCAGAGTCGCTGGGGAAGCCATGCAGATGGGCAGGGAATAAATAAATAAATAAATAAATAAATAAATAAATAAATAAATAAAATAATTTATGTTTTAGAACATTATACTATTTGTTTCCCAGCTATTGTAGGTACAAATCATGACATAGAATCATAGAATTGTAGAGTTGGAAGTGCCCAGGGGGCCATTTAGTTCAGCCCCTGCAATGCAGGAATAAATGATATAACTACGAAAGCTGGTGTGAACTGTATTTCACACTTCTCAGAGCCATTGAAAATTCCATGGGCGGTCTTTTAGGGTTAGGTGAGATATAAATGCATTCAATCAATCCACCAATCCATTTCAGGTGGCCAGTTTCCTTGAAGGACAGATTGCTGAATATTGCAATAGTGTCTTTGCAATAGTCTGTTTATTCATATGTGTGCTGAACAGGTAGCAAGCAACCAAGCACAGGAAGAGAGTGCTTAGATTACAGCATTCCAAACATTACCTATTCCAAACATGCCTGGAGGACAACTATTCGTCTTAGAAAAGCTATTTTTATGTGTTTCTGAGCAAATGCAGAGGTCGGCATTTCCTAATCAATGTGATTAAAGGTGGAGGGGAGATTTGTCTATATTTAGGCGCCTAATTATAGATTTGGTTACATTGCCCTGGGCGTCCGTATTTCTACATCATGGGTGTAATGACTATAGAATACAGAACAAGGCAACATGCCTTGCGGCTGCTACCACATTATTAAACAAAAGCATACCATCTGCTATGGAATAAATGTAGTTTCTAAAATAAATGGTTCTCTTAGTATATGGGTGTTTTTCCAGCCGGACTTCCTTGAGTTCATTGGGGATAGAGCTGAAATATTCAATTTCTTGATTGCTTTCTCTGTTACTAATAAGTAATGCCATCTCTTAAGTCAGAGTGGCTGCCAAGTATATTACAGCACAATGCATCTACAATATTCTGAACCACTTAATAGTCATAGACCAACATATACAAATCACAGATCCTATGGTAAATTAATTCTTCGACTGCACTAGTTCAGATAGGAAAGGGGTGGTCCCAGTTTTGAATACACCCAGGGAAGGAAGGAAGAAAGAAAGGAAGGAAGGAAAGAAGGAGAGAGAGAGAGAGAGAGAGAGAGAGAGAGAGAGAGAGAGAGAGAGAGAAAGAAAGAAAGAAAGAAAGAAAGAAAGAAAGAAAGAAAGAACCATCTTGCACATTTAAAAGAAGAATAGAATCATAAAACACTAGTATTTTTCTAGAAAAAGAGGTGTCAGAACTCACCGTGAACTCACCTTGTTCTCTTATAATGGGCAGTGGAACCCACCTAAGAGTTGCCAGAACTCAGGTCCTGTGAGTTCCAGCTGGGGGGAAAGCGCTGGAAATACGGATTTTGAAAATGTGGGATTTTCTGCACTGGCAGGGAATTGGACTAGATCAGTTTGTGGGGAACCTTTGGTCCTCCAGTTGTTGCTAACTCCCCTCATTGCTGTCCATTGGTCATGCTTGCTGTCGCCTAGAGGCGTTGCAGTCCAGCAACGTCTGGAAGGCCAAAATCTCCCACATCTGGACTAGATTACCTTCAAAGTCCTTTCCAGTTCTCTCATTCTGGGGATGGTGCACACATATACATAAAATTACATAAGAGGAGGAGGGGGCAAACTATGTCAGAATCATTTTTATGATAGGACATTATAACTTTGGTGGTGTATTGAAGTACCATCGAACAGGAATGGGTGCAGGAGTTATTGTCATTTTGCTGCCTTCCTTCCTGTAAAGATACATGTGTGGATTCTGCTGAAATCATAAAAACAAGTTTCCCCTGAGTCTGATCTGAGGAAGAAGAGCACATGTGTGTCTCAAAAACAGTAAATGTACAGCTTGCAGTTGTGCCCATCAGGACATTCCCAGACTAGAAGCTTTAGCTAAAAGGAGCAGATCTCAGCTGACTTGGTTTCAACTCAGGCCTCAAAGACTTGTGACTCATCTTCTGGCTGAACCCACCCCTGTTTTATAGTTATAGGCAGGCATGAAAAACAGCAGACAAGGGAGTCCCTCATCAAACACGGCTTGTGAGTTGTGATCAACTTTGGCTTGCTGAACTACATGCTTGGCAGACTTGCTCCTGACTTCCTGCACCTGACTTCCTGTTGGTTTCTGGGTACAGTGCTAGTCATAGGTCCCAAGGCGCTAATCTTGATTTATGCATCCATTTCGCTTGCGCTGTTGTGCAGCAAACACAGAGCCATCACCCCCATCACACTTCCAAAATATAATTAGTGACGTCTGAGATTTAGGCCTGAAGGTGGCGGCAGCTGCCTCTGTACAGCGAGTCTCCTACTGAAGTCCTGTCCATTTGAGCTGTTGCCTTCACTAATGGTTTTGCAGCAGCCACAGCGGGAATCTATGCTGAAAACTTCTTTGAGGTGCAGAGCTGACTGACATATTCCCTCCCTAATGTCAGAATAAAGAAAGTTGCCTAAGAAGATATTTTTTTTTTAAAAAAAAAAACTATGGGCAAAGAAGAACCGCTAACCTGCAACAGGGAGTTTGAGAACCTGAGTAATCCATCACAATAGTTGTAGTGAGACGAGAAGAGAAATCAATATCTCCCCCTTCGGCCTGAATGTTACGAACAGGTATGTGTGCAGAGAATATACAACAGCAGCATTTGTCCTATGCTTTCAAGAGAACAAAAACGAAAGTACTGCAGATGAGCTTATGCTTCAATAGCTAGGAACACAAAGAAACAAATGAATAAAACCGTTGTCAGAACAAGCAGCCATTACAGTGTGTTGTTTCATACATATATGTATTTGCAAGCTAGGGCCCGCATTGCCTGGAGGTCATCTGTGAGCAAATCAGAAAAACAAAATGTAATCAAAGGCGTCCGTGTGTGCTACAAATTCAAAGTGGCTCTGATCTGACACGACTCCCCGCCAGATCATCTGCAATCAGTCCTTATGACTAGCTAGAATATTCAGAAGCAACATATTACTGAGAGGATGTCAATGGAAGAAGGGTATTTCCTATGGGCCCTGTTTGTGAGCATCCTGTCAACATCTGGTTGGTCGCTGGGAGGTGATTGATGAATTAGATAGACCAGTTGGTCTGATCCAACAGGACGCTTATAGCCTTAGTGTTGTGAAGGTGCTGACAGTTCTTCGCTTGTGTTCCCTACTTCATAGAACCCTGTTCCCAACATTCCTTGTTGTTGTCATTTAGTCGTGTCCGACTCTTCGTGACCCCATGGACCAGAGCACGCCAGGCACTCCTGTCTTCCACTGCCTCCCGCAGCTTGGTCAAACTCATGCTGGTAGCTTCAAGAACACTGTCCAACCATCTCGTCCTCTGTCGTCCCTTCTCCTTGTGCCCTCAATCTTTCCCAACATCAGGGTCTTTTCCAGGGAGTCTTCTCTTCTCATGAGGTGGCCAAAGTATTGGAGCCTCAGCTTCAGGATCTGTCCTTCCAGTGAGCACTCAGGGCTGATTTCCTTCAACCCTTCAACATTCCTTAGCTCAGGGGAAAGCGGAAGGTAGAACTTGGTTCAATGGTAGACCGCTCACTGTCCAGTTCTCAAGGACTACATAGCTGCTGAATTCTTACCAAGAATCCCAGATGAGGTAGATTTCTAAGCTACTATTCCATGTTCTTAATCAAGAGGACATTCTTGGAAATATATGGTACAGTTTAGTTCTATCTTCTCCATCAAGAGACTTTGATATGCCCTCTCTTTTTTTGTACATTTAGGACATCAGTATTTCACAAAGATAAAATTTAAAAAGTAGAACATGCAAGACTAAAGTCAAAACACACACGCTTTAGAATGGAAGCCCCAATGTTCCTTCTTTAGATGGTAGACCTGATCCTATGTGTGCATCTTCTAAAAAGTACCATATTTTTTGCTCTATAAGACTCACTTTTTCCCTCCTAAAAAGTAAGGGGAAATGTGTGTGCGTCTTATGGAGCGAATGCAGGCTGCGCAACTATCCCAGGAGCCAGAACAGCAAGAGGGATCGCTGCTTTCGCTGCACAGCGATCCCTCTTGCTGTTCTGGCTTCTGGGATTCAGAATATTTTTTTCTTGTTTTCCTCCTCCAAAAACTAGGTGCATCTTATGGTCTGGTGCGTCTTATAGAGCGAAAAATACAGTAAATTCCTCTGAATTTAATGGGACTTATTTCCAAATAAGCATACATTGGTTTGACAGTGGTTTAAAGATTTCATGTAAACCTGCTCTAGAGCTTTATCTAAAGGTTGGGCTATCAAAACTGGAAGCAAGGCATTTTCGTTTGCTAACAGGATGGAGCGGATAACTATGTGCCAGTTCTGATCCTGGCAGGCAGGATCACATTCCAAAGTAATTCCTGCAGTAACCTGTAGTGCAATATGAGAGCAAACCCAATTTACATAACATGAGCTTGCAGTCTGAATCTTCTCTTTTGATCATTGGTTTAGAGGCAATGCTCAGCAGCCCTGCATGACATCCTCAGTCCACAAAGTGTCAGCATTTTGCAAAATGCCACCCAGTAACAGAAGAGATTCTCCTTTGGCCACAACTACACAATTGAGTAGAAGAATCCCAATGTTGCTGAAATTGACTTCCTGTGGAAACCCAGGCAGTGGCGTAGTGTGGGTTGTCAGCGCCCGGGGCTGCGCAGGTGGGGGGGGGAGAGGGAAATGGTAAATGGCATCCACATCACCCAGGAGATCGCAGCTGCGGAGAAAAGAAAAGAAGAGTTGTTACATTGTCTGGAGAGGTCACTTACTGGTTTGCACTGGAGAAGCTGTTTTCAAAGGAGACCAGCAATGGAAGCACACAGCTGTAGATTGGTACCTCGGGTTAAGAACTTAATTCGTTCTGGACGTCTGTTCTAAACCTGAAACCGTTCTTAACCTGAGGTACCACTTTAGCTAATGGGGCCTCTTGCTGCTGCCGCGCCACCACACAATTTCTTTTCTCATCCTGAGGTAAAGTTCTTAACCTGAGATACTACTTCCGGGTTAGCAGAGTCTGTAACCCGAGGTGTTTGTAACCCAAAGTGTTTGCAATCCGAGGTTCCACTGTATTCAGACACCAGGTGTTGAAATTTTGTTTCCATAGCAATTTGCACCCGGGAAAGCACCCCTGTGCCCCCCCACCAGTGGCGTAGCATGGGGGGTGCAGGGGGGGCCGGCCGCACTGGGCGCAACATCTGGGGGGGGTGCGCTCGCACTCGCAGCTCTCTGCCCCTACCGAGTTAGGGGGCGCAAATTACTTGCCTTGCCCCGGGTGCTGACAACCCACGCTACGCCACTGCCCCCCCCCCACACTATGCCACTGAACCCTGACGTTAAATAGCTACATTTTTGTTCTTCGTTGTCATTTTTTCAGTATGACTATTCATGAGAATGGAGAGGTTGGTTGGTTGGTTTGTAAAGCATGAGACATTAAAATAATATTTCAGCACAGGAAGAGATTACGTCTCCCAAGCAGCCCTGTCTGATCTCTTGTAGGTGATATCCAGATTAGGTTTCCACCAAGGTTCTTATTATCCTAGTCAGCCTGTTCTGATTAGTGCCAGAGCTTGTTAGCAAAAGTAATCAGTCATAATCAGAGCAGTTCCCCTCTCTGCATTTTTATAAGTTGCATAATCACGGTTTTCCCCATCACTTGAGTGATAATTACTGTAATGAACTCTTCGTGATCCCCCACCCCCAGCGGTGGAAATGTCAGAGGTAAAATAATCATGCAATACTCTAGCATTAAGGAAAGAAACAGAGGGTGGAATCCACCAATGCCAGCTGCTTCCATTAATTTTGATAAGCCCTTGGTGGGTTGCATCTTACGACTGGACTGAAGAGAAGAAGATGATTCAGACAAACACACCTCATAGTGTCGGGAGCAGGGGGCAGATGCTGCCTTCATTCAGATAGTCTCACCAAGCACAGTACTTTCCCTGTCTCTTCTGTAGGAGTGAATGGCAACAGCTTATCACCGATTATTCTTTTGAATGTTGTAAATAGTTGATCTATCTTCCATGTTCCTGTTGACTCCAGCCACTGAAAATCAAGACTGCTTCTATCTGCATAACCCCATTCCAAGTTCTTCTTGGTCACTCTAGAGTAGACCATGGTTTCCCAAACTTGGGTCTCTAGCTGTTTTTGGACTACAATTCCCATCAACCGTGACCACTGGTCCTGCTAGCTAGGGATGATGGGAGTTGTAGTCCAAAAACAGATGGAGGGCCAAGTTTGGGAAACTAGACCACGGCAGAATGCCGAGAGCTGGCTAATTCACATAAGTTATAGTTAACCGTGAGGGAGTAGAATAGGCATCCCCAACCTTCGGCCCTCCAGATGTTTTGGTCTACAATTCCCATCATCCCTGACCACTGGTCCTGTTAGCTAGGGATCATGGGAGTTGTAGGCCAAAACATCTGGAGAGCTGAAGTTTGGGGATGCCTGGAGTTGAGCAATTTCTGGCTGAGTCTACTGACCATACAATATGCAGATCAAGAGCTTCTCGTTTTCAATACTATAAGCCTGCTTTGTTGCTTTTGTGTGGCTAAACTCCTAGTGTCTACTGTAATCTTAACTCTCATAAAATACCCCATACTATTTTCTTTTCCTATCCAGTTGTCACCTTTTCCCCACTTCCTTCCTGCAATTGTATGCCTTGATTTTTATTTATTTATTACATTTATTTATTGCTGTATACAAAACAGCTAAAATCAGTTCAAAACCAGACAACAAGGGGGGGGTGTGAAACAAAGTTATTAAAAGTGCTCGCCCAACAATACTATAAAAAGTACAAATCCTTTTTAAAAAAAATTTTTATTAGTTTAACATAAAAGTTACACACCATAAACATAACATTTTCACACATTAAAAAATGGGTTCTTTCAAACCCTGAGACCTCCTTCCTTCCATGGGTTCCAATTCTAAATTTTATTCCTGCATCTTTTACTGCAATCTATCTGTTATATAATCATAGTATCCAATATCCATGTTACATTACAAGTGTCATTTGTATTCCTGCCAATGATTTCTACTGTTTACAGCGATCTCTCCAAATATGTTAGAAAATTATTCCAGTCTTTTAAAAATACTTGGTCATCCTGATTTCTGATCTTTCCTAAAAGTGTTATAAAATTATTATTTTTTCTCTCTCATCGCATAATATTAGAACTTGTGGATGTCGAATGAAGCTGAATGCTGAAAGATTCAGAAAAAAAGTACTTCACCCAGCACCTGGTTAAACTATGGAATTTGTTTCCGCAAAAGGTAATGATGGTCACTGGCTACTTTAAAAGAGAATTAGCCAAATTCATGGATGATAAAGTTAGGTTCTACCTCCACAGTTGGAGGCAATATACCTCTGAATGCCAATTGTTGGTGGGTTGGTGAGAGTGATATACCCTGGTCCTGCTTGCAGATTTCCCATAGGCATCTGGTTGTCCATTGTGAGAAATGGATGTTGGACCAGATGAACCATCAGCCTGATCCAGGAGGCTCTTCTTATTTTCTCATGGTGTCAGACAGGTTTCCTTGGGGAAAGCAGTCCACAAATAGGAGATCCACCAATGGGGAAAAAACCCATTCTTGTGTGGCCAACCTCTGCACCTTGCTTGGAAGAGACACACAGTGAAATAAATACATATCAGTATGTGTTTGGCAAGTAGCTTTATGTGTTCAAATCAAGTCATCAAAGCAAGTTGCAACACAGACAAACTTCAAGAGATACTTCTTTCTTCTTCTTTGGCGATCACTCATAGCTGAGTAAGATTGTCTTCCATAAACACGGTTTTAACAGTGAGTCCGTAGGCGACTGTGGAGGCCAATTCTGGATCCACACGTCCTTCCACAGTGGGGACATTGGTTTCCTGGTGGGAGTTGATCACGGTGAGGGTTTGCCAAGCGTGCCTTCCTCTTAGCACATTTCTCCCTTTCATCCTGAGTTTGAGCGTCTTCAAAGCCCATGACACCTTTGGTAAAGGAGATACACCAAGAACCAAATGAATGGTTATACCAAATGGCCTCTTTGTCTTACCTCCAGGCCAAAATGGTCACTTACGATGTACAGTGGTACCTCGGGTTAAGTACTTAATTCGTTCTGGAGGTCCGTTCTTAACCTGAAAGTGTTCTTAACCTGAAGCACCACTTTAGCTAATGGGGCCTCCTGCTGCCACCGCGCTGGTGGAGCACAATTTCTGTTCTCATCCTGAAGCAAAGTTCTTAACCTGAAGCACTATTTTTGAATTAGCGGAGTCTGTAACCTGAAGCGTCTGTAACCCGAGGTACCACTGTATATTCAAAGTTTATACTGCTTTGCATGGCATCCAGGTTCCACTAGTTTTTCCGGTGGCAAAAAATCAAATGTGTGGAGCCATTCCCCAAGCACTCAGCAAATGCCCTGTGTTTAGCAACGTGTACCACTCCATCAGATTTTGGGCATTTACTGCATCAAGTCCAACTTAACCCAGCTGCCTCATAAGATTCTTCCAGCTTTCCCACAACACCCAATTTGAAACCAAGTGGGAAATTCTGTTTCGTGTTAATGATGCATCAGTGTGACAATTGTTCTGCATTAATTAATGTTGAAGCAAACAAGTGTTATTTTGTGTGTATGCCAAAACCACAATAAGGGGCTTGTTAGCCAATTTTTTTCGTTAATGTGACAGTGTGAGATGAGATGGGGAAGGGATCCATCCCACGTGTAACAGGGCTTCATTTTCCCTCTATGTCATTTCACCGAAGCCAGTGGTATTGCATCATGAAAAATGGGTTAGTAGAACACAGATGAAATTGCAGAGTGCTCTTTCCAGATTTCAGTGCTTGCTAGTGTTGGCTGCTTCAGCCTCAGTTTACACCATGTGGCTGATTCATGGCCAAACAATCATGTTCCAACAGCTCCAAGATCGGGTGCCAGCAAAGCTGCTTAGGGAGACTGCAGCCTCTTTAATCAGATGCATATGCTAGTAGCTCACAGCAGCTTTTTTGTAACGGTTAAAGGTAGGGTTAATGGAGGCAGCCCAGCAGCAGGGACTGTTTATTTCTGCAGGTGGCTATGCACAACGGGAGAAATTAATAGGGAGAAGAGTGGGTGCTCCTGAGGAGTATTATGGAATAAAGGGGAGGGGCAATGTCACGGACTTAGGACTTCACTGATGTGGTCCAAAGGAAAGCAGAGCAGTACGTTTGGCACCATCTTGGCTGCAGGAGTTGCTGGAAGGAGGCGTACGAGACACCATCCAACCATCTTAGGGACTCCACACTAGATTTGTGTAGGGTTTACTCCTTAGCATTCTGTTCTCCAGAAGATGTCCTTCAAAGAATGGATTGTTCCTCAGGGTTTACTCATGAAGTGTTTCTCACAGATGAGCATTTTCTTCTCCAGAAGATGTCCTTCAAAGAATGGATTCTTCCCCAGGGTTTACTCATGAACTGTTTCTCACAGATGACTATGGCCACAAGGTAGCAGAGGTTTAGGATCAGAGTTTTCCTCCTCCTAGATGAGCTACCTTCCCAGGTAGCCAAGCCCCATCTGCCCCTCATTTCCCTCTATAGCATATGCAGAAACTGCCTTCTTGACCATTGAACCCACTATTGGTCTCATCCACTCAATCTACTGGAGTTTATCTTCACATGCAGAGGAAGTCCCTAACTCACCAAGGATTTGACACTCATTGGCTACCCTCACCAGGGGTGTGGCCCCTGTCGTATGCTGACAACATCCAGGAGCCACAAGTGAGAGCTGAGTGCAGGGTGGGCACCAAAGTTGAACAAACTACCCGAGAAGGAACATGACCTGTCCCCCACTAGAGGACCCTCCCCATACACTCATTTGAATGCCAGCTTAGAAGACATGTTTAAAATATTTTTTAGTAACAGGAAGTTTTAGAGTTATTGTTGCTTGCAACTGTCTGTCTCAGGAGACAATGGAGGAGTGCACCTTTGGGGTGAAGTCAAACAGTTGGAAGGTTGCAGTGCCTGTTGTGGCTGCAAAACCATTACAGGAGAGACATGTTTTGTTGCAGGGTTATTGTGGTGCTTAGAATTCAGTGTGAGGTTTTTTAAGTTTGGAGGTTGCTTTTAATCAAATTGTGTTGTATGGTGGTTACCTTGTGGATCGTATTGCCGAAAGGCAGAAGGTCAGCATTTTCAATAAATTAAAAATCAACAACAATTCCCTTCAATGCTATCCCCAAGCGCAGCACTTTTATGTTTTCTGTAGAAGAGAACAACAGTCACTCCCTTTTGTGGAAAGAAGTGAAGGAACACCACTGGAGTGGGTCTTCCCTTGGGCATTATCTCTTGGTCACACAAGAATGTGACAGAATGCTGAGAGAGTGGCTGTTGGAAACCAACTTACGTATGCATGCACCACCGCCATGCAACCACAACAATATTTATTTACTTCATTTGCTTGCACAAAACCCCAATCTGGTTTAAATACCACAAGAATAATAATGTAGGGGCTCAACTTGATCTAGATTTGATTTGATTCACTTTACATTGCTGTGCGGTGTATATGCATAATGACACATGACTATATATTCCTTCTTTAAGACAAAGCAGCAGTGAAGTTTGTATTTTAAAATGAAGGGTTAAAAATATAAGACAGTTTTTAGATTATAACGTTTTCTCTCTTACTGGCAACCAACTGCATGTTCAACAGCGATTCTTGACTCCCAATTCACAAACCGCTGATGGTTTTATCTAAGGCAAAGGAAGTCTTATTATCCTTTTCCTTCTTTCCTCCACGGATTCTAATTAATCCTTTAAGACTGCCGCTGCCGACTGCATGTTTACTTAGGAGGAGAGGATTGGGATATAAACCCGGTATCCCTAAAGAGTTAAAACTCTCCTTGATGCACCAGCTTGGCTTAGCACTTTTGTGAAAAACACACACACAGAGAGACATACACAGACGAAAAAGAGCATGTTGTGAAGCAAATTTTCCCAAGTTCCACTAAACAAATCAGATGAAAGGACGCAATTGGGAAGGGGAGGGAGAGAGGGAAGCAGATAACACTCTTAAGTTTCTTCTGAAATCTGAAGAACCGTCTTAGCAGATTTAAAACAGAAGTCAGGAATATATTATATTGGTGTAGACGGTGTCAGAATTCATGGGATTGTTGAGAATTACGGGGGGAACGTTGGCAAACTCATTTTGGGAATGCTCAGCAACCTAACATTTTGCCATGTGATGGAAAAAAGTAAAGGTAAAGGTAAAGGTACCCCTGCCCGTACGGGCCAGTCTTGACAGACTCTGGGGTTGTGCGCCCATCTCACTCAAGAGGCCAGGGGCCAGCGCTGTCCGGAGACACTTCCGGGTCACGTGGCCAGCGTGACATCGCTGCTCTGGCGAGCCAGAGCCGCACACGGAAACGCCATTTACCTTCCCGCTGGTAAGCGGTCCCTATTTATCTACTTGCACCCGGAGGTGCTTTCGAACTGCTAGGTTGGCAGGCGCTGGGACCGAGCAGCGGGAGCGCACCCCGCCGCAGGGATTCAAACCGCCGACCTTTCGATCAGCAAGTCCTAGGCGCTGAGGCTTTAACCCACAGCGCCACCTGCGTCCCACATGGAAAAGAAAAAAAAAAACCAGGCTGCAAATGTTTGCAATTGCATGTATGTGACAGACTAGTTACTGTGTACAATCCACACTGTGGAAGACATCCAACCAGTGTTTTTTTTCCCTGGGGGGGACAAAGGGGTACACATACCCTTAAACATTTTGTGAATCTAAGTTTGGCCTCATTGAGAGGCAGTATTTCAATATGAGTAGGAAAATGAGAGTACCTCTTGAAAAAAGCACTGCACCCAACCATCATAATGCACCATTTGATATGGTCTAATTTGGAGATGGGGAACCTGCGGAGATGGGGAACCAGATGCTAACAACCCCCATCTTCATTGACTATTGGCCGTGCTGACTGGGACTGATGGGAGAAGCCCAGTAGCTCAGTGGTGGATGCTGATATATTTATGATGATATATTTATATGCTTTGCATGCAGAGGTTCCAGGTTCAATCCTTGGGCATTTCCAGGTAGAGATGGGAGAGGACCTGGTCTGGAACACTAGAGAGGTGCTGCCAATCAGTGTAGACAGTACTGAGCTAGATGGACCCAATGGCATGGCTCAGTATAAAGCAACTTCCTATGTTCCTATGAAAGCTGGAGTCCAGCAACATTCTGAAGGCCACATGTCTCCCATCCCCAGTCTGACTGATGGTTTTGTGGTTGCTATGAACTATGCAGTGTAGGAGCCAGTGTGGCGTAGTGGTTAAGAGCAATGGACTCGTAATCTGGTGAACCGGGTTCGATTCCCTGCTCCTCCACATGCAGCTGCTGGGTGACCTTGGGCTAGTCACACTTCTCTGAAGTCTCTCAGCCTCACTCACCTCACAGTGTGTTTGTTGTGGGGGAGGAAAAGGAAAGGAGATTGTTAGCCGCTTTGAGACTCCTTAGGGTAGTGATAAAGCGGGATATCAAATCCAAACTTTTCTTCTGCAGCATATTTATTTTTTTAAAACTATATGGAACCTACAACGAGACTCCATGGTGAAGAATGGGCTTCACGTGCATTCAGATAAATAAAATTATTATTAATAATAATAAATCTAGAAAGGGGCTGAATATTCAGAATACCACTTTGATTTAGCAAAATATATAGAAATGGCCTTATTGTTTTTGCTCGCAGACTATACTACAGGCTTAGGATGCCATCCTTTCTTCTTCTTCTTTTTTTGCAATGTAACAAGCTTTATTAATAGACTTACAATACATTACATATATATAGTACATCTCGTAGAGTAAATTGAGATTTCAATCATACACACACACACACACACTCCTTACATAGCTATAAACCTTAAACTTCAGCTGTGTTTATGCTACTAACCATCCTAACCATATCTACTCAGGGCTTCTTGTCTGATGAGTGGAGCTAGGATTGTATACCTCTAACATTTGTTCAATGAAAATAGGATGCTGTATTCCATAATAATAATTTTCTTATTTATACCCCACCCATCTGACTGCGTTGCTCCAGCCACTCTGGGCAGCTTCCAACATATATAAAAACATAATAAAACATTAAACATTTTTTTAAAAACTTCCCTATACAGTTGTACCTTGGATCTCAAACTTAATCCATTCTGGGAGTCCAACTCCCAGAACTGTTCGAAAACCAAGGCACAGCTTCTGATTGGCTGCAGGAGCTTCCTGCACTCAATCAGAAGCTGTGGAACCACATCAGAAGTTCGGCTTCCGAAAAACCTACTTCCTGGTTTGCGGCGTTTGAGAGCTGATTTGTTTGGCTACTAAGCCCTTTCGAGATCCCAGGGACGACTGCACAGGGCTGCCTTCAGATGTCTTCTAAAGGTTGTATAGTTACTTATCTCCTTGACCTGTGGGTCACATAACTCCAACATTTAGCTGATGTAAATAGGTTTCCTTTTCCTGGGAAACCTGGAAGAAACAGTGCTGGGAGAGCAGCAATAGGAATCTGTTTAGATCCTTTGTTTTCCATACACATCCATAGCAAAATGTTGGCAATCTGTAAGTAAAGCCCAATATTTACCTTGTCCCATTAAATGGAATAAAGGGGGGGGGGGGAGAGAAGCTAGTGAAGGCATTGGAAGGCAAGTTCTCGTTTGGCATGAAATGTTAGCGGAGGAGTGTGTTGTTTCGGGAACACTTCCAAACTGAGCAGCGGGATTAGCTTAGAATGGAATTCATGCTCAGTTTGGGTTCAGCAAACGTTTGCTCCCTGCCAAGCGGAAAAGAAAGTGTTAGCAACTAAATCCAGAGAATTATATTATCATCAATAAAGGGGCAAGGGCCAAGCCATGCTTGCCCTGAAAGCAAAGCAAAAAGAGTACCATTCTGGCATCTCCCAACAACCGTTGTGTGCTGTTTCACTTGGCAGTGCTTTGCTCCATAATTATTTGGATTTTGATCTTGCGGGAATGTGCACATCGCGGTTTGTCAAGCTGTGAGCAGCCTTTGCGAGATCGGGATCTGAGACATATTGTTGAGGCAGGGTCAGGTTTACCCCCCAAGCACATGCCAATGTGTCAATAAATGAGCTCCAAGGGAAGAATGGAGAGTTAATTGGGATTCCAGGCACAAGGTCGAGTTATGAGAATCCATCTGAGGGTGGGAGGCCCTGGTATGATGGGAATTATCAAGAACCCAGGCACTGAGGAACATTCATTTAGTAGCACTGGACGAGGGTGGCGCTGTGGTTTACTACTGAACCTCTTGGGCTTGCCGATCAGAAGGTCGGCAGTGCAGATCCCCGCGGCGGGGTGAGCTCCGGTTGCTCTGTCCCAGCTCCTGCCAACCTAGCAGTTTGAAAGCACACCAGTGCAAGTAGATAAATAGGTACCGCTGTGGCAGGAAGGTAAACGGCGTTTCCATGCACTCTGGCTTCCATCACGGTGTCCTGTCGCTGGCCACATGACCCAGGAAAGCTGTCTGTGGACAAACACCGGCTCTCTCGGCCTAAAAGTGAGATGAGCACCACAACCCCATAGTCTGACTGGACTTAACCGTCCTTTACCCTTTTACCTTACATTTACACTTAGTAGAAATGTACTATGATAGGTCCCAAGGAAGTACTGGGACCCACGGATTGCATAGTTATTTAGAAGAGGCCTTAATGATTGGCCTGCAGTTGCTTCTGTCTAAAGCAACCAACTTCGATAAATGATGTTGTTGGAGCCTGCCGTTACAAGTGGCACTTCTTTAGGGTAAAATAAAGACGCAGAACGCCAGCAATATTTCCATGATAAGAGAGAGCAGCTCGTTCAGACTTCTTCTCCTCTCCGGTAACTTTTTATTGTCTTTTGTTCTGTCCATCCGCATGGCCGTTTGCCAATCTCATGTTACCTACATCCGGCCAAGCTTTTATTGCACCCCATCGCCATATAGGGTCATTACATTCCAATACATTGTAAAGCTCAGAGTGCTGGTCACGAGGTCCAGAGGTACCCTGCAGCATTTACAAACCTCTGCCATGGCTTTATGACTCCCACATGCCCTCTTTCTTTATTTTATTAATCTAAATGTCCGTTCCAATATGGTTATATCGAGTGTGATAAGCAACTCTTGTGAAACCAGATGCGGGCCGCGGACTGGAGAACCATGCGGTACATACAGAAATTAAAGAAGGAATACATTGTATATAGCAACACAAAATAATGCAAATAACTACTATAATAATCACTAAAATTAATAAATGTTGAAGCCAACTTCCATCCGGAAGCTAAGAATATAAGAATTCTGATTCCAAGCTGCATGGTAGGCTTCCTTTCTAGTTTATAGCCATGCACTGTCACTCCTATAGCACTGAGATTGGTCACTGTATGTTCCTGTAAGAGAACAAGAGCTATTAAAAGTGAATTTCAATGTATACTGACAGTTTGGATATATGCCCCATGATTCTTTCCCCTCTCTAATTTGAAAACAAATGGGGGCAGGCATACACACCCAACATTTAGAAGCATGCAATAAACTGGTAAACTTAATCATATCTTGCACAAAAATATTATCCCTCCATATCTTATGATAATTTTCTCCCCTAAAAGTCTTATTCAACAAAGCTATTCTTATAGTTCGAGAGTGGCTGAGCCATGGATGCTGCCAGCCAGAGTAGGATTCTGATGACTGCGGCTTGCCAGCTGATAAGGTGAAATATGGTGGTTTCAACTGGACTGGGTCGTCTGCTCCTCTTCCTTGTATAACGGTGCAACAAAGGATGGCGAGGCAGATGGTGGGGAAGGCACTTCCGCAATTGAAGGGACTCGCCATGGCTGCACGCATCGAGCTGGAACCCACAAAGGCTTGTCCTCTAGGTGGCGCATGTGGAAAGGTTTCAATGCTTCACCCACAAAATGTTGACAAAGTGTAGGGGAGTTCCACATGCCCTGAGGCAGGACAATCCACTGATATCGCTGGGTAGGCTGCGGATTGTTATATACTGGCAATGTAAAAGCAAACCGTTCCCTGTCTGCTGGAGCCAGTGGGATAGAGAAGAAACAGTCCTTTAAATCAATCACTGCCAACTGATATTCTCGTTGGAGCATATTTGGATTTGGCATGCCATGTTGTAAAGTTCCCATTGGCTGTATTTGTTCCTTGACTTTTACTGACTGCTGCAGCTCTTTCAAGATTTTAAAGTCAAAAGGTTGGTGCTCGGCTTGAGTTCCTGCTGGGGCACCAGCAGGGGGCACAATAACAGGGAATGCCATGGTATCCTGAGATAAGGAACAGGCAAGTACTGCACGTTGAAAAGGGGTAGCTTGTTCTGCTGCTGAAAGAGTAGGGTCATTTCCAGCCAGACCACTGTATTTTTGCAGGATTGGGTCCTCTGGTGAGGAACTGTAATCTGGAGGTTTGGGGTCTGGGGCTGCTGGCAAAGCAAGTGCTGGAACAGGCGGCATCACAGCAGGCTGGACTAAAGAAGCTGGAGGTGATGTTGGCAATACAGCCATGGAGATATTTTTTGGTGATAAAGAGCCCATGGCATAACGAACCTTGCACCATGCATTTAAAATCCGAACACCGAAGCTGGGGTGTCTGTGAAAATGTGCTCCAATCTTATCCCAATGTTTTATTTCCCAAGTCCCATGTGCAGCAAGCCAGGGGCAATGCTCATCGATGGCCAGAATGAGCTGTATCAAATCACCATCAGGAACTTCCAATTTGGTGGAGGAGAGGAGAAATTTTAAGTCTCTTAAAAATTTCTGTTGGGGAGTAGTCAAAGAGGTGCCCATGTTTCTAAAATCAATATAAAAGGGATCAAACTCACCAGGGATCTTTTTTTAAAGATGTATAAGTGCTTTGAAATCCTTGCCGGACGTGGTGAGCTGATGATATCCACTGCTTGGATCGAAAGTGCTCTCACAGTGTCTTTTAAAATCCTCTTAGTCTGCCTCAGACTGTTTCCTTTAAGTTGCTTCTCTCGGTTCTCTTTGAAGTTTGAAGTCAGTCTCACACTGCTTCCTTTAGCCTGCCTCCTTTCTTTTAAGTTTTCCTCTTCTTTTAATTGAGCCTCAGAGAGGGCACCACTTGTTGGAGCCTGCCGTTACAAGTGGCACTTCTTTAGGGTAAAATAAAGACGCAGAAAGCTAGCAACATTTCCATGATATGAGAGAGCAGCTCGTTCATGCTTCTTCACCTCTCCGGTCACTTTTTATTGTCCTTTGTTCTGTCCAGCCGCATGGCCGTTTGCCAATCTCATGTTACCTCAGCCGGTCAAGGCTTGACACTCCCCTCTCCATATAAGGTAATCATTGCCCAGAGGAATGTCAGGGGGCACCCTGCAGCATTTACAAGCCTCTGCCTTGCCTGTATGACTCCCACATGATGTCACTGCTCCTACTTGCGATAAATGTCTTAGACAGTGCATACCCTCCAAGTGTGCCTATTATCCAGGGACAGTCCCAGAATTACAAAAGCCACCCTGGCTTCTGATTTGATCCAAAAGTGCCCCGATTACTACACCAGTGCCGCCACCGCTGAGCTCAGAGAGGAGGAGGAGCTGGTGCTTGACCTGGGTCAAGGGAGGGACCTGGGCTGCGAGGGAGCATCCCATGGTCTCTTCGTGGCC
Source organism: Podarcis gaigeae (assembly GCF_964106915.1). Lineage (NCBI taxonomy): Eukaryota > Metazoa > Chordata > Lepidosauria > Squamata > Lacertidae > Podarcis > Podarcis gaigeae. Next base: position 13,450,754 of record NC_139694.1, on the reverse strand, counting down.
ACTGCTGCTGGCTTCCTCCCTTGGGCAGCTCGTAGCTGCTGCTGGAGGAGGAGAAGAGGCCCATGCAAAGGCCAAGCTGGAGAGCGGGTCAGGAATATGAGAGGTCCATGCAAAGGGCAGGAAGAAAGGGGGAGAGGGGCACAAGGAGTCTTGATTTTTATATTTTAATGCTTTGCACATCTGCATCTATTCTTGCCCCTTTCTAAAAAAATATTTATTGGTGTATGGTTTTTTTGTTGGTTTTTTGTTCTCTACCAAAGAAAAAAATAAAACCAGGATTAAGGGGTTTTCTCTGGATGTTAGAGTCCGTGTGTGTTGTATGGTGGCGGCACTCACCCTTCTTCTGATAAGAAATGCTCGGGGGGGGGGGCAACACCAAAAATGTGGGGATGGAGAGAGAAATGTCCCTATTTTCATCTGAGGAATGTTGGAGTGTATGGACAGTGTTTCCATGTTACCAATAAGGTATAGTGGTGCCTCGGTTTTCAAACATCTCTGTTGATGAACATTTCGCTTTTCAAACACCATAAACCCAGAAGTAAATGCTTCGGTTTTCGAACATGCCTCCGAAGCTGAACATGCCACGTGGCTTACGCTGAGCGCAAGATCCTGAGACCTAGCTGTCGGCTATTGAGTTTTCAGTTTTCAAACGTTTCAGAACTCGAATGGTCTTCCAGAATGGATTTGGTTCGAAAACCGAGGTACCACTGTATACTGTTGCTTCTGTGACTGTTCCCACTTCAGGTAACATCTTGTGTACATGTGGTTAGGGCGCCACGTACATGTGTACATGTGGTATGAGCTCCACGTTAATGCCACTCCATTGTGTGTGGGAGGATGTAAAGCATGGTACATATCCAACATGACCGAACATCGGCAATATTACCAGGAGCAGAGCAAGAGCAAGCACCTTAGTGGAATCTATTATATCTGCTCTAGTTAACAATATACAATGTGCATGGAAAGAGCAAAAGGTGTTTGGCTCTGGTGGCCTTTATCCAAGGACAGATTCTCTGAGTTGGGATCATGGCTCTGCATGACCGACGTTCAGTGCCTCACGCTTTATAATAATGCTTCATTTAATTTCTTCATTGGAGGAATGTGCCTGTAGTGGCTGTCGGGTTTTATGGCCTCTGCAGTCACACTGAGGCTTCTACAGAAATGAGAGGGCTAATGTGTAAACCGACTGCAATTGCACCACAGAACAGAGAATGGATTGACAAGTTGGGAAAGATGGGCAGTAGCTTGTGAATGTTTTATAAGCTATATGCAATTTGAGAGTAGCTGCCAACAACCAGAAAGTAGCAGAAAATTATTTAAGCCAAGTCTCTCCCAGTCTTTCTTCTTGTGTCCCTAAAATATATCACTGTGTACTTTATCTGTGGCCAATTTCCCCCTGAAATTCTAGGGGGGGTGGGGTGTACAGATGAATATGCAAGGCTGGTTGAAATCAGTGAGAGGTATTGCCCCATTCCTTTCAATGGGGTTTGCATTTGGGTCCTTTCAGGTGGATTTTGGTCTTCTTTTCAACAGAAAACTCAAGAGGGAAGTCGTATTCCAGAGCATCATTGGCTGTTGGTGTGGTTCATACATCACCGGTGGTGGGGCATGATGCTTGAAGTAATCCATATTTTGAAATGCAAGGAACACAGTATAAGGCCAGCATATGCAATTTCTTTTTGCAGTGTTGAACAGACCTCTAGTGGCCAAAGGAAGTACACGCTGTCATTCAGAAATAACTTGATAAGAAAAAATATTGTGTATGGAAGTTTACTCAAGTTTCAATAAGCAATCAAGAAATGGAACTTGTTACTAACCACATCAGCCTCCCGAGGGTGGAACATTTGCAGAAAGCTCCCTCACAATCACAGAAAGTGAGGATACAGGGCTGGGTTGCTGAACTGCCACAAGCTGAAGACCTCATTAATTCACTTAGCAAGTGTCCTTCCTTTGGACTGACTTATAAATATTAGAGAACGGGGCTTCAGATGTATATATACAGCAGCATGACAGAAGGATTCCACAAGTGGATCCTAATGCGTGCTTTTGCACCTGATCGATTTTTGCTTTTGATTGGCCAGTTACATTACAGGTGTACAGTTACATTACAGGTTAAGTACTTAATTTGTTCTGGAGGTCTGTTCTTAACCTGAAACTGATCTTAACCTGAAGCACCACTTTAGCTAATGGGGCCTCCTGCTACTCCTGTGCCGCCAGAGCATGATTTCTGTTCTCATCCTGAAGCAAAGTTCTTAACCTGAGGTACTATTTCTGGGTTAGCGGAGTCTGTAACCTGAAGCATATGTAACCTGAAGCATATGTAACCCGAGGTACCACTGTAATGATTATCTGTTGTTGTTTTTAAATGGTGATTTATGTGTTAATATTGTACACCGCCCTCATATTATACAACATGGTGGCCTAGAAATACTTTAATTCTTGAGGGCCCTGCGCCTGTTCCTATTAACTTTTATTCATGACCAGTATTGCTTGCATTGTATATAATCCTGGCATCAATATACTGAGAGTACATGACTTTATATTATGTTATAGTGTTTGACATATTCTTTGTTTTATTTATTTCACAAGATTTATATATCATTTGAGTGCAATTAAAAAAACAACAACCTCCAAGTGGTTTGTGGAAAGAATAAATCAATAAAAATTATCAGCAAAAAGCACTTACAAACAACTATTTAAAACAATCAAAATTAATTAAAACCAACAATAAGCTAAAAGCCAGGTTAAAACACACGGCAGCATTCTAATTCCCCCCCCAATTATTTTTATTAGTTTTCCAAATTTTTACGAATCAAACCAAATTATTTAATTTAATACAATTTTTTTTTAAAAAAAATCAGGTTTCCCGCTCCTGTTGCAAACATATGTCCATCTTTTCCTCTATAACCACATCCTCTCTTCATTAATATCCATTTCATCCTTCTTCTATATGCTCGCCTAAACAAAATGTGTTTGTCAGCTGTAGAAAGCATACAGTGAAGACACCTGCCTGACATATATAGGCAGGGAGTTCCGAGGTGTGCGTTCTGCCACAAAGCACCTTACAACTGCCAATAAAAGCCAACACTACCTGTGAACAAAATGTAAAAATACAAAAGACAGTACAATAGACCATGGGTGTAGCCAATCAGGGGTAGGGGGGCAACTCCCCCCCCCCCCCCGACATCAAGTAAATAAATAAAAATCCTTAACTAACTGAGGTTCTGTCTCTCCCACATACACACAACCTGCCCCTAATAATAATAATAATAATAATAATAATAATAATAATAATAATTTATTATTTATACCCCACCCAGCCACTCTGGGTGGCTCCCAACAAAATATTAAAATACAGTAATGCATCAAACATTAAAAGCTTCCCTAAACAGGGCTGCCTTCAGATGTCGTCTAAAAGTCTGGTAGTTGATTTTCTCTTTCACATCTGGTGGGAGGGCATTCCACAGGGCAGGTGCCACTACCAAGAAGGCCCTCTGCCTGGTTCCCTGTAACTTGGCTTCTCACAGTGAGGGAACCACTGGAAGGCCCTCAGTGCTGGACCTCAGTGTCCGGGCAGAATGATGGGGGTGGAGACACTCCTTCAGAAGTCAGCCCCTAACAGAAATCCTGGCTACTCCCATGCAACAAACCAAAAAACCCACCAATAATTTAAAACTGCAGAAATGAAAGAGGCTCATTTCCTAAGTTCTGGGTACAGCCTCTCTTGGGTACAGCATTTCCTTTGGAGGGGAGAATGCTCGAGATTTCTGGGAGTTTGTAATACGGGTTTATTTACCATCTTCAAACTGAGACACATCGGAAGAAGCAGGCACACAGGTGGTAGAATGAATCTTGAAAAACAGCCTTCATCCTTCAGAAGGAACGGTGCTCTCTTGCCACTTGGGCTGCTTCTCACCAGGCAGCTGTGAAAACTCAAAACTTCTTTTTCGTTCTACAGTCAGTCGAGGTTCAAAACAACAAAACCATTTCCTTCAGCCTCCTGCTCTGGTTGTGGTAAAAAAAAATTCCAGCTGCTTGGAGCGGCCAGGAGCTGTCCAAGATTAGGGGGAGTTGTCTAAGAATAAATACCACAGCATACAGAAATATAGAGGGAGGGGAGCATTTTGCATGTTCAGAGAGTGTCCTTGCAGTGGGATGAAGAGGGTGGGATAGCTGAAAACATGCACACATTCTGTATGTTCAGTTTCTGGCGTTTCCAGGAACGGTGTGGCCTTCCCCAAACTTCCCCAAACTAGCAGGGGCGCCGACTTATAAAAAATATTGGGGGGCCCATACCGGGGTCCTGCCCCGGGAAGTTTTCTAAATTTTAGATGAAAATTAGTGAGTTTTAAAGTTTTTTAAAAGTATTTTAGAGTCATATGATCAACATTAGAACCCCGAAAACTCGACTCTCTATAACTCCACACTCCGGGAAACTCGACAAGCCTGAAACACTTTTTGGCTTTGAAAAAAGAAACAAAACATAAACACGCACGGTATTTTCGTAAAAAGCTAATTTAATTTACAGTAGCAGTTATGCTTATAGACTATTACAGAGCAGTGAATATATAGCTCTGAAAAGACTGAAATGATATTTAAATAAATCCTAAACTATCATTAAAAGAATAAATCATAAAATATTGCTGTCGCACAGCAATAGCACTTTGATTAATAAGTGAAATAGCTAATTTAAGCTTACTTTGAATAAGGCTGAGGGTTCATTAAATAAAAATAATATCTCAAAGTTAATGCTTTAATACCGTTAATAAAGTTAATACAGTATGCCTAATACTGTATGTAAATACTGTAATAGGTAAAGGTAAAGGTACCCCTGCCCGTACGGGCCAGTCTTGACAGACTCTGGGGTTGTGCGCCCATCTCACTTTAAGAGGCCAGGGGCCAGCACTGTCCGGAGACACTTCCGGGTCACGTGGCCAGCGTGACATCGCTGCTCTGGCGAGCCAGAGCCGCACACGGAAACGCCGTTTACCTTCCCGCTGGTAAGCGGTCCCTATTTATCTACTTGCACCCGGAGGTGCTTTCGAACTGCTAGGTTGGCAGGCGCTGGGACCGAGCAGCGGGAGCGCACCCCGCCGCAGGGATTTGAACCGCCGACCTTTCGATCGGCAAGTCCTAGGCGCTGAGGCTTTAACCCACAGCGCCACCTGCGTCCCACAAATACTGTATGTAAAAAACGGGCTTTAATTGGGTCTTACACCCTAAAAATATTTAAGTATTTGAAAATAACTAATACAGTACTATAGAAATATAGAAATACAGTACTAAACTAGTACTAATATTTCAAAACTGAAAATTTAACATTCTGTATGTATTTAATTCTCTATTTTATAAAGATTTTTAATATCTGACAGTGAGTTTGGAGTAGCCCAATGCAAAAATCCTGAGGATCCATGTGGATCCGTGCTTTGTAACCACGTTTTTGCACCACTGTGATCCTAGGCAACAGTGGGTGCGTGATTTTTTTGGTGCAAGATGTAGTCATGGACATGCTATGTGATCTGATGGTGAATTTGGGGTGACCAATGCAAAAATCCTGAGGATCCATGTGGATCCGTGCTTTGTAACCACGTTTTTGCACCATTGTGGCCCCAGGCCACAGTGGGTGCATGATTTTTTTGGTGCAGGCTGTAGCCATGGACATGCTATGTTATCTGATGGTGCATTTGGGGTGACCCAGTGCAAAGATCCTGTGGATCCATGCTTTGTAACCACGTTTTTGCACCATTGCAGCCCCAGGCAACAGTGGGTGCGTGATTTTTTTGGTACAGACCGTAGCCATGGACATGTAATGTGATCTGATGGTGAATTTGGAGTGACCCAATGCAAAAATCCTGAGGATCCATGTGGATCCGTGCTTTGTCACCACGTTTTAAATGGGGAGGGAAGGAAAAACACAGAAGGGACAAGAAGCACAAGAGGGGTGTGCGGAGAAGCAGCTGGCTAAGAATGCAGGGGAGGAGTTTAACGGGGTGGGGGGGGAGGAAAGGAAGGCAAAAGTCCCCCCCCAAGCCAGCCCTCTCTCTCTCTCTCTCCCACCTGCGAGTCCCTAGAGCACGGAGGGGAGCAGGTGGTGGGCTGGAGCCTGCACGCAGTGTGACTAGGAAAGAATTAGAAGGAAGGACTCGATCCTTTCCTTAACCCTCTGCTTGCCAGGAGGGCAGGGGATTCCCTGCTCTTTGTTGAGTTTGAGCAAACGCAGCAACAGAAGCGGGTGGGCAGTAAGACCCTGAGGCAGAATGCAGGAAAGCAGCAGCTTCCGCCTTCCCTCCGCCCGACCGACCGATCTTATTTTTGCCTGATTTTTGCCTATTTTTGCCCCTGCGCTCCGGCGAGTCAGCTCCAGGGACCACACATTCGCTCAATAACACGCACAGACATTTCCCCTTACTTTTTAGGAGAAAAAATCTGCGTGTTATAGAGCGAAATTTATGGTAATAATTTTCTTAAATTATTTGGGGGCAGAGCCCCCCCAAACGAATTTTTGAGGGGGCTCGGGCCCCCTCAGGCCCCATGGAGTCGGCGCCTATGCAAACTAGCACTGTCCAGATGTTGTTGGAAAACAGCTCCTATCATCCGTGGCAACTGTCTGTAGCTCATGGTCCTGTATACCTGAAGGAACGTCTCCAACCCCATCATCCTGTCCGGACACTGAGATCCAGCACTGAGGGCCTTCTGGCGGTTCCCTTGCTGTGAGGAGTGAGGTTACGGGGAACCAGGCAGAGGGCCTTCTCGGTAGTGGCGCCTGCCCTGTGGAGCGCCCTCCCAGCAGATGCTAGGGCAATAAACAACTACCGTATTTTTCGCTCTATAAGATGCACCAGACCACAAGATGCACCTAGTTTTTGGAGGAGGAAAACAAGAAAAAAAATATTCTGAATCTCAGAAGCCAGAACAGCAAGAGGGATCTCTGCACAGTGAAAGCAGCAATCCCTCTTGCTGTTCTGGCTTCTGGGATAGCTGCACAGCCTGCATTCGCTCCATATGACGCACACACATTTCCCCTTTTTAGGAGGGAAAAAGTGAGTCTTATAGAGCAAAAAATACGGTATTTTACTTTTAAAAGACACCTGAAGGCAGCCCTGTTTAGGGAAGTTTTTAATGTCTGACGCTGTATTGTTTATGATATTTGGTTTGAAGCCTCCCAGAGTGGCCAGTCAGATGGGCGGAGTATAAAAAATAAATTATTATTATTATTATTATTATTATTATTATTATTATTATTATTATTGAAGCTGTTTGAGAGGCTGCACTGTATAACAGCCTCAGAAATGCCCCCTGGCTGAGTCCTTTGGAAACCCATGAGAGTCAGAGGAGAAGGGGAAAACCCAGCCCATTGGCCAAATTAAGCCAACGAGGAGTCCTGATTTGGCCTGTGAGGCTCTCCCTTTCCCCAGCCACGCCCACCTGTCATTCACCTGATGCCATGTGACATCGTATGGGTATTAGCTAAAGCCACAGCCACAAATATAAGTGTGGCTTCTTTGTGGCTCTCGCGTGTGGTGCCAATTAGATCAGACGTCAAACGGAAGCCCCTCTTGGCGCTCCCAATTGGATCCGATGTCTGCTAAAAGCAGCGCTGCTTAGCACCAGTTGGGAGTTCCCGACAGCATTGGCAGTGAGACTTGCTTTCGGTGCCCATTTATAATTTGGCTGCCACGCTCGGATCCGCTTCGTGAGCTCCCGACTGGATGCTGTCCCTGTCAAAAGCAGACACCGGGTGCACTCAGGAACTTGTGGTATAGGCCGCTCTCAAGCTCGTTGGCAAGCAGCGACTTGCCTTTTGTCCCACGTTTAAAGAGCTCCGCATGTGAGCCATGCTTGCAAAGGAACAAGCAGGAGCAGTGCTGGATTTACGTATAAGCTGAACAAGCTATAGCTTAGGGCCCCACTCTCTTGGGGGGCCCACAAAAAATGTAAAGGGAAAAAACACCTGGATGTACATTTCCAAAATACATATTTTGTTATGTGCAAACGGCTTTAGATACCTATTAGGTCCATAAATTACCATATAGCATATATCCAACACACAAAAAACAACAATTTGTTGTTGACAAAGGACAGCTAGACATATAAAGGGCCCCATTACCTTCAGTAGCTTAATAATAATAATAATAATAATAATAATAATAATAATAATAATAATAATAATTTATTTATACCCTGCCCTCCCTGGCCAACACCAGGCTCAGAGTGGCTAACACCGAATATAAATACAGTAAAAACATTAAAAACAAAACCAAACAAAAAACCAAACAGTTGATTAAAATATAACTTAGAATACAGTTTAAAATGCAGCTTAAAATGCAGCCTTGTTTTAGTGGTAGCCTATAGATCAAAGCCATAAGGGGAGAAAACGTCAAATATTCACTGGGGCCAACTATCCAGGCTGGTCCTACATGGGCCAGCAAAAAGAGCAGAGTGAAAATTTATATACAAAATCCCATATAAGGGGTTCCATCAAAAAATAAATAAATGGGAAGGGGGTTAGAATGAGTCCAGCCCAAAGGCCAGGTGGAACAGCTTTATCTTGCAGTCCCTGCGGAAAGATGTTTGAATGATTAGGGCCTCATCAAACCTAAATCCGGCCCTGAGCAGGAGCCTAGACTCACAGAGTCATAGAACTCTAGAGTCGGAAGGGACCATGGGGGTCATCTAGTCCGACCCCCTGCAATGCAGGAATCTTTTGCCCAACATGGGGCTTGAACCCTGAGATTAAGGGTCTTAACACTCTACAAGCTGAGGTATCTCTTGATTGTTTTTTTTTGCGAGTGTAGCCAATTCAGTGCCAATTTCAAACCATGCTGCTTCTGCCAATAGCGTAGGAAGGCAGGGGTTGGGGGGCATATAATGGGGCCACAGGGCATCCCAGGCACTGCATGACAGTGGGGACACTGACCATCCCTCATGAAGACAGGTTTGGGCTCAACAACTCTGGTCGTTCTCCTAAAAAAAGCTCACCAACTTTTGCTGATACAGTCATACCTTGGGATAAATGTGCTTCAAGTTACAGTAAGTATTTTTGGGTTGCACTCCGTGGCGACCCGGACGTAACGGAGCGCGTTACTTCCGGATTTCGCAGCGCGCACATGCACAGACGGTCAAAATGATGTCGCGCGCATGCGCAGAAGTGGCAAAGCACGACACACACACATGCACAGACGTGCGGACGCAGGTTGCGTTCACTTCAGGAACAGATCCTGTTTGCATCCCAAGGCACCACTGTATCTTTAAAAAAACCTCAACAACTTTTGGCAATTTCTTAAAATAAGCTCTGCCCCGGGTGCCGGCAGGGGTTGCTATGCCACTGCTGCCAGGGGATATAGGATATCAAGTGATGGAAAGGTGGGTGGCCCTGCCCATCTCTGAAATGTGGCCCACGGAGGGTTGGCCACCATTAGATCTGGTCTGCTGGCCAGAAGGGATTAAATGGACCACTATAGGGTAACTTCATATCCTCAGCGGTGTAATTAATTGCAGGAATCATATCTGCTTTGGGCAGGCAGGATATGACAAGAAAGCGGGGGCAAAGAGTAACTAATACTAGGTAAACCAGCATTAGCTAAACCTCAGGTGAGGGTAATTATTATTAAAAGTGTAATTACACTACTTAAATAGAATTGATATCCCATTGGGCTAAGTTTGTCAAAAGACATTTACCAGCCTGCAGTCTCCCTTCTTTCCAGTGGCAACACCTATGCTCTGTTTGCCTGAGCTCAATACTGCAATCCTCGTTAACAGAATCGAAATACTGCTGCCCAGGTTCCTGCAATTTGGACCCTGTGTCCGTCCACTTTTTGCTCAAGGCTATGCTTCCCTTGCTGTAGCTAACGGAGGGATTAATGAAAAGCAAATTATAGTAAATCCAAGCTGAATTCTAGATAAAGGTCAGTCTTTGGCCTCGTGGGAATACTGTATTCGTAGTTGCCTAAGAAAAGTGATAAAATGCAAAGGCCATTTGCTCAGGGCATCCATGATACCACTCTGGCATTGTCGTTTTTCCTCATTGTTGTAGCTTCCTGGGAGGAGAATAGGAAAAAGATGAAGGGCCATAAGGGATATTTCCTTTTCGGGTAAAATAAGAAACCCACACACAGAATGGCCACCCCTCCTACATGGATAAGCTTGAATCTTCACAGTTTGGGGGAAGCAAAGTACGTCCCACATGCGACCCGCGCAGACAATTGCAGGATAATTGGATGGATTTAACTAGAGCGCATTTAGCCATGTCCATTCAAAGATGAAACAATTGCCATTGCGAAGTTGTTTGCAAATGAATACACAGGAGAAAATACTTCATCAGGCTGTTGTCAACCATTTAAAAGCCGTTCTGATGGAAAGCTTAATCACAGGGATGGAGTTTAATTGCATTGCACACATTGCATTCGCACTCGACCATGGCATCAGGTACTTGCTCGTGTTTCGAAAGAGCCATTGCTGATCTAACGCCACAGACAGAATGTGCATCTTTTCCTGATGTCAAAAGACTTTTCAATAGCGCCAGTCCAATTGCCAGTCACTAAGCGTTGATTTACACATGGCTGGGGGCGGGGGGTGGGATGCTATGAATAAGTCATACATTAAATTGTTATAACGGAAGAAAGAGAAAACCCTATGTAAAATCACTTAGAAAAGTTTTGTGCTCTACAGCACCACCTGGTGTTGCATGTTTATAATGCATTTAAAACACTGGCTTTTTTTTACTAATGTAGCTGAGTCCTAGGTGCTTCAGATGCTTCCAGGTGGTCTGTTTATGGAGCATTTGTTTGTTTCCAAAGGCAGTTTCCCACCTCTTTCCTTATGGAGAAAAGTCTGATCTTTTGGGGAAGCTGATTTCTTGTGCCAGACCTCCCAGTCATCTGTAACGCACAAGGTGAATGTTCAGGCACGTGATTGACTCCCATCCCAAAAGGGCAACATCCCAATCCTTTCACCAAGGGATCGAAATGATGGGCATGCATGGGCAAACCACCTCTCCTCTGTGTTGGGTGCTCAAGAGCAACATGTTTCTTTACATAGTAATCAAAAGTATGCTTTAGTCAGTGTTAGAGCATCCTCTGTTAAGCTGACTGGCTTTGGAGATTCCCGTCTAGCCTTAATTCTGTGATTCTAAAGAGCATCACCAAAGACTGTTTAAACATTCAGCAGAATGAGATGAGAATTAGGTGCAAGAATGCTGAGGTGGTAGTATGAGGCAAAACACTTCTGGTTATGGGGAGGGAGACCAGTTTCCCTGCCTTCTCCTCCTTCTTTTGTTGTTGTTGTTTAGTCGTTTAGTCGTGTCCGACTCTTCGTGACCCCATGGACCAGAGCACGCCAGGCACTCCTGTCTTCCACTGCCTCCCACAGTTTGGTCAAACTCATGCTGGTAGCTTCCAGAACACTATCCAACCATCTCGTCCTCTGTCGTCCCCTTCTCCTTGTGCCCGCCATCTTTCCCAACATCAGGGTCTTTTCCAGGGAGTCTTCTCTTCTCATGAGGTGGCCAAAGTATTGGAGCCTCAGCTTCACGATCTGTCCTTCCAGTGAGCACTCAGGGCTGATTTCCTTCAAAATGGATATGGTTTGATCTTCTTGCAGTCCATGGGACTCTCAAGAGTCTCCTCTAGCACCGTAATTCAAAAGCATCTTTTTAACTCCCTGCAAATAGAAAGCAGTATGCCAAAAAGTTCCCTGCAAACAGAAAAGCTATCCAATGTAATTTCATTGGGTGAGAAGGAATTTCAGAATGCAAGAGAAGTGAACAAGAGGTCACTTCAGGGGCATTTTCAGATGAAAATGCTTAGAACGATAAAAGCATAGCTGTCATCCAGTTGTTGTGGAAGAATAAGGCGTTTTCTCCCAAGGCAGAAATTTTGCTGCATTTTCTCCACATATTGCAATCGTTTCCTGCACCACAAGATAGCATGTGTTTTTATCTTGCCTTTAAGCCAAAGCAGAAACGGTTCCCAGGGTGGTTGCATTTACAGCCATCTAGAATGGTAGCTGGTCATGTTGTGTGGATGCCTGATTATCGTCTTCCAAAGCAACTACTCTATTCCGAACTTAAAAATGGAAAGTGTAATGCTGGTGGTCAACAAAAGAGGTTCAAAGACTGTCTCAAGGCAAATCTAAAAAAAAATGTAGTATAAACACCGACAACTGGGAAACACTGGCCTGTGAGCTCTCTAGTTGGAGAACAGCCTTTACCAAAGGTGTCATAGTCTTTGAAGACACTTGAACTCAGGACGCAAGGGAGAAACGTGCTAAGAGGAAGACATGCGTGGCAAACCCTCACCACAATCAACTCCTGCCCGGAAACCAATGTCTCCACTGTGGAAGGACGTGTGGATCCAGAATTGGTCTCAACAGTCACTTATGGACTCACTGTTAAAACCGTGTTTATGGAAGACAATCTTACTCAGCTACGAGTGATCGCCAAAGAAAAAGAAGAGGGAATGGTAGCCATAAATCAGGGGTAGGCAACCTAAGGCCTGGGGGCCGGTTGTGGCCCAATCGCCTTCTCAATCCGGCCTGCAGTCCGGGAATCAGTGTGTTTTTACATGAATAGAATGTGTACTTTTATTTAAAATGCATCTCTGGGTTATTTGTGGGGCCTGCCTGGTGTTTTTACATGAGTAGAATGTGTGCTTTGGGTTATTTGTGGGGCATAGGAATTTGTTCATTTTTTTCCAAAATATACTCTGGCCCACCACATGGTCTGAGGGACGGTGGACCGGCCCATGGCTGACTCCTGCCATAAATTAATTTTCCTTTATGTATTTTGCATCTTCCAACATTCTGCTTCATGGAATATCCATGAGAATGTTCAGCTGAACATTTTCTGCTATTAAGGCTACAGATATCTGAAGCCACCATGAGAGAGTCAAGAACGCACTACACGTTTTAGCCAAGGAAAGCCAACCTGGTTCCACCATTAGAGGTTATAAAACTGTAAGTCCTACCCCCGACCTGTGCTATTGGAAGTAATCCACAGTAAGCCATTCTTTCTCAGAGCCATTGTCGCATGTTAGAAACGAGCAGTTGAAAGCTGCAAAGTCAAGAGCTTTGTAATGGGAAGGAATTAGAAACGCCACCAACACGCCATGTATTTTCAGTGCATCTTGTTCTGGAAAGATAAATTTTAATGTTTATCGTAAACGGGTTCAAGGTTTTGCTACAGTGGCTGCCATCAAGTGCTATATAATTTTTTGTAAAAAAGAAACGTGAAAGAGATTCGCGTCGAATGAAAGGTTGCACGCCGGTTAGGCACATTGCAGTGTCAAGTGTTGGGGCACCTGTTGTTCTGAAATCCTGCATTCAGGTTTATAATGCAAACATGTCCTTTGTGCGTGAGGAATACCTGTGCGTTCAAGAAACACTCAACCCCAGAAGTCACCCTTGTTGCACGGCAGCGATTCCACTTCACAGGTAAGCTGTTTGTGGTAGAATGCTGCTGTCAGCTCACTAGACCTCAGGTGAAAATATTTGCTTGCAATAAATTTGCACGAGGCGGAGGCATCCCCGAATGCTATTTTAAAGTGCGCTGGGTGATCGTACCTATGCAATGCCTCCAAGGAATTGTCCTACCATAAGGAGGGTGGCACTGTGGATTAAACCACTGAGCCTAGGACTTGCCGATCAGAAGGTCGGCGGTTCGAATCCCCGTGACAGGGTGAGCGCCCGTTGCTTGGTCCCTACTCCTGCCAATCTAGCAGTTCGAAAGCACGTCAAAGTGCAAGTAGATAAATAGGTACCGCTCTGGCGGGAAGGTAAACGGTGTTTCCATGCGCTGCTCTGGTTCGCCAGAAGCAGCTTAGTCATGCTGGCCACATGACCCAGAAGCTGTACGCCAGCTCCCTCGGCCAATAAAGTGAGATGAGTGCCGCAACCCCAGAGTCGGCCACGACTGGACCTAATGGTCAGGGGTCCCTTTACCTTTAAGGTGGGTGAAGCCAGTCTCCCTCTTGTAGGGAGATGCTATTAGAGATCAACAAATAGCCAGTTCTCTTTGCCTGGGACCTCCCTCACTTTCCATTTTTGGGCTAACAAAATCTGGGCCGCCATTTTTGCATACATAAAAAAAAATTGTTGACACTTAGGGATTTCAGTCAGCTACCAAAACATCTTGGACTAGCTCCAAGTCTCTCACAGAGTTGCAAAGCATCCATTATTTTCATGGGAAAACCTTCAGAGTTTGTTGCATTATCGACAACTATATGAAACACATAAAGAAGACAGCAAGAAAGGATTTAGTTATACAAGATCTAGGTTTCAAACGGAAGTGATCGAAGGGAAAGTGAAATTACTGAAGGCCGCATACAGCATACTATTAGAATGGGAGACGAAATATGAAGAGGTAAAATCAGTTATGATTAAATGGGCAGAAGATGTAGGTCACAACATTATGATGGAAGATTGGAAAAATTATGGAAAGCTCATTTAAAATTTAAAGATTGTTCCCTATTGAAGGAGAATTACATGAAGATGATGTACAGATGGTACGCAACACCAGTGCAGTTAGGGAAAATGTACAAAACTAGATCAAATATATGTTGGAAGTGTAAGGAAAAGGAGGGGACATTTTATCATATGTGGTGGGATTGTAAGGTAATTTAAAAGTTTTGGGAAATGATATACAACGAATTAAAGTAAATGTTCCATTTAACATTTATTTAAAAACCTGAAGCTGAAAAACATCTTCATGTATGCGACAACGGCCGTGAGAGTTTTAATAGCACAAGGATGGAAGACTGAAGAAACCCTAACTAAAGAATCATGGCAAGAAAAATTGATGGACTATGCAGAATTGGCAAAACTGACATACAAGCTATGGGGCAAGGATAACTGTGATTTTAAAGATGAATGGGAACCCTTCACAAAGTATTTGAAGATGCAACAAAGCAAACTGGACTCCTTGGCTGGTTTTGAATAAACATTCACAAACTTTTTATTGATAATAATCAGCTAAATAGTTTGAGGATTTATACAACTGTGTAACATGCAGAAAACAGCATTTTTAGAGAAACCAAAGACTGGAACTGAGGGAATTCGGAGGGTGGGGGGGTTCTGTGGTGGGAGGGAGGAAAAATGGGGGGAATAAGGATGATATGTTTCTGGATAACATGTTTTAATTTTGAATTAAAAAGTTATTTATATTTTCATGGGAAAACCACTGGGTACTTCTCCGTGAGCTTGCCAGAGAGCTGATGTTGTGGGAAACAGAGGCTGTCAGCATCAGCATCTGGTCTTGTTTGCTCTGAGCATCTTGGCTTGGGGAGACTTGGACGGACACTGGCTTGGAATTAGCATGGCTTAAGCCGGCTTTAGAAACATAGGGAGCTGCCTCATCAGATGGACCATTGGCCCATCTAGCTCAGGGGATGCCAGTTGTTCTTCAAGGTTTGGGGCAAGAAATGTCTCCCAGCCCTACTGGAGATTCTGGGATTGAACCTGGGACCTTGTGCTTGCTCTGCACTTAGAAGAAACTATCTTAAAACTGGCCAAGATGTATAAAAATGTGTCAAATAAATGTTGGAAATGTAAGCAGATAGATGGATCATTCTTCCATATGTGATAGGCATGTAAAATAATGAAACGAAGAAAATGCTTAAATGGGTTATTCTCCAAACACCAGAAGCTTTCCTTAGAGAGATAACAGGGACGGATGTTCCAAAGAAGGTGAGTGAATTATTTATGTACGTGACAACATCAGATAGAATATTATTACAGTGGTACCTCGGGTTACATACGCTTCAGGTTACAGACTCCGCTAACCCAGAAATAATGCTTCAGGTTAAGAACTTTGCTTCAGGATAAGAACAGAAATTGGGCTCTGGCGGCGTGGCAGCAGCAGGAGGTTCCATTAGCTAAAGTGGTGCTTCAGGTTAAGAACAGTTTCAAGTTAACAGACCTCCGGAATGAATTAAGTACTTTTTAAAAAATAATTTTTATTGAATGATTTTATGTTACAAAAAACAATACAGCCATACTACCACTAAATATAATTAAGAAATAAAAATTACATACATCGATATTTAGTTTGTTATTTGTTATTTACCGTCTTATTTCCTCCCAAACATTGCATACAACAACACACATATGTGCAGACGCCCACACACCCACACCCGCACACAAAATTATAATAATGAAAGTAAATATTTTTCCCCTTTTATCTTCCAAAATCTTTTCTTCAACTTTGACTTCCTGTCAAGTCCCTTTGCATATATTTTATCTTACATTTGAATGTACACAAAACAATAAACCTTTCTATATAATTTTTCTAATACATTCTGAAAACATAATAAATCCTTAATTGTTATCCACCTCCTTTTAGTTCCTTTATCACTCGAATGCTAGCATGGAGTCAAAACTATTATTATATTTTTGAACATATCTTATATAACCATCCCACTTTTCTGCAAAGTTTTGCTTTGAGTTTCCTCTGAGTTTACTAGTCAATTGAGCCGTCTCCACCAATTCCTGTAATTTGATTTGCCAATCTGTTATTTTTGGAGCCTCGTGGTCTTTCCATCCCTTGGCCACAAGTATACGAGCTGCTGCGGTTGCATACAAGAATAACTCTCTTTGATTTTTTGGGTTCTCTTTATCTATAATACTTAATAGAAAAGATTTTTAACAACTGGGAAACACTGGCCTGCAATCTCTCCAGTTGGAGAAGAGCCTTTATGAAATATACTCGGAGTCGCAAAGTGATTTCATGCTCTTTATTCAGCTCATAGTGGTGAGGAGGAATGAATGAAAGTCCCCTCAAAGTATCTGCCTTATATACATTATTTACACAATGGGCTGCACATGATTGGCTAATTCCGGAATTGTACTGTAAACCAATCAGGTTGTGGATTCACTTCAATCTGGAGCATGATTGGGTGGTTCCTGCCAACCAATCATACTGCTGCATTGTTCTAGGACCAATCAGACTGCTGCATTCTGAATCCTATTGTTCTAGGACCAATCAGACTGCTGCAGTTTGGATCCTATTCGACTCAGTACATAACACCCCTCCCCTCTAAGTTCCAGTCCTGCCCGGGAGGTCGCATTCATAGTCCTCAAGGTACGCTGGTGGCCTACGTGTGCGTTGCGGCCTGGGGTGTTCCCTGGTCCGGGGTTCAGGTTCTGGCTCGTGTTCCAAGGATGCTGGCTGTGATGGGGCTGTTTGGTCTGGCGCCACCGGCTCGCTCAGTCGTGGTTCTGGTTCCGGTGTCCTTTCGGCGTCCCGGGACCTCTCTGTATTTACTGGTTCTGCCTCTCCTGCTGGCCCCTGCTGCTCTATGGGCCTCACTGCCCCACTGTTCCCCTGGGACTCCTCTGACCTGTCCTCCTCCTCCTGGTTTTCTCCCGGGAATCGTCGCCGTATCTGGTCACAGTGGCGGCGCCAGCATTGCCCCCCATCCGTTAGCACCTCGTACGACACGGGGCCAGTGACCCTGGTGACTGTGGCAGGTACCCATGCAGGGCCTGCCCCAAAATTCTTTGCGTACACTGGGTCCTGGGCCTCGAAGGTCCGGGGGTTCCCGCCTTCCCCCACCACTACCTCATCCTGAGCTCTATCGGGGTGAAGGCGGTCCAATCTGATTGCAAGGCGCCGACCCATTAGTAGTTCAGCGGGGCTCCGGCCAGTCGTTGAGCTGGGGGTGCTGTGCTGTGCTAGAAGGAATGTGGCAAGGCGGTACTCCCAATCCCCTTGCGTCATGCGGCGAAGGGTGTCCTTGGTGGTCCGCACCATGCGTTCTGCTTGGCCATTGGTGGCAGGGTGGAATGGCGCCGAACGGATGTGGCGGATGGCGTTCTGCGCTGTGAAGGTTTGGAATTCTCCTGACGTAAATGCAGTCCCGTTGTCTGAGACAAGAGTGTCAGGGAGCCCGTGGGTTGCAAACAGCCTGCGTAGTACCCGGATGGCTGCGGATGTAGAAGTGGACGGTACCAGTGCGACTTCCAGCCATTTGGTGTAGGAGTCCACCACTATGAAGAATGTTTTCCCCTGAAAGGGGCCAGCGAAGTCCACATGCAGGCGTGACCATGGTGCTCGGGCGGACTCCCAGGACTGGACTGGGGCCCTTGGGGGATCTGGGCGGGATTCTTGGCAGGCCTGGCAGTGTTTGACCCAGGCCTCTATCTCTCCGTCAATCCCCGGCCACCACACATAACTCCTGGCAAGGGCCTTCATTCTTACTACCCCTGGGTGTGTCTCGTGTAGGGCTGTGAGGACCCTTTTGCGGAGGGGCTGGGGAACAACGACCCTGCTTCCCCATAACAGGCACCCCTTGTGGGCCGACAGTTCATGTTTGCGGGTTGTGTAGCTGGCGAATTCTGGCCCGGGGCTGCTGCTGGGCCATCCCCTCCACACCCCGTCCAGGACCCAGGAGATGACCCTATCTTTCTTGGAATGGTGTGCAACTTCTTGTGCCTGAATGGGGCGGTCGGGAAGCAGCTCCAGGCTCATAACCTCTTGTGCAGGTGCCGGGTCGGGGCCTGTTTCTGGTAGTGGTAGCCTGCTGAGGGCGTCCGCATGGCCCATCGCCTTCCCAGGGCGGTGAATCAGTGCATACTGGTAGCTGGCAAGGAAAATTGACCACCTGAGGACACGAGGAGACAGCACTTGGGGGGTCTGCTTTTCGGGGGCAAACAAGCCAAGCAACGGTTTGTGGTCAGTCACCACGGTTAAGGGCCGCCCATACAAGAAATCATGGAATTTTTTTACTCCCTTCACGATTGCCAGGCCCTCCTTGTCGATTTGTGAGTAGTTCCGCTCGGTTGCGTTGAGTGTCTGGGAAAAGTATGCCACCGGTACCTCTCTTCCATCTGGGAGTTGGTGTCCCAGGACAGCGCCAATGCCATAGGGTGAGGCGTCGCATGCTAGCACCACCGGCAGCCTCTCGTCGAAGTGTGCCAAGACCGAGTTTGAGACAAGCAAGTCCTTGACTGCCTGGAATGCGGCCTCCTGGCGCTGGCCCCACACCCAAGGGGCCCGCTTGTCCAGGAGTCTGTGTAGGGGCTCCGCTACCGCCGCCTTGTGGGGAAGGAAGGAATGGTAAAAGTTCAATAGTCCCAAGAAGGCCTGAAGTTCAGTCTTGTTTTTGGGCGCTGGGGCATCACAAATGGCTCGTACCTTGTCCCCAGTCGGGTGGACCCCTTCTGCGTCCACCATGAATCCCAGAAAGTCCACCTGGGGCACTCCTAGTAGACATTTTCCCCGCTTTACCTTGAGACCCGCTGTCTGGAAACGGTGCAGAACGGTGCGGAGGCGGTCCTCAAACTCCTCTGGTGTGGACCCGGCAATCAACACATCATCGAAGAAGGGGGTGACGCCAGGAATCCCTTTAAGGAGAGAGTCCATTAGATTCTGGAATATGCCTGGTGCCACGCTGACACCGAATTGCAGCCGCTTTACCCTGAATGCTCCTCTGTGCGTCACAATCGTCTGTGCCTCTGCTGTTGCCTCATCTACTGGCAGCTGTTGATATGCTTGGGCCAAGTCCAGCTTGCCAAAAATTTTCGACCCAGCCAGGGTGGCAAGGACATGGCTGACCACTGGCACTGGGTATGCATGGGCCGTGAGGGCCTTGTTTATGGTACATTTGTAGTCTGCGCAGATGCGGACTGAACCATTAGGCTTGACAGGTGTGACGATTGGGGTTTCCCAGGGGGCATTAGGTACCGGTTCCAGCACTCCTTGCTCCACGAGCCGGTCCAATTCCTCGTCTATACGGGGTTTCAGAGCGAACGGGACCCGGCGGGCCTTGAGCCTGACCGGTCGTACTGCGGGGTCAAGCTGTAGAGCAATGGGGGGGCCCGTATACTGTCCCAATTTCCCATCGAAAACCCCCGGAAATTCCTTGCATATGGCGTCCACGTCCACTTGTAAGCTAGTGTGGTTCACCCCGGTGACAGCTAGCCCCAGTGGTCCAAACCATGCCAATCCCAGTAAGCTAATGTAGGGGCCCTTGACCACAAGCAAGTCTAGTTGCCGCGTCCGCCCTCGGTATTGCACCCTGAAGGTCCCCACCCCCATTGTGGGGACCTTACGTTTCTGGAAGTCCCGGAGGGTGAATGGGGCCGGCCTGAGTTTGGGACCCCCAGTAGGACACAGTTTCCTTAAGGTCCTTGCCGAGATTATGGATAGAGTTGAACCCGTGTCAAGCTCCATGCGGCATGGGGCCCCCTCTATCTGTACCTCTACATAAATTTTCTCTATGTTGGGGTGGGGCAACTGGTATACCTGGAAGTCCGTGAGCTCCGTCGAGTTGCCTTGGTGCGTTGGGCCCCGGGACCTGGGGCTCTTGGACTGGTCGTCTGATGCCTGGCGTCGGGTGGGCCGAGCCCGACACACCCGGGCGATGTGTCCCGATTTTCTGCACTGTCTGCACTCTGCATTGCGGAAACGGCAGGTCCTCCTCTCATGACTTTCTCCACAGCTTGCGCAGTTCCCTCCTTCTCGTCGAGGCAGCTGTGGTATGTGGGCTGCTTGAGTGCGCTGCTGTACTCGGTGCACCTCCTCCCTGTCAGATCCTGAGTCGTCGGTGAGGTCTTTATGGTGGACCCTCGGTTGGGACGGCTGGCTCGGCCGTGCCTCTTGTGTCGACCTCTCGGCAGCTTCCGTTGCCAGGGCCTCCTCCAGAGCGACCTGGAACGTTAGGTTCTTCTTAGCGTAGAGGCGTCGTTGCAGCCTTTCATCCCTCAGGCCACCGACGAGGCGGTCACGAAGCATGTTCTCCAGCTCTGAGAAGTTGCAGAACCGGGCAGCTTGGCGGAGAGAGGTCACAAACCCAGTTATGGTTTCCCCAGGGGCTTGCCGCTTTGCGTAGAAGGCATTTCGACGAGCCACCACTGAGGGCTGTGGCGAAAAGTGCCCCTTCAGCTGTTCCATTATTGTTTTGTATGGAACAGTAGCCACGTCTTCAGGCGCAAGGAGAGCCCGGGCGATTTCAAATGTCTCCTCTCCGCAGACGCTGAAGAATATTGCCCTCTTCTTGGCGTCTTCATCATCGGTGACCCCTTTGGCTTCTAGGAGGAAGGTGAAACGGGAGGCGTACGCTTCCCAGTCTCCAGATGCTGGGTTGAACGGCGAGAAGCTGCTGTCAGTTGCCATTCTGAGTTCCTTGTGTCCCGGAGCTGAAGCCTGGATACACGGTGCGAGGCAGCCGTGGCGGTGCTGCGGTGCTGTGTGTGGCAGTCAGCTCAGCGGGATCCCACCTTCGTCGCCAGTGAAATATACTCAGAGTCGCAAAGTGATTTCATGCTCTTTATTCAGCTCATAGTGGTGAGGAGGAATGAATGAAAGTCCCCTCAAAGTATCTGCCTTATATACATTATTTACACAATGGGCTGCACATGATTGGCTAATTCCGGAATTGTACTGTAAACCAATCAGGTTGTGGATTCACTTCAATCTGGAGCATGATTGGGTGGTTCCTGCCAACCAATCATACTGCTGCATTGTTCTAGGACCAATCAGACTGCTGCATTCTGAATCCTATTGTTCTAGGACCAGTCAGACTGCTGCAGTTTGGATCCTATTCGACTCAGTACATAACACTTTACCAAAGGTGTCATGGGCTTTGAAGATGCTCGAACTCAGGACAAAAGAGAGAAACGTGCTAAGAGGAAGGCACGCTTGGCAAATCCACACCATGATCAACTCCCGCATGGAAACCAATGTCCCCACTGTGGAAGAATGTGTGGATCCAGAAGTGGCCTCCACAGTCCCTTATGGACTCATTGTTAAAACTGTGTTTATGGAAGACAATCTTACTCGGCTACGAGTGATCACCATAAGAAGGTAGCCTCTGTAGACAAGACGTTTAGGGACCAATGACATCAGTGCTCAGGATGCTTTGCCAAGTGAAGTGCAGAAGTATTTGATATCCTACACTCTGATGACAGTACGGTCAGAACAAGAGGTTCGTTCGTTTTATTTGTCTTTTAGTGCCATGGAGTTTAATGCTAAATGAATACATTCACAGTTTTGTATCCTAAGCTATTAATCATCAGGGTGTAACCACACAGGCTAAGAAATTTGGTAGCATTCCAGATTTTCTCCACCCATCTGTAGCACATTACGTTTAAAACAGTATCATATTTTTCAAAAAATAAAATCGCAATAGATTTATTGCAGAGGGCAAGCTGTTCCATCAATCTGCTTTGGCCTCCTTAAAATTTGTTCTGTAAAAGTGGCTTTTATCGTGTGTACTAAAGTTTCCCTCCTTGATCCATGCTCCATGGCAGGTGATAGAAGGAAAATTGTTCTGTGCTGGCCTTGCATGTCCACTGTCTGCCCACTGGCCCTCTTTGCCCTGGGCTGAAGGTCAAGACAAAACCAGCTATTCTAAGCAATTTCATGTCTGCAGGGCGACTCATAGTGGTCAACACCTTGAAGGTATGAAGGGAAGAGTCGCATTTGTCAATCAAATGGGGATAAATAGGTGGCATGCATTGCTGAATCACGATGGTTCTCAGCTCATGTCTACTGTGTGTGCCATTCTTGTGCAATCCCTGCATATTGTGAAAAGGAAATACACCTGTATTTGTAAATACAAATAAACAAATATATACTTGGATAGAGGTCCAGTCTCCACCACACAGGCTGCCAAAGCTCATTGGCTGCTAATTTGTACAGATATTATCAGTATATGCTGGGACCCATAGCGACTGGCAAAAGCCTAGCAATACCCTAGTTTTCCTGGGGGAGTTTCCTTGAGCAAAATATTTTGGAACACAGCCATGCAGCTTCGCCCCACTCTGCTCACTCAGTGAGGGGATTCAAATAAGTGAGTATCTTATATTTCCATCCTTCTCCCCACCCCTGGCTTGGCTCTGCCTCCCTCCGCTTCTTAAAATGTGCTCATCACACAGCTCCACTCTTCCCTAGACTAGCTTAATATCCAGATTCTCAGAAGCCTCCAGATGTGTCCAAACATGCAGGTTCATCGTCCAGCCATCGCACTGTGAAGTGATGGCTTGCTTGTCTGAAACAGCCTTCATGGGCAGATCTTTCCTGTCATCTCATGACAATTTTCAGTGAAGCCACTGCAAATCATCAGGTTAAAGAGTGATGTTCTGTCAATCCAGATTCTCAAAAGTTTGGAACTCAAGTGGAGGGGAAAAACACACCTTATTCCCTATCTCAAATTCTTATTCCCTATCTCAAATTCTTTCTGCAAACCTTAGAGGTCAATTATTATTGGTATCAGAGGCTGTAATCCTAGCATACACAGTTAACTGGAAATAAGTGCTGTTGAACTTAGTGGGACTTACTTCTGAGAATGTGTGTATCAGATTGTTGAACAATCAGAAGTCCTGAACTGTCTCCTTCCAATCAGTACGATGGAATTAAGTCACCACAGAGAGAGCTTCAAGAGCCCCATTACTACCTATCATATCCTGATATGAGTTTTCAGGAAAAAGGTAGTTGAGAAGTATTGTTTCCTAAACTTAGAAAGTTTCCAGTATCATCCTGCCTCTGCAACAATATTGAGAAGGTTGACAAAAATGCAGAATTAGGGGCTCGGTGGTACTACTGCACTTTGAGTCAAGAAAAAAATTGAGCAGGCCTCTAGTCACTTGCGAACTTGGCAGACTATATGACAAATATGTGATCCTTGAATTTTTGCTAGAGAAATCTTCCAATAAAATCCTTGTTGAAGCAGCATCCTATTTTTAAGCGGGGCAATTTGAGAATGAGTTATTAACCGTTAATGGCCTTTTAGGCTTCCTCCATGTGAGTAAAGGTAAAGGACCCCTGATAATTAAGTCCACTCTGGGGTTGCAGTGCTCATCTCACTTTACAGGCCGAGGGAGCCGATGTTTGTCCACAAACAGTTTTTCTGGGTCATGGGTCCAGCATGACTAAGCCGCTTCTGGCAAAACCAGAGCAGCGCACGGAAATGCCATTTACCTTCCCGCTGGAGAGGTACCTATTTATCTACTTGCACTGTGTGCTTTCAAACTGCCACGGAAATGCCATTTACCTTCCTGCTGGAGCAGTACCTATTTATCTACTTGCACTGTGTGCTTTCAAACTGCTAGGTTGGCAGGAGCTGGGACCGAGGAACGGGAGCTCACCCCGTCGCGGGGATTCGAACCGCCGACCTGCTGATCGGCAAGCCCTTGGCTCAGTCGTTTAGACCACAGCGCCACCCATGCCACTCCACGTGAATAGAAGCTCACTTTTTGAATACTGTGGTATCTTGGTTTTTGAGCGTCTCAGAAGCCGAATGTTTTGGTTTCCGAACGCCAAAAACCGGGAAGTAAATGCTTCCGTTTTCAAAGGCGCCTTGGAAGTCAAATGGCTTCCACTGCACATTTTTCTCAATTGACCTTGCAGCCAGCCCTTTGTGCCTCAGTTTTTGAATGTTTTGATAGTTGAACGATCTTCTGGAACAGATTACATTCGAGAACCAAGGTACCACTGTAATAAGAATTATATGTCACAGGGTGGGGGGCATCAGGCTTTTAGAGATGCTTAGGTGGGGCATGGCAAAAAAAAAAAAAAAGGTTGGGAACCACTGCCCTATCCAGAGGAGGACACACAGATGAATTCATCCAGGTGCAATTTCCCCCACGTCCGCTGCAGAAACCATGTCGCAAGGAAGACGGAGCTGTTTTGCCAACGGTGTTCCTACAGACCACAGGGGATTTGACAGCGCCTTCATTATGCTGCGTGAGCCTGGTCCTGCCCCTCTCCTCATTTCCTTCCCTGCGAAACACCCCCCATATGTTCTCCTAACCAGCAGCAGGTGTGCTCCATTACTGCCTTCGCACGGTGGGAGGCTGGTTCCCCCACTGCGGCTCTCAGCTTGCAGAGACAGGGAGTCCCAGGGCCCTCACACTTTGCTCGCAATGCAAGAGGGAAAAGCGATGCCAGCTCACTCCGGGAGAATTCCAGCGTGGATGCTGCTTTGCGCAGACCTCTGAGGAATACTGCCGGGAAACCGCTAACACTGTAAATTGTCTCAAATACTCACTTAACGTATTTAAAGAGCAATTATGGTATGTTAAATGAACACCAATCAACTGTAAAAACAGCAGTTACAGGGGTTTAATAGGTATATAAAGGAGAAACCCTCGCTACCCTTCAATTAATTCTAAATCACACAAGAAGTGTAACTCGAATGCTTATTGCTTATTAATACATAAAACATGTGTGGCATGTTAAAACGTTTAATTAGCATTTTAATAGCAAGCCGAACATTAAATATCAAATTATTGCGAAAGCACTTGTTGATCTATTTAATCAGCGTGCTAATAGACCTATCACATGCGGTGCAAAGGTCAGTCTGGAGGACTTGCTCCACGCTGGTGTTTAGATGCCCCCATCGTCGCTCTTCCCATCGGTGTTTACGTCAAAGCCTGGTTCGGGGCAACCTTATCTCTGGGATGAGTCCGATGGGCTACATGGCTGACTCGCTCTAGAAAATGACTGTCAGGTGCCAGTGGCAGACCTTGGGCTCTCAAATTTCGGTGGCTCCTTGGGCAATGCTAAAATTTGATGCCCCCCACCTCTCTCGCTCTATTCCACAGCATTGGTTGGTGCCCAGTATGACTGCGGCGGTTGTGCCCCTACGAAAAATGCCTCTGCAGGTGCACTGTTAGCCAGGAGCTATGATTTCATATGAGATCAAAGCTCTGCTTATACGAAAATTGTTTCTCAGTTTGATTCTTTCACATGGTTTTGTACGTATCATGGTATTTCATGCGTCGTGACTTGCTGTTATTTTTATTGATCATAGCTTAGTAATTATTTATTATGATTGTTAAGAGTGAATTTCAGTTTAATTACTATTTGCCAGTGTTTTGAGAGCTAACTTTATTCTGTACTATTCTAATAGATTATTGAATATTACTTTATTTGACATAAGTTGTTCCATTTTAGAGTCATTCTTTATTACGACTTTTTTTATTGGCTCAGATTATTATATGGTGTGCATTTTGTTGCTGTAAACCAGTAATATAGAAAGGCGGTATGCAAATTAAAAGTGAAATGAAGTGGAGCTCATCACAAAGGGTGGATCTACACACAGGGGAAACCCCCCCCCCATAAGTACCGGTAAATCATAAAAAAACGCTATGTAAAAATCGCTTAGAATTTTCCCCCTCTCTGGCGCCATCTGGTGTTGCATATTCAAATTTTTTTGACAACTTTGTGCCACTTAAGCCAGCTTGCTGTCCTTATGTGTGTTGAAGGAAGAGTTACCTGTCGTTCTGACTGGCTTCTGTATGCAGAATTGGAGGGGGCTGCAAAAAGCACTTTTGGTCATTCGTATCACCTACATTTCCCTGAACAGGGCTGAGTCCAGGAGTGTTAAAGGTAAAGGGACCCCTGACCATTAAGTCCAGTCGTGACCGACTCTGGGGTTGCGGTGCTCATCTCGCTCTATAGGCCGAGGGAGCCAGCAGTTGTCCACAGACAGTTTTTCCAGGTCATGTGGCCAGCATGACTAAGCCGCTTCTGGTGAACCAGAGCAGCACACGGAAACACCATTTACCTTCCCACCGGAGCGGCACCTATTTATCTACTTGCACTTTGACGTGCTTTCAAACTGCTAGGTGGGCAGGAGCAGGGGCTGAGAAACAGGAGCTCACCCTGTCACAGGGATTTGAACCACTGACCTTCTGATCGGCAAGTCCTAGGCCAGGGGTCTGCAACCCGCGGCTCCGGAGCCGCATGTGGCTCTTTTACACCTTTGCCGCGGCTCCGGGGCGGATACTAGCGAGGGGAGGAGGCGCATTGTGCGCCCTGACACTCCCCACTGTGACGGGCGCTGTACTGGCTGTGATGTCGCATGGGGGCGGTGCGTGCATTAGTCACGCACTGTCCCGACGTCACCTTCCCACCTGCTGTCAGATCGCGGCTCTGGAGATATATTTGTTTTAAATGTCGCAATGGTTTTGCGGCTCCCAGTTTTTTTTCTTCTTCGGAAATGGGTCCAAGTGGCTCTTTTTGTCTTAAAGGTTGCAGACCCCTGTCCTAGGCTCTGTGGTTTAACCCACAGCGCCACCCGCGTCCCAAGAGTGTTATTGCATGGCAAATCATGTGCTACATATGCCAAAATCCAAATAAACAGATATCTAACAACTTCTCCAGATTAACTTTCAGCTTGCTTGTCTCCATCTAACCCCAAACTATCCCTAGACACCTGCTCAGAGTTTCCACTTTCTCCTTGGGGTTAGAAGCTGGAACAGAGACCCAGAGCTGCATGTGATCTCCACCCAAAACGCTGAGCACCTTCATGTAGATGTCAAAAAGCACTAAGGACCTTAGGACACACCCAAGGCTAAGAGGTGGAACATAAATCCCACAGCACCCCCTTGTAGACCTTCTATTCCAAATAGGATCATATTCATTGCAACACTGGGTCCCAAAATGTCATTACAGAGAGCTGCACCAGAAGGAAACTATGCAAAGCCAGCAAGAGGTTCAAGAAAATCAGGAAGGTTGTCCATTTCCCAGTATAAGTCATTCATCACAGTTTCCTTGTCCATTTTTACCCCAAATGCGAGCCAGAAGACAGACTGGAACCAGACTCTCAACCAACCTCCCCAAACTTCATGAAAAGATGCCAGGTTTCAGGAATGGGATGGGGAACAAACCCAGCCTCTATCTTTTGTGACTGCCCACCTTAGCTACTAGGGATGCGGGTGGCGCTGTGGGTTAAACCGCTGAGGCTTGGGCTTGCCGATCAGAAGGTCGGCTGTTCAAATCCCTGCGACGGGGTGAGCTCCCGTTGCTCAGTCCCTGCTTCTGCCAACCTAGCAGTTCGAAGGCATGTCAAAGTGCAAGTAGATAACTAGGTACCGCTCTAGCAGGAAGGTAAACGGCGTTTCCGTGAGCTGTTCTAGCTCGCCAGAAGTGGCTTAATCATGGTGGCCACATGACCAGAAGCTGTACACTGGCCAATAAAGCGAGATGAGCGCCGCAACCCCAGAGTCGGCCACGACTGGACCTAATAGTCAGGGGTCCCTTTACCTTTACCTTAGCTACTGTTTTAGAAGACTATAAGGGCACTAGCTGGCCAAAATTGGGAAGAGTTGAACAAAGGGCTTGTATAATTCACCCCCTTCTCCACAATTCAAGCACTGACAACAAGCTTAACAAAGTAGGCGGCTTAGTTTCTTTCTGTGCACATGGCAACAGATACAGTACATGACAGGAAGAAACTCTGCCAGTGAAGTTTCCTGTAGGATGCACCTCCCCTCAAAGAGAGCTGCACCTGTCTAATTTCTGCCTGCCTTTAGTCTGTTGAAAGAGAAAGGAGCTCTGTCCGTCGTTGCTGTGAAGGACAACTAATGTAATTCCTGGCCAGAGCTTCCCAGACTGGATGAGGCAATCTTTCCCTTAAGGCCCTGCTCTGACGAATGGAAGCTGACAGCTTGGATGGGATCCACTTGATTTTATCCAAAAACTGATCAGAATTTCCCCTCCCCCTAATCCAATTACTCTGTGGTGTAAATTAAATTAAGCCGCACAGTTATCAACAGCAGCAGCAGCAACAACAAAAGTCACACTCCTGAGAAGAAGCATTAACTTAATTGCTAATCGGTGCTGCCAGGTTGCAACCCTGGAAAAAGCATCCTGTCTGCTTAGCAGAATTTCTCAAGGCTTCCCCTTCCCCTCTGCTGCAGGCGAGAGTCAAAAGGACAGCTTTTCACAGGCTCTCGCCTTATGAAACAAGGCTGTGTTCTACATACATCCAAAGACACTTTGCAACACCAATAAAGCTGCAACTACCCCATGCATTTAAAGCACATTCTTTGCACACACATGCAAACACACCCAGCCAAAGAATCTTGGGAATTGTAGTTTAGGTGTGCTGGGAATTGAAGTCCTCGGGATTCTTTGAGGAACATCATATATTCAAATGGGATTTAAATTAACGGTGTGGTTGCAATCTATGTTGAGGAGCAGCAGGAGCCCCCCCGCCCCCCCGGCAGCAGCCCCAATGTTGGTCTTGGGGTTATTGCTGTAATCTGATGTGTGTGTGTTTAAAACCACAAAGTGCAGATACCTGGGACTTTGCCAATATTTTACCAATGTAAAAAGGTAAAGGGACCCCTGACCATTAGGTCCAGTCGTGACCGACTCTGGGGTTGCGGCGCTCATCTCGCTTTACTGGCCGAGGGAGCTGGCATACAGCTTCTGGGTCATGCGGCCAGTATAACTAAGCCACTTATGGCAAACCAGAGCAGCGAACGGAAATGCTGTTTACCTTCCTGCCGGAGCGGTACCTATTTATCTACTTGCACTTTGATGTGCTTTTGAACTGCTAGGTTGGCAGGAGCAGGGACCGAGCAATGGGAGCTCACCCTGTCGCGGGGATTTGAACCTCCAACCTTCTGATTGGCAAGTCCTAGGCTCTGTGGTTTAACCCACAGCACCACCCATGTCCCCCTTTTACCAATGTAGTGCTGAGCATTAACACTTTTGTCAGCTTAATGCTGGCTGTGTGAAACAAAAGGACTTCGATATAGAACTGAGATGGCTCAGTCGGTAGAGCAGGGTCCTGGGTTCAAGCCCCATGTTGAGCAAAAGATTCCTGCATTGCAGAGGGTTAGACCAGATGACCCTCGTGGTCCCTTATGATTCTATGATTCTGCTTAACTGCAGTGACTTCCCCACACTTGTGCTAACTTGTCACAACTAGAGATGAGAAGGCCTGGGGGGGGGGGAATGGAAAAATTGGGGGGACGGACAGGTTTTTTCCCAGGCCTTCCCATCTCTAGTCACAACAATAATTTTCTTTGGTAACCTACACCTTTCTCCTCATCCCTTGAGAGCCAGTGTGGTGTAGTGGTTAAGAGTGATAGACTCGTACTCTGGTGAACCAAGTTCGCGTCTCCGCTCCTCCACATGCAGCTGCTGGGTGACCTTGGGCCAGTCACACTTCTCTGCAGTCTCTCAGCCCCACTCACCTCACAGAGCGTTTGTTGTAGGGGAGGAAGGGAAAGGAGAATGTTAGCCGCTTTGAGACTCCTTCGGGTAGTGATAAAGCGGGATATCAAATCCAAACTCTTCTTCTTTGCCAAGGACACACACACACACAAACCAATCAGCAGACCACAGTAAAAAGAAAGAGGTAATTTGGGTGTCAGAGAAGGATGCATTTGTATTACCACCTTGCTCCTCTGCACCCCCTCCCACCCCAATCAGATTTCTGCTAATGTTGTCCTCAGATCTGTGCTACTCATGTTTGTTCTATGGTTATTTAATTGAGAATCTCAAAGGCTCCTCTTTGCAAAATGTCTTTTGCATGAGAATCAAAACCATCACCTCTTCCCCAAGAACAAATTAGCCACTTGTACACAGAGTTCTGCCCCTGACTTGATTGATACCGTATGTAATTATGGTTTGCTCCTTGAATTCCGAGCGTGTAATAGCCCAGATTATTTCCCTAGAATAACTGTGATGTACAAGTGTCTAACTTTCTTGTAATTAGCCGGCACACATCTAATTGGGCATTAAAGATCTTTTGTGGATGTCATTTGCAGCTAGCCAGTTAGGACAACGCGGCTTGGCATTTATAGAGCGACGGAGGGAGTACAAACTGCTTTGCACGCCTTATCTTGGCGACGCTTACAAACAAGCCTGCAAAATATTGTTTTATTATTATTTCTTCGTTGCAGATGCTCCTGCTTCAGAGAGACCGTGCCTTGCCTGAAGCCATATTCAGACATCATGGCATAGCCGAGGTTTGATTGAAGTATGGTATAGTGGTTAGAGCTCGGGGGGGGGGGGGACCCAGCCATGACACTCGCTTGGGGAACCCAGCAAATCCCCTCTCCCTCTCAACCTAACCCGCATCACAGGGTTGCCTGCAAGTATAAAGCTGGAAGGAGAGACCATGGACTCATCTTCAATGGTAGGTTGAAACGTTAAAAACACGTTATAAAAAGGTGACACCAGAGGGTGCTGTAGAGCAGCAATCAGTCATCAATGCGAAATTGCACTGAGAGCTATATTATGGTTTTAAAAAGCATTTTTGCAGACCAGTGTAGATCCAGCCTCTGTGCACCACCACTTTGAACTGTAGAGGTATAAAGGCAAGAAATAATTTGAATTGGGAGCTTCCTAGTTCACAACTCAATCTCTTAGCCTGCTTTGTTTTGGGGTTTCTTTTTAGCCTCTTGGTTCCAAAAGCTGGGGCGGAAGGAGCCACTTCCAGCTATAGTATAGCCCGTGCATGGAACGACATGTTATTTCATCAGGTGTAGGTTTCTTTGAAGCACCAAAGTTCCATGAATGAAATCCTTGAAAACCCAGGTTGCTGTCAATCAAGGGATCCTATTGACTTGTTGAACGTCAAGAATGCATCTGCTTCCTTTCGTTTTGAAAAATAAGACACCTCCATAACAAAACTCTGTAAGACAGCGCCAAGTTCTCCCGGGGAATGTGGATAATCCCCTGCAACAGATGATGTTGTGCTCCTGTGCGTTGCAGCCTCCCACCCCTGCAAAGATGATGAAGTAGACAAGGGCTTGAACAAAACACAATGTGGTCATGCCAGAGCACACAGCAGATTAAATAATCTTGCACATTACAGGAGGGGAAAGATCACAACACAGGGCTGAAGTAGTTGTTTTTATTGAACTAGCCCATCGTCTCTGGTCACTGGCTGTGCTCTGGATGCTGCCAAGAGGGAGTTGGAGTACAGCAACATCTAGAGGACTCAGGGTTCCCCACACCTGCTCTCAAACTTGGGTCTCCAGCTGTTTTTGGACTACAATTCCCATTACTCCTGACCACTGGTTCTGCTAGCTAGGGATGATGGGCCTTGTAGTCCAAAAACAGCTGGAGGGCCAAGTCTGGGAAACACAGCATTAAGAGTGTGGGTGGGGAACCTGTGGCCCACCAGTGCTGCTTGGACTACAGTTCCCATCATGCCTGACCACTGGCTATGGTGTCTGGGGATGATGGGAAATAAGAGCCAGAGAAGATCTGGAGGGTCACAGGTTCACCCACTCCTGTATCAGTGCTGAACTAGGACTTGGGACACCCACTTGGCGGGACGTGGGTGGTGCTGTGGGTTAAACCAGAGCCTAGGAAGGTCGGCAGTTCGAATCCCCACAATGGGGTGGAGTTCCCGTTGCTCGGTCCCTGCTCCTGCCAACCTAGCAGTTTGAAAGCACGTCAAAGTGCAAGTAGATAAATAGGTACCACTTCAGCGGGAAGGTAAACATTTCCGTGCACTGCTCTGGTTCGCCAGGAGTGGCTTAGTCCTGCTGGCCACATGACCCGGAAGCTGTACGCCGGCTCCCTCAGCCAATAAAGCGAGATGAGCGCCGCAAGCCCAGAGTCGGTCACGACTGGACCTAATGGTCAGGGGTCCCTTTACCTAGGACTTGGGAGACCCAACTACAAATCTCCATTCAGCCCTGAGGATCACCAGTTGATCTTGGGCCACTCCCTATAGATCTCCCAGACTCAGGAGGTGGTTGTGAAAGAGGGGGAGACCAGGTGATCCTTGGAGGAAAGATAGTATATAAATACATAAATACATGATTCTGTAAATCAGGGTTACAGCAAAAAAACTCTCCATTTCTGTTTGCAACTGTGGTCTCTGTCCTACACACTTTCCCACCCTGCCGTCTCCTAACTACTTCCGATTCAGCTCAGCGGGAGAGAGCTCAATGGCCATTTCTTCACTGGTTTGTGCATTAGTTTAAGATGTTTCCTACACTTGGGTCTCCAGCTGTTTTTGGAATATAGTTCCAATCATGCCCAGCCTGCTGGCTAGGGATGAGATGGGAGTTGTAGTCTAAAACAGCTGAAGGCCCAAGTTGGGGGAAACCTTGGTTTAAGGGTCATTTTATCTATCGCCCTTAACCTGTTTTGAGGTCTTGCAAGGGGAATAGGATTGTTTTAAAAAGGAAACGACCCCCTTTTGGCCAAGAAGGTGGAAGCACGGCCCTACCATTGGGCAAAGTGAGGCAACTACCTCAGGAAGATTGTGAAGTGCAGTATTCCCCTAGAATAACCTGTGACCCTGAGGTCCTAGGGATGAAGCAACATTCAACCATCAGCCTAGACACCTACAATATGTGGAATGGGCAGGGGGAGAGAGCATCATGTCCTTTGTCTCAGGCGGCAAAACGTCATGGGTTGGCCTTGGATCAAAGCATTCCTTCCCATGCCCATCTTGTGACAGTTTCCTTTACTTTGGACAACTTTTCAGCAATTAACTGCCAATACAGTGGTACCTTGGGTTAAGTACTTAATTCGTTCCGGAGGTCTGTTCTTAACCTGAAACTGTTCTTAACCTGAAGCACCACTTTAGCTAATGGGGCCTCCTGCTGCTGCCGTGCCGCTGGAGCACGATTTCTGTTCTCATCCTGAAGCAAAGTTCTTAACCTGAAGCACTATTTCTGGGTTAGTGGAGTCTGTAACCTGAAGCGTATGTAACCCGAGGTACCACTGTAACTGTAACTTGGGTGTTAAAGTTAATTTAGATTGAACCATACATACACTCGCTTTTGAAAAGTCTTTATTTGTTTTCTTTTGCCTTAAAAAAAGTTATCAGTGCAACATTTCAGAACTTCCACTCCTTGTACCACCAAACACTGAGCAGTAGTTAATTGTAATTAGGAAATACTGAGTTCTGAAGCCAGTGGGTTATCATTTCGCTATTTATTTCCTTCTGTCAAACTCTGAAAAAGTCCTCTGTATAAATTAAACAAATGAAAAAAAAATGTTATTCTCAATCCTAGGTCATCATTACAGCCAACAGAATTATAATAATGCATCTAAAATGTGTGTCCACAATATATCAAGGTATACATTTGGGAAGGGAGGGGGGGGGAACACAAGAAAAAAATATGACATTCTAGACTTGTTAAAAAGGATAATGGTCCCATATATTTATTAACAGGTTAGCAAAAAACAAAACAAAACAAATCCAATGGATTACAATATTTACATGTTATTTGAAAAATAAAGTAGTGATAAAAGCATGTCACAATCATTTTTTATTTTTTTTCATCTTTTTCATTTTTGGTAACCATTACAAAACACCCAATCCAGGTATGGAACTGTTTAAATACATTTGAAATGAGGCCAATTAAAAAGAAAACATTCAGACACAAAATGTGTATTTATACTTGTCCTTCCAATGTGTTTTCCACATGACTCTCCCTCCCTCCAAATAAAAAGTAGAAAACAAAAATAAAAATCCCACCCCACAAAGTATGAATCCTCAAAATCAAAACACCATGCTTTTTGAGTAGCACTTATTCCACAAATGCAACAGTATTATTCTTTTCTTCCACCATCAATTTGATGAGAAGTTCTGTTGGATACTGACTTCTCAGCAACTTCCTGTCTCCCAACCCCCCTAACCCCATCCCATACCCCCCCCCCCGGTTTAAAAAAGCGCCAAACAAAAAATGAAAAAAGAAAAAGAGAACCAAAACAACCCAAAGAGACACATGCATTTCTAAAACTAGGTTTCAGTCAAGTACTTTCTACTTTTTGGATAGAAACCCATTTGTTCACAATCAGACCATCACCCGTGGGTCCCGAGCTTGTGTTCTCACGTTCACACAAGACTTTTTTTGCATGAATAAGGAACACAATCTCCATCTCCACGTGTGCAAATTCCTATTTACGCTACGCTGTTTTTGTCTCATGCGAAGAGCTAACGGGAGGCGATACCATTACGTTTATAGACTCTTGCCTTGAAATCCACCAAGAGATCTCCAGGCCCCCCAACAGTACAGAAATTGGTCACCTCAAGCTTTCAAAATGACGTGTTTTTCAACCAGCTCCCCCCTCCTCCCCCCAAAACGAGACACGCCACATCCCCCCCCCCAAAAAAAAGAATAAGGAAAAAAGGAAAAAGGCAACCGTTCTTAATAACCAAAATAATAACCAGTGAGAGATGCTCAATTTGACAAGCAACAGAATGATTATGAGGACCCGTCTGATTGGTCCACAACCTGCATAGCTGTGCTGTAAGTTTGGTTCTTTAGTTTAACGGGGTTATTTTTTTTTCGTTTCTGTCTTTTTTTTTTAAAAAAAAGAAAACATTACTTCTCTGCTAATTCCATATGTTAAAAACTAAAAAAAAAAAGGGGGGGAGAAACACAATTCTATTCACAATAACTAATATTCCTTCCCAACGCCATCTCTTGGGTGGGTGGGTGGACCAGGGTGGGGGGGAATACCATTACTTTACATGGGGAAAGAAAAAACCCTTAATTGTGCTGTATTTGCAATCCCTCAGGCTGAGCAGACATAGAACATCGGGCAAAACAAGAACGGCACAGAGTCAAGTCACATGACTTTGAAATAATAGCTGAACGCTAACAGCTTACCTGGAATAAAAGATGACAAGTCACAGACAGGTATCTAGAACTCTCTCTCTCTCTCTCTCTTTTGTATTTTTTTTATACTAAAATAATTAAAAAAATCACAGTATTTTAAGAAATAAAACCCCCACAGGGATTTTGAGCACAATTTTGTTTTCCATTCTTTTAAAACTTTGTGGTTGTGTTTTTTTTCCCTTCCATTCACCATCTTGCCCATCAGTCTCTCTCTCTCTCTCGCTTTCTCTCTCTACATTTAACCACAATGACAACAGGTAGTACAGACAATTGCAGAGATTTGTATTTTTTTTTTTTATTTCCCTTGGTTAATTCTGAGGTACTAGGAAACAGGTGACTGTTTTAAGCAGTTCTTTCTTTCTTTCTTTCTTTCTTTCTTTCTTTCTTTCTTTCTTTAGCAAGTCAGTCAGTCTGGAAAAAGCATAATATGTTTATTAAAACTAGAAAAAAAGGCGCCCACATTTGTGCGCCGAAAAGTTGTCCTCTACATCTTCCATCCTCATGACGCTTCTTCCATCCTCGAAACAATCCAAAGTCTCCAGGGAAAAGCACACGGCGGCATAACGCGAGGAATATTTGGGAGTTTGCTCCTCAAGTTCAAACAAACATAAACTTCCCATTGTCAAGATCCAGAAGAGTTGCAGAGATGGTACTGGAGCCACATAGTCCGTCATCCTCAATTAAATAAAATTAATATATGTACACACACACACGCACACACGCACACAGGTACCAGTGCTTTGAAAATAGATCATTCAGTCCTAAAAGCAGCTTTGATTCTTCCTCGCCCCCCTTCCCCAACCCCACCCCGTCCCATCCATCACTGTTCAAGTAGGTTGTTTGAAATCACACCAGGTGCTCATTCGCTTTTGGCCTCTGCGTCCTCTTGGAGTGATTTATCAGCAGCAGCAGCAGCAACAATACAGACAGCAGTTTCGTTCTTGTGGGAAAAGTCCACCACGATTTCCGCGCTGCTTTCCATCTCTTCTGCCAGTGGTACCGTAACATTCTCCTCCACCTCCTCTTTCAGCTGGCTATCTTCAACAATCGCCCGCTTGGTTTCATTCACAGCCCTAGAAATTCAGAAAACGGAAGGTGAGGCCATTTTGGACACGCATTCTACGTAAGCTAATTTGTCAGCGCCGAAATGATATTGAGCGTCAGAACAACTTGGCCACAATAGAAACTTTTGACTATTTTCCACCTTCCCATTTCAACTCTCTGGCACCCTATCTGCATAACCTAGCAATTCTAAAATATAGGTGAGCTTTTACTCTCGCAAGATTGAATGTACTGCCCTCAGCTGTTTTTGAGGGATGATTGCAACAGATTCCACACAAAAAACACTTATGTCCCTGTGGAGATGGCAGTGCCGAATCGGTGGCGCATACCCTTCTGGCTTGCACTCTTTACAAAGACTTGAGGAATGAGATTATCACCCCTCTTTTATTATCCATTCCAGGTTGCCCAACCACTGCCACAGTGTCCTTTCTCTTGGCAGGTCAAGATGAGCAGGTGACAGCAAAGGTTGCCAGGTTTTTAGCTGGGGCAATCAGAGTAAGATCCACTATTTGACTATTGATTCAAAACCCTAAAATGTATTTTATATAACTGACTTTTTATTTCTATACTTTGTGTATTGTATTGTATTTTATGGCTATGGCTGACGCAAATAAAGATTCATTCATTCATTCATTCTACCTAAGCCATTCCCCCCCAAGTGGCGGTGGCTGACGAAAGGAAGCCATTTTATCCGAAAATAAACCAATGGGTCTTTGCCATAGTTCCCTGGCCCTGCCTTGAGCCAACACAAACAGCCCGATACTCCTTCTGATGTTTTCCGCATGGTCTCTTAAAGTGGTGTGTTGGCAAAACTACCCTCTTTCGGAAGGGGACAGAATAGCAGTGGCAGCGTAATTGGCTAAAAGTATCCTGAACGAATTCGGATTGATCCATTGGCATCCATTGGAGGAAAACGGAAGGGCAGTGGTATTTTGAAATGCTCGCAAGGTTGAACTTTATACGCACAGAAACGGAAAGACAGAGAGACTCCAACTAAGGAAGGATGGCTTACAAAAACTGATGGGACTATGCAGAAATGGCAAAACTGGCTGCTAAAATAAGAGGACAAAATGGCAGTATCTTCCTAGAAGAATGGAGGCCATTGGTGCATCACCTATTGAACTATCATTCTTATAGGAAATCACCCACAGGATTTGAGATGTGAACGACGGAAGAATGTAGAGAAAGAAATTTGGAAGCTTAGACAATAAATATAAATGTATTTTAATGCATCTGCTATTGGGGGAATTAAAAGGGGGGGGGGGACCAGGGAAGAAGGGTCGGGAAGTCAAGAAGAAAACGTGTAACCAAAATAATAATAAATGATTGGTGCTATGTAATAATTTGGAAAAAATCATAAAAATCATAAAATAGAAAGAAATGCTTGCAGTTTATTGGTTGTGGGCATTGTTCCAGAATGAACCATTTTTATGCAAAACTGCAGCAAATTACTGTTCTGATTGGCTATTTATTTATTTAATTAATTAACCCCTATACTGCCCTTTATCTGTGGATCACAGGGCGGTTTACAACATAAAAACCGGTAACACAGTAACAAACAAAAACAATACCCCCACCCAGTTTAAAAGGCCATAGATTATTTAATTGGCCAACCAAAGAAGACTGCTTAATGTTTGACTGGATCATTGACATTGTATATCCATTGAATTCTTCTTTTGTGATTAGGCTACCTGGGGATGGTTTGTTATTAAGTTTAAAAACAAGCTGAGGAGGAGGAGGAGGAGGAAGAGGAGGAGGAGGAGGAAGAAAGAAGGAGGAAGCTACCTGGAGAATCAGAGGGCCTTGTCACCCTGACTAAACACTATTTTTCTATATTATTATTATTATTATTTAAATTTAAATTTATCAACAACTTGCAACCAAACAGACAGACACTAAAACCAAGAAGAAAGAGAAATTTATTAAAAACATCCTGCCCCCTTCTAATGCTGATGCCAAGCAAGTCTCCCTGGGGAGACCATTCCACAGACATGAAGCCACTGCAGAAAAGGTCCTGTTTTCATGTTACGCCCTCCGGACCTCTCACAGAGGCGGCACATCAAAAAGGGCCTCCAATGATAGTTGCAGGGTCCCAGTTGGCTGACGACATGGGATGAAGTGGGTTCCAAATCATGAAAGTTTATGCCACAGCCAATTTGTTAAGCTTTAAGGGAAGGATGGGGAAACTTTAGCTCTTCTGTTGTTAAGACTCCAACTCCCGACAGCCACCAAGTTAGGCTGGGAGAGAGACCCGTGTCAAAAACCCAGGAGAGGTTCTGTCAGTCAGTGTAGAAAACACTGAACTAGATGGACCAGCAGGCCGGCTTAGAATCACAGAATTGTAGAGTTGGAAAGGACCTTGAGGATTGTCTAGTCCAACTCCCTGCAATGCAAGAATATGCAGTTGTCCCATAAGGGGATTGAACCCACAACCTTGGCATTATCAGCACAGCGCTCTAACTGACCGAGCTATCCAGGCACCTTCCTTTGTGCCAACCAATGTGTTCAAAGCAGAGAGGCTTCGACCAACTTACATGCCGTGCCTCAGCACGTGCCGTTCCCACTCTGAGCCCTCTGCAAACGTCCGGCCACAAAATTCACAGGGGAAACGTTTTTCTGGTGGTCCATTCTCTGAGAACCTCATGGACCCTGGAAGAAAACAATACATATGTTAAGCGCATGTAAGAGTCCTCCCATTTCTCTGAAGGAAGCAGAAAACGAAGTTTCTCTTGAAGCCCAAGGGAATGTAAACAAGACCTCTTAAAAAAGGAATCTGAGATGAGAATGTCAGTATCCTAGACGTACCCTAAGGCATGTGCAAATTTGGATTGAGTAAGGAAGATCAACACTGCTCATGAAGTGGCCAAACTAAGAAATAATAACATTTGACTAAAAGATTCTGCTTCATGTGAAAACTTTCAGATTTATTCCCCCTCCCCACACCTAATGCAACTGATTAGTTACCATATTTTTTGCTCTGTAAGACTCACCTTTTCCCTCCTAAAAAGTAAGGGGAAATGTGTGCGCATCTTATGGAGCGAATGCAAGCTGCGCAGCTATCCCAGAAGCCAGAACAGCAAGAGGGATTGCTGCTTTCACTCTGCAGCGATCCCTCTTGCTGTTCTGGCTTCTGAGATTCAGAATATTTTTTCCCCCTTGTTTTCCTCCTCCAAAAACTAGGTGCGTCTTGTGGTCTGGTGCATCTTATAGAGCAAAAAATACGGTATTCATCTCTTATTTTCACCTTCATTGTAAATTACCTTTCTCTTTAACGCCCTTTAAAACAATTCTAGGTGCAAGGGCAAGATGTCAATTCCAGAGTTGAACTGCTTTAACTGTTACATGCTTATCCCCAGGAAGCCCTTTGGTTATGTAAGGAGACTAAAGATCTCTTAACACAGAATTCTCAGCACCCTGAGAATGGCGTTGAACGTAACAGTGACGTGAAGTGTACAGGAAATGCAAGTGTTCGGCACCCCTTGTTCCTTTGCCTCGCTGTCTTGTACAGAACAGATCATTTTCCACCAGAAAGCTAATGCAGAGCTGAGAAAAAACAATTTCACCTCAAACAGAGATCTAGAGAATATGAGATACAGGCATTTCCCAAAAAATCTCTTCACGCTGTTATAATGTCTGAACAAAAAAAATCCTTCCAGTAGCACCTTAAAGACCAACTAAGTTAGTTCTTGGTATGAGCTTTCGTGTGCATGCACACTTCTTCAGATACGTGTGCATGCACACGAAAGCTCATACCAAGAACTAACTTAGTTGGTCTTTAAGGTGCTACTGGAAGGATTTTTTTTTGTTTTGACTATGGCAGACCAACACGGCTACCTATCTGTAACTGGAATAATGTCTGAAGCAGCTCTCACAAAAGTTTTGTTTTTTCCATGGGTTCTTTGGGGGTTAGAATTAGTAAAAAGTGTAGTCTTAGAACTGGGTTTAACCTTCTCTTCCCCACCCACCAAAGGCGTCTTGTGAAAATATAGACAACAGGCAATCTGAAAGGAAGGAGCAGCTTGCCAGCATTAGCTGCCCTGCTCACCAGACATTTACAATGCAGTCCAAACTCACTGAAACAAACATACGTTTTGCCACCGGCTCCAATCAGACATGGAAGGCAGCCATTCCTCCTATACAAAGGACGCCCCTTGTATAGGGTAAGACCCAACAAAGTGTTTTATTTAGTCTGGGTATGCCGTGCCAATCACAACTGGAGGCATGATCCAGCCAAAGCTTGAACACTCCAAGTCTCGTTGATTTTCCGCCGGAAAGAACAAATAATGTGCTCAGATCAATGCGACTGAGAAAAACGCTTAAGCTCTGGCTGGATCATGCCCCGCCAAATATAATTGAGAACTCCTGACACCTTGAAGGCACAGTAGACATTCCACACGGCTGAGACGCAGGCCCCCTGTGTGAACAAAAGCGACCAGGCCACCAAACAAAAGATGAAACGTTTTCTCACAAAATTAAGATGATCGCCACACAGGCCATTAAAAATAATTGCTTGGACTATCTCGCTTGATTCTTTTCACTGAAAATGAGATGGCGCCATCTGCTCCAAGCATTAATTCTTTAGTGGGGATTATCTTGAGCAAGAAAACAACAGAATGCCAATGCCTTTGCCTTCCCGGAGTCCTCTCAAAGTACATAATGAAAGAAATGGGGATTTTGCTTCATTTACCGCTGATCTCTGCTTGCCTCATTTCCACGTTTTATTATAATGTACACAGCTTATGAGCTAACTTAAGCTACTGAAAATCTCTCTCACACACATACACACAAGAGCCTGCCCTTATTTCTCTGGGCAGTTTCAGTGCAAAGAGGAGATATTGTCACTTTCTTCTCAAAAGCTTTTTCTCATGCATTGATTGTTAAAACCATCTATCAAGGAGTGTATGTTACTTTAGTTGTTTTTTTTTTGGGGGGGGTTGTCCTCTTGATGTTAAAAGCATCTTTTGCAGAATGCTGATCTTTATCCACATAAGTATCTCACAGTTTGGTCCTCAAACAGAATAAATTTACCACAACGTGAGGAAGGAAAAGGAGGGGAACTGTCTTCAGTTTTAATGAAAATCTGGTGCTGAAAATGAATTCATTCCAAGTGGGAATATTTGCATACATTTACTCTAATAAGCATGTATTAGACAATTGGCATAATTTGCCTTTCTTTGTCTTACTCTCTCCCTAATCCTGAATTTGGTTGTAGTGGGGGTCAGGTGTGAAAGAGCAACTGAAAATGTTAGTGGAAACAAATAGGCATGGTTACAGCCTTTAGAGGATTGGAGTTCAACATTTCCCCCTCATCTGGTGGTTTAAGACTTTTCTTGTTGAAAATGTTGGGATGCAACACAACTTGCACTGTAGGCTGACATATCTGCATGGGAAGGGTAGATAGAGAGGAGCCAAGAGTTTTCCTAGACTGTCTTTCTTGTGCCAACTACTGATCTTCTTTCAGTGTTAGACTGATACTCTCAAGACTGCTGACCTCATTTCCTACTTCCTTCTTCCGCATCCTTAACCTTGGGAGAGGAGACCTCTCTCCTGCTGAGAACAACCAGGAGGCACAACTCTTTGTATCTCCACCTCTGTTAGATAGAACCAGGATCTTTCATACGAAGTATGCATTTCCTTTAATAAACTTAGCTTTCTTATTTTGCAAACTCAAGAGTCTCAATGTAATTATATCCAGTGTAAAGTGTGCTTCTCCAACAGTGTTTCAGTGGTCAGCTGAACTTCCAAGCTATGTATTATTAACTCCAAACACCAACAGTTTGGATGCCTCTTGGGTCCCTCAAAGACTTCTGACAGGCCTTCTGCTGTCACCCTGGTCCAGCAACCCCACTGACTCTTAGCTGCACAGCTCTCTCAAAGGCTGCTGCTTGTGACACACACTCTTCCCGATACAACTTCTTAGCGCCAGCCACTGATTTTAGCTCTGGGCTTCTCATAGGCCTTCCAAGCCATTAAGCCTCAATGTCCTCTGCCTGGCTCCAGCTTCCAGCTCTTCCTTCTTCTGCCCTCTTCTTCAACATACTCTCTGACACAGTAAAGCTCCACTTGACACACGACTGATGGAATCTCCTCTGACTTCTGGAGTTTGAGACCAGCCTTTTATTTCCAAACAGGGTCTCTCTCCAGCCAGTCACTTCAAATGTTGGCGGAATCCCCTCTACCCATTCCTCAGGCCATGTTGACTCTTGTCCAACAGGATGAGGCAAATGCCCATGGATTCACCACTAGAACTCACCAGTTTTCATTGCATTGTGTCTGTATATATATTATTGAAGCATCAATGCTAGAACTACATTTTGACAGAATGCAACTGCCATTTAAACAGCCCAGCCACCTTTGTCCCAATTCTCATACCCAGCCCAGTTGTCGGAAACAGATAAACATTTTTGCAGTAACACTGAGACAAGCTAATAATAATAATAATAATAATAATAATAATAATAATAATAATAATTTTCTATTTATACCCCGCCCTCCCCAGCCAAGGCCGGGCTCAGAGCGGCTTACAAGCAATAATAAAAACAAGTTAAATGATTACAACTTAAAAACAAAATTAAAAATACAACATTAAAATATTGAAACATTAAAATATTAAAATGTAGTCTCATCGTGATGCTGTTAAGGTACTACACTCAATATGCCAGCAAATTTGGAAAACTCAGCAGTGGCCAGAGGATTGGAGAAGATCAGTCTACATCCCAATCCCCAAGAAGGGCAGTGCCAAAGAATGCTGCAACTACCGCACAATTGCACTCATTTCACACGTTAGCAAGGTTATGCTTAAAATTCTACAAGACAGGCTTATGTGGACCGAGAACTCCCAGAAGTGCAAGCTGGATTTCAAAGGGGCAGAGGAACCAGAGACCAAATTGCAAACATGCACTGGATTATGGAGAAAGCTAGAGAGTTCCAGAAAGACATCTACTTCTGCTTCATTGACTATGCAAAAGCCTTTGACTGTGTCGACCACAGCAAACTATGGCAAGTTCTTAAAGAAGTGGGAGTGCCTGATCACCTCATCTGTCTCCTGAGAAATCTCTATGTGGGACAAGAAGCTACAGTTAGAACTGGATATGGAAAAACTGATTGGTTCAAAATTGGGAAAGGAGTACGGCAAGGCTGTATATTGTCTCCCTGCTTATTTAACTTATATGAAGAATTTATCATGCGAAAGGCTGGGCTGGATGAATCCCTAGCTGGAATTAAGATCACCGGAAGAAATATCAACAACCTCAGATATGCAGATGACACAACATTGATGGCAGAAAGTGAGGAGGAATTAAAGAACCTCTTAATGAAGGTGAAAGAGGAGAGCACAAAATATGGTCTGAAGCTCAACATCAAAAAAACGAAGATCATGGCCACTGGTCCCATTACCTCCTGGCAAATAGAGGGGGAAGAAATGGAGGCAGTGAGAGATTTTACTTTCTTGGGCTCCATGATCACTGCAGGTGGTGACAGCAGTCACGAAATTAAAAGACACCTGCTTCTTGGGAGAAAGGCGATGACAGACTTAGACAGCATCTTAAAAAGCAGAGACATCACCTTGCCAACAAATGTCTGTATAGTTAAAGCTATGGTTTTCCCAGTAGTGATGTACGGAAGCGAGAGCTGGACCATAAAGAAGGCTGATCGGCGAAGAATTGATGCTTTTGAATTATGGTGCTGGAGGAGACTCTTGAGAGTCCCATGGACTGCAAGAAGATCAAACACATCCATTCTTAAGGAAATCAGCCCTGAGTGGTCACTGGAAGGACAGATCCTGAAGCTGAGACTCCAATACTT
Organism: Podarcis gaigeae; assembly: GCF_964106915.1. Taxonomy (NCBI): domain Eukaryota; kingdom Metazoa; phylum Chordata; class Lepidosauria; order Squamata; family Lacertidae; genus Podarcis; species Podarcis gaigeae. Next base: position 13,406,558 of record NC_139694.1, on the reverse strand, counting down.
TGGCCACCTCATGAGAAGAGAAGACTCCCTGGAAAAGACCCTGATGTTGGGAAAGATTGAGGGCACAAGAAGAAGGGGACGACAGAGGATGAGATGGTTGGACAGTGTTCTCGAAGCCACAAACATGAGTCTGGCCAAACTGCGGGAGGCGGTGGAAGACAGGAGTGCCTGGCGTGCTCTGGTCCAGGAGGTCACGAAGAGTTGGACACGACTAAACGATTAAACAACAGCCTCATTGCAGGAGGAGAAAGAAAAGAAAAAAGAAGGAGAGAGAGGGAATCAAATTGGCTCCAAGCCAAAGGCCAGGCGGAACAACTCTGTCTTACAGGCCCTGCGGAAAGAAATCAGATCAGGGCCCTGGTCTCATGAGGCAGAGCGTTCCACCAGACTGGAGCCAGAGTTGAAAAGGCCCTGGCTCTGGTTGAAGCCAATCTAACTTCCTTAGAGCCCGGGACCACTAGGGTGTTGATATTTATGGACCTTGAGGCTCTCCGTGGGGCATACCGGGAGAGGCGGTCCCGTAGGTACAAGGGTCCTAGGCCGTGAAGGGCTTTAAAGGTCAAAAGCAGCACCTTTTGATAAATGATGGATGCCTGGCTGTGCTGGTGCTTAGATAGTTGGTGCTAGCACTGCAGTACAAATATACAATTATATATTGTATACAACTTTTTGGTTGTGCATTAGCCATGATCTAGCCATCCTCATATTAGTTGAAAATATGAATTAGGTGAAGAGATTATGAACTTAAACTATAATAAAGGTGAATGATCGACTATTCATTTCATATGGACATTGCAAAAAAGCACCCCCAAACCACTCAACAGCTATTATGAACTTTTTGCTTGTGCACCAATTGTTTCTCCATTATCTAGCAGCTGATTGAATATTTCCTGGAGACAAGGAGTGGCCATTCTAAAGCATCCAGGAAATACAGTGGCTAGACAATGACCTGGTTCACATATAACACTAAGCCATGGCTTGCTTAATCTGTGGTTTAAGAAACAAGGCAAACCTGAGTTGTCCCGTGGATAATCAAATAACCCATGACTTGGTTCTCCAAAGCTTTGTTTCTTTTCCAGCTGGCAGTGCCTTTTGCCTTTGCAACTTAGGGTGCTCCTGGAGCGCAGTGGCCAAACAAATCATGGTTAAAGAAGGGCATGCATGTCAAGTCAACATTACAACAAACCAAGGTTTACAGGCCATCCACAAGTCATGCCTTCGGACCATGGTTTGCTAGATGTGAACAAACCATAGTTAAGCCTTTGGGCACAGTTTGCACATAACCCAAAGTAATGATCCAATAAGCTTATGCTTAGTGTTATATGTGAACCAGACCAATCTCTCTCTCTCCCTCTCTCTCCTTTAGCATTGGTGTGTCCTGGTTCATGAGGGGAAATGCAGGTGAGATAAAAAATGTTGCTTTTTGAGGGTAGCCAGTCCCAGCAATGTGCTTGATATCAGAGACAAGACAATTATACTAACCTCTCGCTTCACTCTTGGGGCTCATCTCCTCTTCCTTCTCTTCCTCATCGCTGCTGGAACTCTCCTCTTTTTCCTTCATTTGTTCCAACTGATCTAAGTTAACCCGTCCAACCAACTCAAAATTGCGACTCACCTTTGGGGGAAGAAAACAATGTCGCGTAATCTCATCTATTACGCTTTCCTGGTCTACACTCTGTGCATGCCTCGGATTTCCCCATATACCAACATTCTTTCACACAACAGGGGCTCTCAAAATGTTCTGACAATAAATAATTTCCATGTGAGCAAAGCATTGGTTAGAGACATACCAAAGAGAGATGGCTTTTTGCTGTCAGGGCTCACTTTGGTCTCTCGTCTTCGGAGATGGTGGCAAGCCCACAAGCACCCAAAAGCAAACAAGGGCTGGAAGGGGCACTACCAAAAGCCACGTAAGGAGAAGAGGTAGAAGGAGGAACCCATTGATTTGAGTTCTGTAGGGCAGAGCAAGAATGGGGCATGTGCCTTGGCATTCCTTCTCCAGCAGGGAAGAAGGGCTCAATGACACGCTTACATCTTCCCAGAAGTGATTTTTAAAATGCATCTATACTGCGCATGATGAAGAGGATTCCTGGGTGGTGACTCCTATTTATGACTCCCATCCCGATATGACTGTAGCCTAGCATTGTGTTGGTGGCTAGCTGCTCCCGCAGTCATAAAGGGAGAGATCTTGCAAGTTTTGGATTCTTTACACCTGTGGGATAATGCTAGCTCTCGAAAAAGGGCAGGAGGGCAGCAGGAGTTATAGTGAAGAGAAGCAGGGGAGGGCATCCTTAAGCATGGTTAGCCATCCGAAAAGGATCAATTGGTGGAGAATGGGAGAAGGGGTAGGTAAAAGTAAAGGGCCCCTGGATGGTTAAGCCCAGTCAAAGGCGACTATGGGGTACAGTACTCATCTCTGCTTTCAGGCCAAGGGAGCTGGCATTTCTCTGCAGTTTTTAGGGTCATGTGGCCAGCATGACTAAACCGCTTCTGGCACAACGGGACACCATGACGAGTGCCGGATCACATGGAAATGCTGTTTCCTTTCCTGCCACAGTGCTACCTATTTATCTACTTGCGCTGGTATGCTTTTGAACTGCTAGGTTGGCAGGAGCTGGGACAGAGCAACAGGAGCTCACCCCATAGTGGGGATTCGAACCACCGATCTTCCAATCGGCAAGGCCAAGAAGCTCAGTGGTTTAGACCACAGTGCCACCTGCTCCCTGTCAATTGGCGGTGGGTGGAAGAAGAGGTAAAGCACAACTCCTTGCGACTCCCCAAACTTTTTAAATGAGCAGTGTGCATGCTGTTAATTTGATACTATTTCATCACAGCAGAGCCACACATGAATAAGGTACATATTCAGCCAATTGCAAAATAGCTTCTGCATCAATTCATGTACGTATTCTCACATTAATAACTGCTGTATCGTCAGTGGAAACGCTTTGCCACAGACACGCAAGCTAATTGTTTGCTCTCTAGCCAAATTGTTGTGAATCCTTTGGGTTAGGTGTGTGCTGAGAGAACACTATTAAAATAAGCTTGAGCTAGGGCGGTGAAAATGTAATGCCATCCATCTCAAACTGCGGAAAATGGAAGAACCACAACAACGCATGCATTACTGAAGGTGTTGTAGGTCCACAAACCGGAATGGAAAACTGGAGGAGGAGGGGAATAGAGTAGAATGGCTGGAACCCTGAATGAGAGTATATTGCTGCAAGTTCCACTTGCAATGGCTGATAACTACGGACAGATTTGTCTTATCAAGAAGCTAGCGGTCAGCACTGTTTCCTACAGCAGTGAAGAGCACAATTGTGTTGCGGAAACATTTCTTTAAGAAGGTGTTGGACCACCTGTTGCTGTGTCTGCTGCATAGCATGTTTACCCATGGGCGCAGATGGCGCCCAAAAACTCACCTTATGCTCATCTCGAAGGTGAACGTCCAGTTCGTCCGTGTGCTTGGTCTCATAGTAGCAGAGTTGGCATTTGTAAGGTCTCAGCTCATTGTGCTTCTCTATGTGCTGCTGTAGGCTTTCGTCACTGGAGCACGTGAAGGTACACTTGTCACAGCGGAAAACGATTCCCTGCAAATATTTGGACAGCTTGGAACGGCACACTTCTATGGGAACCACTCGCTCTTCTAGTGGGGCGAAAAGAAATGGTAGAAGTTCTATTACTAAGTTTTCTCTGGTTCCCTTAAGGCAACTCACATACAGCCCCTTCATCACCATTCTGCCATTTCCCCAAAATTTAATTTCAAACCCCTCAATTTGTTTCTCTGGCGCTTTTGATATGGACTTCTGCAAATGAATCAGAAGAATCTTTATTTGCACCAGCCACTGGCCATAACAATAAAATAAAATAAAAGGTAGATAGAGGTAAAAACTTAAACTATACAAAATACATTTTGGAGCTCTACATCAATAGTTCTTCTCATTTCATTTTCATCATGAACCATGTCAAACAGGGACACTGTTCTTATCTGCAAGTGTACTTAAGTTATTTAACTTTAACTTGTTCCTGAGACTTACAGCTGATAGAACTGTGAATATCACATTAAAATAACACCAACAGTCCCCTCCCCGCCCCCCCAAGCTTAACCTTAATCACCAAAAGCCAGTTTGGTTTGTTTGTTTTTTATTCCACAATGTTTATATACCACTTGACTATAATAAAAGCTGAAAGCAGTTCTAAAATATGTAAAAAAACAAAAACAACCTAAAACAATCAGTAAGAAACAGGAAAAAACTATTTAAAACATTCAAAAAAACAACTAAACTAAACTAAAAAGTTTGGCAAGTTTGTGGAGGTTGGATGTGGTTCCATAATTTGGGGTGGGGGGGTGAGGGGAGAAGGTGGTATAAGACAAAAAAAGGATTAACTGGTAAACGTAGCATGACTTGAAAGTTTTTTCAAAATATAGTCTGCCCACAAGGTCTGAGGGACAGTGGACCCTGCTGAAAGTCTACTGACCCCTGATGTCTAACCAACTGAGCCAAGGCCAGAATGCATGCTGGCTCAAAGCACACAATCCTTGACTTACCCACTCCCCCCTGGGCAAAGAACTAACTGTGATTCAGGGCACCACAGTTATGGGCCTCGCCATGCAGCATGCGACCAGCATGATGTGTTTTCTATGCAGGGCTAAGGAGCGGCGCATGCACTTACTCCTTCTCCACGCAAATTACAGAGCTACCGCAGTAAGAATTTGATTTAGGTAAAAATCATACAAGTTGCCCTTCATGGACAACCACAGTTTAAACCACAGAATTCTTCAGTGATAGTTAAATATGCAGCCATTCCAAATTACAATTTCTGAATGTCTTGCCCTTGTGAATTTCATTTGTGTGGGTGGGGGAAATCAACCTAGATAAACAGGAATCCAGTAACAAAGCAATAGCTACATGCACATCTGATCACGGTGGAAGTTATTATACTAACCCACCCCTTTGAAAAGTTGTTCTGCTCAGTGACTTAATTTTTCCTGGAATGCAAATGTAGCTGGTTCTCACAACGCCACAATTTTCCTTCTGCTGAGTAGTGTAAAACAGTAACTGCACTTAGAGAAAAAATTAAAGGCCTCGGGCATATTGTTCATGGTAAGACTGCATTCAGCACTGGGAAAAACTGTCAGGGCATCTCTTCAAAGGCAGCATGGGAATGCCCTAATAGAAGATAGCGGCTGCAAATTGCATTATCTGGAAAAGCTCTGGCTGGGCATAGATTTGCATTTCCACGGCTCAGAGAATAGGAGTGCCAAAACGGGTTCAGGAGGTTAGGCTGTTGGGGAACTCAAGTGCATCTGTGAGCCAGAAAAGCTATTCCTTGCTGCCAGTGTGCCCATGCAACAACCTGTTCCAGGTCTTTAAAAATCCCTCCTTAAAGCCTGACAGAGTACATAGAGATTCCCAGCTCCCTCTGTTCCCATATAAGGTAAATTAAAACTGCACTTAGGATGGTGTTCAAGTAAGCGACAAAGCACTCTCCGCGGCAGATTGATAACATCCTGAAGCCTGTAACAGTTTAAGGAAAAACACATTCCTCCCTTTTTTCTTTTTTAAAAAGCCCTATGGGGTCACGAAGAGTCGGACACGACGAAACAACAAATTCCTTGCACCAAACAACCCAATACTCTGGCTGTCAATTGCCTCAGTCACTTATTAGGCCTTAAAGGTAAAGGTAAAGGGACCCCTGACCATTAGGTCCAGTCATGGCTGACTCTGGGGTTGCGGCGCTCATCTCGCTTTATTGGTCATGTGGCCAGCTTGACTAAGCCGCTTCTGATAAACCAGAGCAGCGCATGGAAATGCCGTTTACCTTCCCGCCGGATGGTACCTATTTATCTACTTGCACTTTGACATGCTTTCAAACTGCTAGGTTGGCAGGAGCAGGGACTGAGCAACGGGAGCTCACCCCGTTGCGGGGATTTGAACCACCAACCTTCTGATCGGCAAGCCCTAGGCTCTGTGGTTTAACCCACAGCGCCACCTGCGTCCCTTATTAGGCCTTATCTGTGGTTTAATGAAACCTGGTGTGCACTCTACTTTTGAGTAGAAGCAACTCCACTGCCATCTATTTAAATGAAAGTTTCTCATATCCTTTTGAGACTATAGGGTGTCTGGGTGAAGGCACACGGGACATACCTACTGTGGGACCTCTATTTACCACCATAATCTGTTCCAGCGGCCCATCCTTTAGGTGAAACGGGTTGATGGTAGAAGCGCCGTTGTGCGCATGTGCAGATGGCGGCAGCCGCTTCTGCGCATGTGCAAACGGCAGAAGCCACTTCTATGCGTGTGTGAATCGCGTCAAACCTGGTATTTACTTCCGGGTTTGCTGCGTTCGCGACTTGGATCGGGCCTAAGTAGAGGCGGTTGTAAGTAGAGGTTCAACTGTATTTCCCTGACTTAAAACCGGTTAAATTATCATGTCATCCTCCTAATCGTAGCTTGCTATGGAATGGTGTCGTGTGAGGGAAGAAATGGCAGAAGGAAGTTCCAGGATTATTTTAAAAGGGAACCTGACAGCTAAATGGTATGGAATCAAGTTATGGTTCAATATATGTGCAATATCCCAGAAAATGATGAAACAGACATGAAATAAACATTGGACACTATCTCCTTTTTTTGCTGTTAATAGTATCAGCCTGATCTCATGAAAAGAGAAAGCAAAGCAAAGTTCTTAAGGAGAAAGACTGTACGACACAAAAGGTTATAGTATACTAACCCCTAAACAGGAATATGAGGATATGTGGCTATGACCCTGGCATAAAGACCGTGTAATGCTAATGAAACATTACAGTCCACAGCACAAATGGAATCATTCACGGCATCACACAGTTGATTCCTTGAACAGCCCTTTGGATACTTGACGAAAGGCGATTAAGGAGCAAGAGAGAATAAATAAATAAGCTAGACTCTCATGACCACGTTAAAAGGCTAACTTATTTTTAATAAGGCTAAGCTGGTTATCTGAGGGGGCAGGGAGATTTTCCTCTGGGACTCACAGGCTTCCAACTAATTTGGATTTCTCTCTGTTGGAATGATAGCTTTGGTTCACATTATTATTATTATTATTATTATTATTATTATTATTATTATTAGCACAAAATTGTGTTTTTTGCCACCTAGGAAAGCCTTTCTTTTCTTCCTTTCGGATGGACGTGAAGTCAGATAAAAGACTCTCAACACCTGCTTTCAGCTGCCGCTCAAGGGATTAGGCAACCCATGTACCGTTCCTCCAAAACGGGCACGCCTGTGCGCTTCTCCCTGAGAGTCAAGCGGCTACTTAATGAGAGGGTCACCTCGGGGTAGAGAAACCAGCACAGAGGTTCAGCGGGCTAAAATGTTACCTCGCCACTTCTTTCACGAAGGCTATGAAAAACGACTTGGCAGAATATGCACTGCTAGTTCACTTTTAACAACAACAACAAAAAAGGGCAGCAATGGTGCTAATTTCATTTAATGGCTTTTGTTTTCATCCATGTTTTTCGGGCTCAAAAAAATAAAATAAAAAGCAGCACATTCCAGAAACAGCTGAAACACCTCAAAAAACAAAACGAGGAACTCGGAAAGAACCAGGAGTTCAGCTGAACCACTTAGGTACTCCAGAAAGTATGAAACAAAATTAAACACTAGCTTTAGAAGCCTCTCTGGACATGCCTCCCCCACTCCACCGAAAAAAACACCTCAAAATGTCTTGTAAAACAGATAACCGTTTCAACATGCCCTAGAGGTCAACAGGCTCTGGCAGTCTGGCCCTATAACTCCCTCAGAGGTTAAGCTCAACACTAGAAGCCATTGTTAGCATTCACTGAGGTGTCTCTGTTACACGCATCTCGAATCCCGGGGAGATTTTTGCTGTGGGGTTTTTTGTTTTTGTTTTTTCGTTGGAGGGCCATCTGTGAAAGTCGTTGGCCTGCCTTTACTGCCCAGCCAGAAAATAACCAAGTTCGAGTCTTCTTGCCTACCCTACTCAGAAGCAAAGAGAAGAAGCGACTTGCAAAGGAGTCGCCATGTGCGCGCCAGCATGAAGAGAACCCTAAAGAAAAGATTTCCTCCCGGAGAGATGGCACACACAGCTCTCATTATCTCACCACCAATATCCTGCTGGGAGATGCTGCTCAGCCTGTGATCAGGCAGAATGCCACCCCAACACATGGGCATGGTTTTCGATAGCCAACAGACCATCTCTAAGCATCAAGTGTGATAACTATGGGCAGGAATCCCAGCCTGAAGAGTCCAAACAGCTGTCTCTTCCGAGCTTATAATTCAGCAGCCAACAGAATCTGAAATTCCTCTTTAGATTTCTTAAAAGCAAAAGCAGGGAGAGGAGAGAGAAAAACCACAGCAAGCTAAGTTTTGGGTTTTTTGCAGTTCTGTGCTGGAACACCAGGTGAAGCTTGATGCCCGGCACAGAAGAAGAGGAGTTTGGATTTGATATCCCGCTTTATCACTACCTGAAAGAGTCTCAAAGCGGCTAACATTCTCCTTTCCCTTTTTTTAGCGTATCTTTCATCTTTGTTGGAAGCCGCCCAGAGTGGCTGGGGAAACCCAGCCAGATGGGCGGGGTACAAATAATAAATTATTATTATTATTATTATTATTATTATTATTATTATTATTATTCCTTCCTCCCCCACAACAAACACTCTGTGAGGTGAGTGAGGCTGAGAGACTGCCCAAGAAGTGTGACTGGCCCAAGGTCACCCAGCAGCTGCATATGGAGGAGCGGAGACACAAAGCCGGTTCCCCAGATTACGAGTCTACCGCTCTTAAACCACTACACCACACTGGCTCACACTGGCAATTCCAGAGGTGGAATTGATGTATACATTACGGATGCGCACATGTTATCATGAACATTTAATCAGAAGCGCACATGTAGTAAACAAGAAAGTTCTAAGAGCAGCGAAACAACCCCTTGCATCTTCCCTGTTCATTTTGTTTTGTTTCCTTTTAACTACCAGGATGCTGAAGACAAAACAACTGATGATGAATTATCACCATCCTCTTTCCGGGGTACTGGGCTTTCCAATGAGCAAAAGGAGCGATTAGTACAGATCCACGTTGGCCACTGGTACATTCCTGTGGGGTGCCTTTACCTCTATGAAGGACGATATGGTCAATCATGTTCCGTTTATATTTGGTGTGGTACAGACAGAGAGGACAGCGGAGATCTTTGGGTCCTTCCTCAGGAACTGCTGAATGCCCAGCTTCCACGTGCATAGTAAAAGCAGATCTAGAAACACAGGAGTAGTGGAAAGGCTCAAAACAAGGTGCTGTGGAAGCACAACCATTGGGTAATGTTGGGGTTGTTTTTTTCACCCACATTATTTCACTATTAATTCATAAAAGCAATAGTTATCAAAACGTGGCATGGCGTGCTTCCAAAAGCTAAGGAAGAATAGGTTTGTGCATTCCCAAGGCTGGTGCAGACTTGACATTGGTTGACCTCTTAAATGTGGTTCGAAGAATGGTTGTGGGCCACTGGATCACAAGTTACCTCTCCCTCTTTTCCTCACGTGAGTCCCATGTAATTATGGTCAACCGTTGCATCAGCACCCAGGTTAACTTTGATTAAGGATTCCTTTTAACCAGTATTTGAAGTCATGCTTAGTATTTGAAGTCAACCAAGGTTACATCTGCACCAAAGCCGAACTGTAGCTACAATAATAAAAAAGGAGCCAACAGGCTGATCGGGTTTACTTTGGTCCCAGACGTGAAACCCAGAGAAGCGCTGGAAAGGAAACAAGGTGGAGATGCATGGCCCATGAGAAGCATTCTAGGAAGCCAAAGAAATAACTCCCAAAGTGGGAAACTACTTAAGGAGCTCACAGTACCAATCCACCGATACAACTAGGGATGGTATATCCAAGCCCCAGTACTTGGGATAGAAGTGGAAGTAGAATCATACTCTGAATCATTTAAACTGGGGGTCTCCTCTACGAACTCATTCTCATCATTCCACGGGGACTGCAGCTTCAGAAGTCGAGAACTCTGGTTCCAGTGCCAGAGCTTCATTGCAGAGCTTCCCCAAAAATATGGTAAAGGGACCCCTGACCATTAGGTCCAGTCGTGACCGACTCTGGGATTGCGGCGCTCATCTCGCTTTATTAGCCGAGGGAGCCAGCGTACAGCTTCCGGGTCATGTGGCCAGCATGACTAAGCTGCTTCTGGCGCACCAGAGCAGCGCACGGAAACACCGTTTACCTTCCCGCCGGGGCGGTACCTATTTATCTACTTGCACTTTGACGAGCTTTCGAACTGCTAGGTTGGCAGGAGCAGGGACTGAACGACAGGAGCTCACCCCATTGCAGGGATTCAAACTGCCAACCTTCTGATCCTAGGCTCTGTGGTTTAACCCACAGCGCCACCCGCGTCCCCCAAAAATATGGTACCAACATGCAAAATAGTTGCACAATCGCATTCTTAAATTCCGAAGGACAAACCTATACAGTGGAGCCTTGGGTAACGTTGCCTCTGGCTTATGTCACCCTCGGCTTGCGACCGGTGCAAACCCGGAAGTACTGGAACAGGTTACTTCTGGGTTTGCGCAGAAGCACTAAACCGTGTCTGCGCGTGCGCAGAAGCGCTAAATCGCGCCATGCACAGATGCGGCACTTTGGGTCGGCTTGTTTTTGGGTTGTGGCCTCTGGAATGGATCCCTGATGTAACCCGAGGTTCCGCTGTACTAATGCCCTGCTTCTCCTAGTTACAAGAAGCAAAACATTACACATGGCAACCCCATTTCCAGTTTTGTGAGAAGCCTTCCATGTAGTTTCTGTGAAAACTGTTGAGTAAAATCAACTTCAGTGATTCACAGTTAGGAGAATGAAGGTTTTGCTGACTGCAGAACACTACACAGTCAATAGGAATTCACTATTGCTTCCCCTAGGCTGGTTTCTAAATTCCTCTAGCTTCAGGGCAAATGTCAACCTCTAACTAAAGGAAATAAGGGGAAAGAGGCAGTGGGAAGATTCGTGTCAGGAGAGTCTGCCTTGCACATTCACTCAAAGCAGAAAATACAGATGGCAGTGAAGGCTACTTCCCAGGTTATTTCTAAACGAGGCAGGTGCATTCTCTGGAGTCACCAACTTATGTTTTTAGAGTGCATCAAAATGTAATATGGAACAAATAGCCCATGCACCTGTTTTTAAGAATAGACACAAACAGGTTTTGGTACATATGAATAAACATCCATACTTCTTGCACCCCTGAATTTTCGAATTTTCTCCCCTGTGCATACAAACTTTTATGACCGGTCTCAGAAGTAATTCCAGACAGAACATAACATTGCAAATTATACTGTTTAAAATTTGCAACCTGCAATGCATTAGGACTTTAATAAATCACAATGTTGCTTGTGGTACTGTAATACTACAGATTGGACTAATCTCCAGTGAAATAATAGCCATTTAAAAAACATCAAGTGTTTACTGGCAAGCAGACCAGAAATGTCCAGTGAATGGCAAAACCTCAACTGACACAGGGGCTTTAGACATTTGAAAAAAGGGGGGGGGGGAATGAAGGAATAACAAATGCTTTGTGTTTCCTATTTCCTACACCTCTGTTCATATATGAAACACAACTTTTCTGCTTCCCCATGGGATAATAATACTAAGCCTACATATAGCATATTGTTTTAATTATTCAAATTAATAAATTTTCAGAACTTATTTATCTACACCACTCAAGACAATTATTTTTTATTCGAGAAGTTTATTGAATTTTAATTTTAATGAATTTGTTCATGATTATCGTGGATTTTGTTTTATGGTTAATGTTCGCTGCCCTGGGCTCCTCCAGAAGAAAGGGCAGGACAGAAAAACAATTAATAAAAACAACAGCAATGCACTCTAATTCCAAAATCTGTGTTTCAAGAGAAACTGCACATTTTTGATGGAAGGAAATGTGGCCTCTGGGAGAATAAGACTGGAAACAGATGTGAAGCAACAAGAGGCAAGAAACAACTTGGCCCAGCCCATTCCCCAAACTGAGGCTGCAATCCCATACTCCCTTACCTGGGAATAAGCCCCACCAAACTCAGTGAGACTAACTGCGGAGGAAAACATATATACCTACAGTAACTCCAACGCAGATTTAGGCATAAAGGTAAAGGGACCCCTGACCATTAGGTCCAGTCGTGGCTGACTCTGGGGATATGGCGCTCATCGCGCTTTACTGGCCGAGGGAGCCGGCATACAGTCATGTGGCCAGCATGACTAAGCCGCTTCTGGTGAACCAGAGCAGCGCACGGAAACGCCGTTTACCTTCCCGCCGGAGCGGTACCCATTTATCTACTTGCACTTTGACGTGCTTTCGAACTGCTAGGTTGGCAGGAGCTGGGACCGAGCAACGGGAGCTCACCCTATTGCGGGGATTCGAACCGCCGACCTACTGATCAGCAAGTCCTAGGCTCTGTGGTTTAACTCACAATGTCACCCGCGTCCCTATAGATTTAGGCATACTTACCAGCTAAACAGAATGGGCCAAAATATGGCCAAATCTGTGCTGGAGTTAGGTCTTGCTCCCATTTTAATTTCCCATCATGTTGGGGACAAAAGGCTTACTACTTTTTAACATAATTAACATTTGCAGGATTTTGCAGTGTGCGGTACGCCTACAGCTGTATGCATGTCTAATCTTACATCAGCAAGATTTGCCCTATGATTTAGAGTTTGTTGTTTGTCTGGGAGAGCTAAACCATGAACCTGGGTTTGGATGACATGCTAAGCCAAACCATGGCTTAGCGCAGCGCAACACACCTGCAGAACAACTGAGGAGGAACAAAGCAGCTATTCGGGAACATGCACATTCATGTGGCTCCCACTAAACCACGGTTTGGCTCAGCGTGACAAGTTGAATGAGGCCTATGCATTTCACCACAAAAGTCGACCGAAGTTGTAAGAAAACTTTTTTGTACAAATACTTACTTAAAGCCTGTGTAAAAGGAGCAATCTTTACACTTGAAGAGCTTCTTCCCTCCATGTTTGTCACGGTAATGACGGCGAATGCTCTGGATATAACCCGAGGAGAATTCACAAAATTCACAGTTAAGGATGGCTTCAGTTTTCTGGTCTGCTCCGGAAAGCGGGACGGGGCTAATGTTGTTATTGTTCCTTGCCAGAGCTGCCGACTGGTAGTGGTTCAATTGCTGTTGGACATCTGGGGGTTCCGAGTAGGAAGAATCTGTTGGGGGGCAAATTGAAGAGATGGGTAACGCCAACCTGTTGAATAAGCACAATGGATCTAAGAGATCCTACCTGAGATGACCAGGAGCTGGATTCCTCTTCACCAGGTGATGGAGATGGGGGCTCTGTGCCTGAAGGGGGAGGGTGTTCAGGGACAGTCCCAAAAAAGCGCTACTACTGGAAGAATCTGTGGGGTCGGGGCCAGCCCCCTGGCCGAGGGAGCCAGCGTTTGTCCACAGACAGCTTTCGGGGTCCTGTGGCCAGCATGACTAAACCGCTTCTGGCGCAACGGGACACCGTGACGGAAATCAGAGCGCATGGAAACGCCATTTACCTTCCCGTAGCAGTGTTACCTATTTATCTACTGGCACTGGTGTGCTTTCAAACTGCTAGGTTGGCAGGAGCTGGGACATAGCAACGGGAGCTCACCCCGTCGCGGGGATTCGAACTGCCGGCCTTCTGATCAGCAAGCCCAAGAGGCTCAGTGGTTTAGACCACACACCACCCGCGTCCCTAGTAGGGCACCATAAACAGGTGGATGACACCCTCCTCTGCTTCCCTTTCTCATCAATGGTTTTATTTTTATCATATGACTCTGTCAATTGCCCAGACATATAATTTAGTCACTTATATTTGTTTTAAAAGTTCTATTGATTTCATTTGAGTTTTAATTTGGATGGTTTCGCTTTTTAAAAATTGGCTTGTGGGTTTTAGCTGTGTTTTGTCTACAACTTCATTTCTAGGCTGTCTGGAAACCATTTTTGGTCAGGGGCTTTATAAATCTTCTAAATAAAACAATCACAATAAAACAAATCCTTTAAATGAATAAAAGCTTTGTATCTTGCTCAATTTCAATGAAACCAAAGTGAGACAGGCAAGCATTTTGTGCTGCAAGTTTTTCCTTCCGGGCTGCCTGGTTCAACATGTGCACAAGTTGTCACTTACTTGCAGCACTGAAAAAGGACTTGCATTGGGGAATGAGATTTGCGTACAGTTGTACCTTGGAAGTCGAACAGAAGTCCATTCCAAAACGTCCGGAAACCTCCTGCAGCTAATTGGAAGCCGCGGAAGACGTCCGGGTTCCAAAGAACGTTCGCAAACCGGAACACTCACTTCCGGGTTTGCAACGTTCGGGAGCAAAAACATCCGAGTACCAAGGCATTCGGGACCCAAGGTACGACTGTATTTATTAAGCACCACAGATAGAACTTGCACGTCATGTCAACTCAAATCACCCCCCCCAATGGAGACAGTTCACACATTTGGGTGACATTCATCAGGTTAGGAGACCTCAAGCATGCGAACACGAGCCCCTGAGAGCACCAGGTGTGTCTCAACCAACAATGGTTGGTAACGGCTATAAGTAAAAATGCACTTACAGCTGGGCAACATGAAGAGAACTTTTGTTGTTATTCATGACCTAAAAGGACAGAGCTGTAGAGTCTTTGCTCAATTTCTACCTAATGAACACTACCCCCTAACTCACTGGCCACTTTCACGCATAACAATAGGCCCGACTTCCTGGCTTATCACAGTGTGAATGGGCAGCACACAATTGCATGCTGTCCAATCACTCTTCTCCTGGTATGAGTGGGTTAACCAAGCCAGCAAGCTTTGCCTGCCCGTTACATTCAAATCAAACCAAGATATTTTGTTGGCTTTTTGATTGTGTGGCTTGTAAGGCGGTAGCAAACAACCCTTGGTTCAGTCATAAGAATTTCTGGTTTGTTTATTCTGCTTACACAAGGAGAGAAGCCGAGGAAGCAATTGAACACCATTCATGCTCAATCACAGTAAGTAAGAAAGTCCGCTTGTCATTAACGTGTTAACATGGCCAGTAAGTCTTTCAAACTTATTCTTGAAGGCGGGTAGAGGAGCAAAAGGTGAAGTTACAAACTGCTCCAGCATCTACTCTTATTCAGCGTCTATAAATAAATTACTATTGTACAATTGGAATTGCTTAAATTTTATTGTGAAATATAGTATTGGGGGGGGGGGGAATCCCAGAGAATATGAGCCTAATAAAAACTTTCAAGTTTGAAAGATGCAATACAGTGTGGAATAGAAGTAGATTAAATTGCCACAAATCTTCCTCCTTTTTATTATAATGCATAAAGTACACCAGAACAATACATTGGACATAAATATAGCCACATCCGTTTACATACTGTCTAAAGCTGTTGATTTGAATGAACATAATTTTTAATGGAGAAAATAGATGGGAAACTTAATCCACCCTGAAATTTGATCATCAGATTACTTCATGAAAGCTGAAAACAAGTTATGGAACAATATGAGGAAGGGGAGGGGAAGCTAACCTGTGTCTGAGGTCTATGGAAAGAAGGGATATTTGAAAGATTCCAGATCTCATAAAGGGAATGTCCAATGGCGTAAATTGCTTTCTCAAGTTTGGTACAATGGGGGTGGGGAGCCCATACACAAAACTAAAGTTCAGCGGACACAAAATGCCATTAACATGAGAAGGCAGAGCTGTGTGACCGGCAGGAAAAGCAGAGACACAGATGACAACTTCTGCATCAGGGGTCTTGAACTCCTGTTTCGGATGTGGAGATTAGAGATTCACAGGTTTTGTCCACAGAACTCCCCATCATTTGTCAAAGGAACAAATAAAGGCAGATTAATATAATCCTCGTGATAAAAGGCTCTTAATTAAAAATGGAGGGGGGAGGAAGAGGAAAGGGGGGGGGTTAAAACTCTACACCTGAGGCAATGGAGGACTAATTTCTCCAAAGCGGTGCTAACAATTCAACCAATCAATAATGACAGCCAGAAGGCAAGAATAGCCTTTCATGATTATGATTTAATGTTTTGCTGGGGTGGGATGGGGTGTGAACAACACAAGTCCCAAACAATAATAAAAGCAACAGCTGAACAGGAGACTTCCTGTCTTGCAGCCATTATTCTTCAAGCCTTATATGGTGAACGCTATGTCGTCAAAGCTAAATGCCTGACTAGAATAGCTGAGTGATGCAGATGTTTGCAAATGTGTTTTGGTTAGATTCACCTAGATGTTCCCCTTCAAACGCATAGTATCCAAAGCATATGTTTGAAAGACTTTTATACCACTTTAAACAATTAAGGAATCCTGTGAGGGTCTCCTCCTAACTCAAAGCATATTGCAGTTCTCAGGATTCATTGGGAGAACCAATGGTGGTTTTCTGAAAGAGGGCTGTGAAGAACACCCCCCCTTTATATAGTAATATTTCCAAGACGATCCAAAGATAGATCTTTTAACCAGATCTCCTTTGGTAAAAGATTTTAATACATTACTTTTCTCCCTAGAAATTGCTACTGGATATTCCTACTGTTTCCTTTACACGGAGATAGAGAGAGAGAGATGTGAAGTTTAACCCTGGTCTTTTGCACATAACACACAATCTGATAGGTAAAGCTGCAACAAATAAATAAATGAAACACAGCTTAGAAGAAATTTTCGCTTCCAGCTGAAAAGGAAAAAGGGAGCAGTAGAAAGATCAATGTTTTTATCTGGAGAATTGGAAAGGAAGGAAATATAAAGCTAATTTGTATTTCTCATGTTCAGTGTGCATTTTTTGTCAGTTTATATTTTCAACTCCAATTCGGGGAATATATACGATCAGACGGCAACTGGATACTTGGAACAGTGAACCACCCCCAGATTTGCAAATACCATTTCCTCCCACAAGGCTGTCTGCTTTCATGGCTAACTTTTTTTATAGTCCTCTCTGGCACCCTTAGTCGCCTCTCACACTTTGCTTCTTTAATTTTGGAAATTCAGTACTACCTAAATGAATATTATTATTTTTTTGACAGAAAGCAATCAGTACTGATATACAGATGTGAGTTTCCTACTTGTTAAATAATAAGACTTAAAACGACAAGATTTTTCACAAGTACCTTTATGTGATAAAAGTTCCTAAGTTTATATAGAAGCAAAATGCTTGTTTTTGAGGCCACATGCTAGAACAGTCTTTCAATTATTTTCCGGGGGAGCTTTCAATATTATTAATTTTTAAATGGAATTTATGTTTTAAGCTATTTGCTTAGCTTTGTATTGTTTTTAATCGTATTCCGCATGGCTTTAGGTGTCTTCTGTGCAGCAGAGAACGTAGTATAAATGTGATGATAAATTAAAGCAAACAAACCAACCGGGGGGGGGGGGGGGAAGAGAAAGAGAAATACTACTACTTTGCTGATTCTTAAGAAAACATTTAATTAAAATATGCACTATTCTAATTCAAACTTCCTGTAAGCCTTGGCTCAATGGTCAGGGATGATGGAAGCTGTAGTTCAAAAGTATATAGAATAGACCTGGGTCATATATTGATATGCCGTCCAAAACTGGTTTGAAGTCCATATCGTGATACTGGTTTCATAATTTTTAACATGGCAATATACACAATGTGTGTTTGTGTGTCCGCTATGCAAAACTCAAAATGTGGGGGAAATGGGGAAGCCAGCCAATGCTTCTCTCGATTCCTGCAGCCCTTGTTAACTCTGCTTGTTCAGCTCTCCCCTTCTGCTCACAAGAGCAGGTGCTGGCATAAACCACGATGCGGGGAAAACCACAAAGCCAGCCAGTGCCTCTACATAGCTCTATCCTTATTCCAGACATTGTGATTTGAAAACCTGATACAGTGGCACCTCTGGTTACGTAGTTTATTCATTCTGGAGGTCCGTTCTTAACCTGAAACTATTCTTAACCTGAAGCACCACTTTAGCTAATGGGGCCTCCCTCCACCGCCGTGCGATTTCTGTTCTCATCCTGAAGCAAAATTCTTAACCTGAGGTACTATTTCTGGGTTAGCGGAGTCTGTAACCTGAAACATATATAACCTGAGGTACCACTGTATTGCTCAGCCCTGCTGTTCGCCTCGACATAGTAGTTCCACCCTTATTTCAGACATCGTGATACATCAGTATATCGTGCTCTTCAGTGCCAGATTTACGTATAAGCTAAACAAGCTATAGCTTAGGGTCACACTCTCTTGGGGACCCCCCCAAAAATTAAAGGAAACAAAAACTGGATGTACATTTCCAAAATATAAGATAAAAAAACAAATAAAATAAAACCTACATACAGCAACAGTGTTTTGTGTCATGTAGGCTCCCATGATGTAAGTAACGGGCCCTGCCTGCTAGCCTGCTCCCTAAAATATCATTGGTTTCTATATATATAGGGTGCCTACATTCTGCACGTGCAAATGGCTTTAGATATCTATTAGGTCCATAAATTACCATATTGCATATATTCAACACAAAAATCCAGCAACAATTTGTTGTTGACAAAGGACAGCTGGACATATAAAGGGCCCCATGACCCAGTAGCATAGGGCCTCATCAAACCTAAATCTGGCCCTGGTGATCTTTAACTGGTGATATAGGTTGTGATGCTGGAAACCAGATATTGCCCAGCCCTAATCTAGATGGCAGGGATGCGGGAGGCGCTGTGGGTTAAACCACAGAGTCTAGGATTTGCCGATCAGAAGGTCGGCAGTTCAAATCCCCGCAAAAGGGTGAGCTCCCGTTGCTCGGTCCCTGCCCCTGCCAACCTAGCAGTTTGAAAGCACGTCAAAGTGCAAGTAGATAAATAGGTACCACTCTGGCGGGAAGGTAAATGGTGTTTCCGTGCGCTGCTCTGGTTCGCCAGAAGCAGCTTAGTCCTGCTGGCCACATGACCCGGAAGCTGTACACCGGCTCCCTTGGCCAATAAAGCGAGATGAGCGCTGCAAGCCCAGAGTCGGCCATGACTGGACCTAACCGTCAGGGGTCCCTTTACTTTTAATCTAGATGGCACCAAATTGGGCACCTACCCCTGCGCTACACACCAATCTGGCTCCTCAATAACTAGCCATGTCCTTTTGGATCTTTGCCTTTGAAATAAGAACACATGCAATAGGAGAGGCAAAGCATGCATCACAAAAGACTATTGTACAAACGTAACAAAACAACGTTGAAATAAAATGTAATCATTGAGAGATTTCAATCTTATTTTAAAGAAAGTTATTTCTCCGCTGATGCGGACTATAATCAGCAGGCATCAACCTCTGCCCCAGTGGCTGTGCCAGCGTCTTTTCTGCTAAATGTGTCGCCAGCACCTCACAGCATGTGCCAATAGTCTTTGCAAGAGCATGGCAAGGCACCTAAAATAATTAACGCAAGCCTGAGTTATCTTAATTATATGTGACTGGCAGCATGATTTGGGATATTTGGGGGGTGGGCAGCGGCGGGGAGGGAAAGGTTGGTATATAAGACCGGCAGGAACTGAGGAAGGCAAGGGCTAGGACAGCCAACAACGACAACAACAACAGTGGCCAAAATAAACCTTGCTGGATGGACTATATGGAACTGGCGGAAATGACTGGCAGAATCCGAGACCAGGGAGAAGAGTGGGTGGAAGAAGACTGGAAAAAATTTAAAGATTATTTACAGAAATACTGTAAAATCAATGAATGTTAGAAAAATGTTGGAATGAAGTTATATGGCTTTAGCAGAAATGTTATAAGGAATTAAGTACAAATAGATTTTTAATGTATTAAAGGGAAAAAGTAAGGTTAGAATAAGTTAAGATAAATTACAGGACAGAAAACAGAGGAAGATGGAAAGGAATTGCTGAAACAGTTAATTGAAGTGGAATACAAAAAGGGAGGTGTGAGGAGGTCGTGGAAACAAGTGAATGAAAGATAAGATACTGAAATTATGGGATGTGTTTTAAATTGTGTTTGTTTTGTGTTGTTAATTCAATGTTTTAGTGTTAGTGTAATGTAGTGTTTTTGTATTGTATTGTTTTGTTGATTTCCCCCCCTTTCTTTTATAGTCTTTAAACTGTTAATAAATATTATTTAAAAAGAAAACAAAAAACAAAATAAACCTTGCTGGATGCAACTTAGTTTGTCTCTCTACTGGCAGAGATTCCGCTGATCAGAAGTGGCAGCTCCTCGCCCCCGGCCCATCTCCCTCCCCAAACAAGCAGGACAAGAGGCCCTTGGCAGGTGGCTGATGGGATGCCAGAAAATGCATGGCAAGCCTCTGAGGTGTCTTGGCAGGCTGCCACGTCATGTGGATGTTCCTCCATCCCAGAGGAACCTTGGTTTACAGATTTCCAAAGAGGGCGCTGGAAAACGCCGTCGCCTGCAATGCAGATTCCAAGATACTTGTAATTGTTGTTCTTTAGAGTCCAGTACGCAAGAGGTTTCGTGATCCACCTTGAGTTGTGGCTTCTACAGGTTTCCAAAAATACATTAAAGATCACCAAACTTCTGACCTAGCAAATGTATGGTCAAAAAAGGTACAGTGGTACCTCAGGTTAAGTATCTAATTCATTCCGGAGGTCTGTTCTTAACCTGAAACTGTTCTTAACCTGAAGCACCACTTTAGCTAATGGGGCCTCCCGCTGCCACCATGCTGCTGCTGCGCAATTTCTGTTCTCAACCTGAAGCAAAGTTCTTAACCCGAGGTAATATTTCTGGGTTAGTGGTGTCTGTACCCTGAAGCGTATGTAACCTGAAGCGTATGTAACCTGAGGTACCACTGTAGTTACACAATGCAGTTTTCTTAAGAGTAGGGGGAAAGGGCGGCACAGCCCAAATGGTGAAGGAGGACTCCAATAAGGATGAAAATCTCTAAATGCTGACAGCTAGCATGGGTAGCTACAGACCCTTAATGTCCAAACCAAGATGGGTAAGAAGTCAGGACCAGTGCTGGACGTATAGCAGGGTCAGGGCAGCATTGCTGTACGCTTACATTGTTGACAAAATGTCAACAAAAATGTCAACTAGACATTCCATTTTGCCGACTGTACCCTTGGTTTGGGACACAGGTGGTGCTGTGGTCTAAACCACAGAGCCTAGGGCTTGCCGATCGGAAGGTCAGTGGTTCGAATCCCCACGACGGGGTGAGCTCCCGTTGCTCGGTCCCAGCTCCTGCCCACCTAGCAGTTCGAAAACACGTCAAAGTGCAAGTAGATAAATAGGTACCGCTCCGGCGGGAAGGTAAACAGTGTTTCAGTGCGCTGCTCTGGTTTCGCCAGAAGCGGCTTAGTCATACTGGCCATATGACCCAGAAAAACTGTCTGCGGACAAACGCCGGCTCCCTTGGCCTGTAAAGCGAGATGAGCACCGCAACCCCAAAGTCGTTCGCGACTGTACTTAACTGTCAGGGCGTCCTTTACCTTTAACCTTGGTTTAAGGAGTCATTTGGCTCCTAGCTTCTATATCTGCGTTTCTAACGCTGCCAAGTGAGAACAAACCCATCCACCATGCCCCAGTACTGTACATAACACAAAAGCAGCAACAGTTTTTGTTCTTGGAGTCCGGGGGGGGGGGGTAAATTAATAATGATTGCTTACTAAAGTTAAGTTCAAAAGTCAGCAGAGCATGAGCGCATGAGAAAAGAGACAGAAAGAGAGAACAATTACCATTTCTCCAACTTCAGTCTACAGCCACAACTCCTGCTGTACCACCTGAGAAGCATCGTGGGCTGCAGCTGTTTGTTATGATCCTCACATTTGTAAGCGGACTGGGATTAAGTTACATATATGGATCAAAGCAATCAGGACTTCCGACTGCAAATTTCACATGGTCAGATACACAAACACAGAGAGCAGGGCTGGGTGTGATTATGGTGCTGGGCTTAATTCACTGCGAAGCGATTAACCAAGTGCAGATAAAAGGAAATGAAAAACAACACAGCCCTCAGACTTCCCACACGCTTCAGCAAGCTGAGCAACATCGGTCACCTGCCTTGAACCCCACCCTTGTTTTCTTCCCCTACTCGCCCTCCCAAGTTTGAGAGCCCTCACCCTAAAGCGACACGTTAAATAGCAAAGAGAAATGTGTGGCAGGAGTACAGGAAAGCAGGTAGATAGGGAAGCAAGAGTTCAAGAGCACTTCAGGTTTGCTCATTCCATGCTGCACAGATAGAGGGAGAGGCACTTGAAAGGAGGCGACGAGCAAAACAAAGGGAGAAATGGATAAAATAGTATAGGAAGGTATTATAATAGGCCACAATGCTATGCCTTATGCCCTTGGATAGCGCCTTCATTTTCAAGCGAGGGTGACCGGGTGAACTGGCCAAGGCTGAAAGGCCAACAGCATTCGTTGCGCCCGCTCATTAACAGGTAAAAAAGGTCCAGTCATGGCTGACTCTGGGGTTGCGGCACTCATCTCACTTTATTGGCCGAGGGAGCCGGCGTACAGCTTCCGGGTCATGTGGCCAGCATGACTAAGCTGCTTCTGGCGAACCAGAGCAGCGCACGAAAACACCGTTTACCTTCCCGCCGGAGTGGTACCTATTTATCTACTTACACTTGAAGCAGAGCAGCGACGGGAACCCCGCTTACCTTCCCGCTGGAGCGGTACCTATTTATCTACTTTGACATGCTTTCAAACTGCTAGGTGGGCAGGAGCAGGGACCGAGCAACGGGAGCTCACCCCGTCGCGGGGATTCAAACCACAGACCTCCTGATCGGCAAGTCCTAGGCTCTGTGGTTTAACCCACAGTGCCACCCCTGTTCCTTTTAACAGGTATATGGTTATTAGCTTATGAACTGTCTGCATAGCCAACTTCTTACTGCAGCTGAAAGGGAACCAAGAAGTCGAGATGTAATTAAAGAGCAATGTTTACATGGTGGCCGGCAGGACTGGGGCTGTTACAGCAGCTCCCTTCCACTAATCTTCCAGGAACTGGCTGGCTGTTACCTTGCTTTGGCTGTTAAAGACAAGAGAGGAGGAGCCATTTTTGGTCCTGCCCCACACCAGTAACCTCTTCCCAAGAGCTGCAGATTCATCCTTCAAAAGCATCGGTACCTTGTTTGGGGATAACAAATGAACATTTGTGGAACGGCGCTCCTCTGCTGCTTGCTGCATGTGCATAATCGTGATGATGAGAGGCTAAAATACAGTGGTATCTCGGGTTAAGAACTTAATTCGTTCTGGAGGTCCATTCTTAACCTGAAACTGTTCTTAACCTGAGACACCACTTTAGCTAATGGGGCCTCCCGCTGCCGCCGCCATGTGATTTCTGTTCTCATCCTGAAGCAAAGTTCTTAAGCCGAGATACTATTTCTGGGTTAGCGGAGTCTGTAACCTGAAGTGTCTGTAACCCAAGGTACCACTGTAGTGGGAAATGATATACAGTGGTACCTCGGTTTACGAACTTAATCCGTTCCAGAAGTCCATTCTTAGACCAAAACCGTTCTTAAACCGAGGTGCGCTTTCCCTAATGAGACCTCCCACCACCGGCACCCTTCCACTCGTTCGGCTTCCGTTCTTAGACCAAGGTAAAGTTCTCAAACCAATACACTATTTCCGGTTTTGCAGAGTTTGTAAACCAAATCGTTCTTAAACCGGACTGTTCTTAAACCGAAGTACCACTGTATAACGAAATGAAAAGGATGTTTAAAATAACCTTTGTAAAAATACAACAACAACCCATAAGCTTTTCTTTTGAGAATTATAGGGACAGAACTATCTAAAATGTATAGGAACTTATTCATGTCTGCTACTACAGCAGCTAGAATGCTACTCGCCCCAAAATGGAAAGAAGCAGAAGTCCCAGCAAAGGAAGAATGGATGAAAAAACTTATGGGAATACGCGGAAATGGCAAAACTTACCGGAAGTAAAAGAAATCAAGATAACAAACTTCTTTAAATAAAAGAATAGAAATGGTTTATTGAATATTTACAGATAAATTATAAACAGATAAGATCATTGGAAGGACTGCTGTAATAACCTGCACTTTTGTAATATTTAAAGTAGATGAATAAATGAGCAAATTAAGTTAATGCAGGAGATATTAAAAAATAAATGTAAGGGACCACAGAAAGAAGGGGAAGGAAGTCAAGTTTTGAAATGTAGAAATGATTGTAAAATTAATGAAATGTTTAAATTTGAAAATTATAAATAAAATTTGAAAAATAAATAAAATAGTGCAATTTTCTTAAGCTTTTTTTTTAAAAAAAAAAGTCACAAAGCCTGTATCTCAAGGGGTAGCCTACCAGGTGTCACATATTGGGTTTTTGTATATGTGTGTGTGTGTGTGTTTATGGGGGTGCACGCATGAGAAGAACATGGGAATGAATGGAATATGCAAGGCAAACCTGCTGTGGGCAATATGAAGCTGAACGACAAACCCAATCTATCCATCTGGAAGGACACAGCCTCCAAGTTTTAAACACTTATAAAAGGAGCCTGGGGCAGACATCAAAAGACAGTGTAAATGAAGGTTTGTCATAAAAGCTCAGAGCGCTGAAGGAAATGCAGCTATCATTCGGGAGTATATATATTCCGCTCTCTTTTTGTGGCCACCAAGAAATTATACAACAGCCTACCAAGGCAGGATTTGGAATCCTTTGATCAGCTCCGGCCACTTAAATAAAAAATATTGAAAGGATATACTATACAGGAGGGACCACAGAGTGCAAAAGAAGATGTGAGCTGTGGGAATGCTGTTGAAAAAGGGTGAAGGGTGTTATCCATGCTCTTTTGAAACTTTTTAAACTTCCTCCCCCTTTGAATTATAAACGTGTGCAGGTCTGAATGGATTACAGAGGACAAAGTTGTACAATTTCTTATACAAGGGTCAAACTCACTTAGAAGGGAAATGAAATTAATCTTAAAAAGAAAAAGTTAAAACGAATTCAAAAGGCACCTGACCCCAGGTAAAGGGACCCCTGACAAGTAAGTCCAGTCGCGAACGACTCTGGGGTTGCAGCTCTCATCTCGCTTTAAAGGCCAAGGGAGCCAGCGTTTGTCCACTTCTGCAGACAGTTTTTCCGGCTCATGTGACCAGCCATGACTGAGCTGCTTCTGGCGGGACCAGAGTAGCGCACAGAAACGCTGATTAGCTTCCCACCTATTTATCTACTTGCACTGTGTGGTTTCGAACTGCTAGGTTGGCAGGAGCTGGGACTGAGCAATGGGAGCTCACCCAGTCGCAGGGATTCGAACCGCCGACCTTCTGATCAGCAAGCCCAAGTGGCACAGTGGTTTAACCCACAGCGCCACCCGTGTCCCATATATATATATAAATTAATTCCCACATGCTTCCAACTTAAATTCCATTCTAAAACCCCAGCCACCGAAAGGACCAAACCAACAAAGATCTACTCACTCTTCACCTCAAACTCTGTAACAAAATCCACCCTGCACTCTGGGAAGAAAAGGCACACTAGCCTGGGAACTTCCTCTCTGCCCAGAACATTGGAGGCTAGACACCACACCCCCTCTACAGTATTTATAGGAACTCAAACATTGAGATCCCGCTCTGTTCCAGTAACAAGAAGCCGAAAGCACCAGCCTGAAGATGACGAGTGAGACCTCGTCGAAACGTCGCCTAGACACCCCAACTTTTACACGGGAAGACACCCGAGGACACCAAAACCTGCATTCCTGTACCCGTGAAAATCTACGAAAGCAAATATATATATATATATATATATATATATATATATATATATATATATATACACACACACACACACACACATACATATTGTCAGGGAACTGCCATCGGAGCCAGAGGCGGAGGGAAGGCTCCAGAGGGATGCCGGAGAGGGTCCCAGCAGGCAGAGAGGCAGCCCATCTGCTGAGGAAGGAAATCAGCGTAACACCAGTGGAGAAGGGGGGCAGATGGGGGAATCGGAGAGGAGGCTCCATGACTCTTCACCGGAGACCAGCGGAGAGAGCACGGGTGCTCCGCTGCCCACACCCTTCCTGCGCAGAAGACTTCCGCGCAGGGAGAGTAGGAGACTTGGCGTCAAAGAACTTCTTTGCTGGAAGAAGTTCAAGAAACGCCCACTGACGGATTCTGCCAGCGACTGAAACAGCCACGAAGTGAAGGGCTGTCCAGACAGAAAGGGTTCAACCAGGTAACCTAGCCAGGAGTGGTGGCAACTTACGCATGAGCAACCCCTATAACCATTACACATATATATATGTATATATACATGCTTTCGTAGATTTTCACGGGTACAGGAATGCAGGTTTTGGTGTCCTCGGGTGTCTTCCCGTGTAAAAGTTGGGGTGTCTAGGCGACGTTTCGACGAGGTCTCACTCGTCATCTTCAGGCTGGTGCTTTCGGCTTCTTGTTACTGGAACAGAGCGGGATCTCAATGTTTGAGTTCCTATAAATACTGTAGAGGGGGTGTGGTGTCTAGCCTCCAATGTTCTGGGCAGAGAGGAAGTTCCCAGGCTAGTGTGCCTTTTCTTCTTTTGTTCCTTAATTACTTGAGAGATACCTTGAGTGATTTCTTGAGTGATATCCTGAGTACCACTTAGGTGGGTCATTAGGTGTGGATTAGTTGCTAAAGTCTTTGTGTCTTGACCTCTTGAACTTTGTGAAGAGTTTTCCTGAGAAGATGGCTGTATTGCACTTAGTTGTGCTTTGGCTTGGCTTCGTGTATAGGGGCGAGCTGTGGTTTTGTGGCTTGTGTCAGCCAGATCTGTGTAGGGATTGCAGGGGGGTGCAGCATCCGGAGGTGCCACCATGGCTCTTTAACACGGAACATCACCACAAGAGAATAATCATGGAAGCCATCGAGATAGAGAAACACCCTCACAACATGAACAAGCGTGACGACACATCCCGCTTGCCAGACATCTGGAAATTAGCCCTCTCCACAAAAACTGACACCAGATCCAGAGGCACACAGAACGCCAACACCAATCAACCACACCAGACCCAAACCCAGACCCTCTCCACAGATGAATTACTGACACCATCCAGTAGCCAATCCATGGTGGCACCTCCGGATGCTGCACCCCCCTGCAATCCCTACGTTATCAATATAAACCTACAGAAAGAGAAGGAAAGAATTGAAATTGGGGAGTTGATCAGGAAAGCACCTGACCATTAAATTTTTCTACCCTCGAAGTCCAATATTTCCTTATCTTTCTTGGGTCCATGCTGAGAAAACACAACATCAATAAGTGAAGCAGAATGGAAGGGCATAATCCTCTAGATCTGACAGCTCGCCCTCTTGCTTCTTCATTTACTCCCACCTCAAATATGTTCTAACATGTGTGCACCCACTGCTCTTTTTGCCTACAAAAATATAGGAGTTTTGTCAGCGTATCACTGGGGATGCCAAGTGATCAAGTTGAGACACCACAGGAAGTGAGGGATAAGCAGAAATGAAGGTTAAGAGGAAACAGCATCTCTTTTCTGCCAAGAGGCAGAGATAACCTGGAACTCCCTTCCTAACTTATTTCACACATTCATTTGTTTGTACTGCAGCCAAAGTAATTTCCCAAAGCCAGTTTAGTCTCATTTGCATCGTCAAAAGATGGGGGGGGAATGACAGCCTCTCTATCTCATGCTACCAAGGTGGTGTGTCACTTCCTAGAAACTCTTCTCTCATAGTTCTGTTCTACATTACAGTCGTACCTTGGAAGTCAAACGGAATCCGTTCTGGAAGTCCGTTCGACTTCCAAAACGTTTGAAAACCAAATCGCAGAAAATTGGACCTCGACAGAAAAGTTATATCCTGTGTCTCTTGATCTTTGGCACCAACACAGCAAAAGCCTCCTTATCTTCACAATGAGACAGAGGAAAAGGGATACGAAACCTATGAGATAACTAAGAACACATCCCCAATTAAGAGGTTGCTGTGACATCAATAGCAGGTTATGCAAGTGTCCTCTTGCTTCTTTATCTGATAGTGTTTACATGGATTTTCTCTCCAAATAATTTATATATTAACCAATATCCAATTCTTAAACTCCATGGGGTGTTGCTAATTGTTTTCCTTTTAGCATAAAAGCATTTCAGCACTGCAGATAACATTATGCCTAGGAATTTCTGTTTGCTATCCCACTAAAAAAACCTATGAGCGAAGGAAGTATATATGTATATATCGCTTTCCTTGTGTTTGCATGTGCAGCATTTCAGCATTTATGCTTTTACCTAGTAGCTACTGTGAACTTTGAACTAAGGCAGGTTTCTAGGAGTCTGCTGCCGCCTGGCAGTGGTACCTTGGTTTAAGAGCAGCTTAGTTTATGAACTACTTGGATTACAAACCCTGCAAACCCTGATGTAGGTGTTTTGGTTTGTGAGCTTTGCCTTGGAAGCAGAACATGTTTCGCTTCCTGTTGAGTGTGTTTCATTTGTAAACTGAGTCCCCCGCTGCTATGGGAAAGCACACCTTGGTTTAAGAATGCTTTGGTTTAAGAACGGACTTCCGGAACAGATTAAGTTCGTAAACCAAGGTACCACCGTATAGTATTCATTCAATCAGAAACACTGAAGAATTTTACAAGCAATGTTTACCAGTTCCAAATAATAGGTTCAGTTTTGGGGTACTCTGAAGCTACATGATGGAAATATGAGCACCCTATTATATAGGAAACCTACTGACTTGCTCGCTCCCAGCTTTTTATTCTCAATGAAAATATTGTGTGGGGTTGATGTGGGGATTTGCTGCTCCTTGCGCTAGCTGAGAGGAACAAGGTGTGCTCACTTCAGTCAGCCAGAGGAGGAGGAGGAGGAGGAGGAGGAAGAAGAAGAAGAAGAGGAGGAGGAGGAGGAGGAGGATTTATTATTTATAAATTTCCCTAGCCACTCTGGGCGGCTCCCAACAGAATAACAACAACAACCATTAGAACTTCCCTAAACAGGGCTGCCTTTAGATGTATTCTAAAAGTCAGATAGTTGTTTATTTCCTTGACATCTGATGGGAGGGCGTTCCACAGGGTGGGTGCCACTACTGAGAAAGCCCTCTGCCTGGTCCCCTGTAACTTCACTTCTCACAGGGAGGGAACCGCCAGAAGGCCCTTGGAGCTGGACCTCAGTGTCCAGGCTGAATGATGGGGGTGGAGATGCTCCTTCAGGTATACTGGCCTGAGGCTGTTTAGGGCTTTAAAGGTCAGCACCAACACTTTGAATTGTGCTTGTTGAATCCACTGTCTCGAGTCAAGGTTAGTTCTTCTGGGCTGCTGCCTTCTGTTTCTCAGTATTCCCTGGCAATGGGGGGAATTGCAGCTGCACATGTTTTGAGGTGAAGAGCAGAAGACAGGGAGATGCACCCCAATATTTTCCTGCCCCAGTAGAGCTCCAAGCAGTTTCCCATAGTGGAGACCTTAAAAACCTCTTACAATGACCTTCCTAAGTCTAGAGGGGATTTTAATGGCCAAGGTGTGCACAGTTCTTAGGCAGTTGTGTGGAGAAAACAGAGCTCCACGAAAAAAGCTTTCACCTCAGCCAAGTTCTGCTGAGTCACAGCAGACACTTTTCATCTCAGCCTCCTCCTGATGCAGTGGTTCTTGATGAAGGAAAACCTCAAGTGTCTAAGGAGAGAAATAATAGATGGTCTCGGGTGTTGCAGTAAATTATCGAAGTGTGTTGCGAGAGCTTGGGATAGAGTCTATTTTTGTTGCCATCGGCTGGCTTTTCCCTTCCTTTTCTCGGGCACTCCGGAAAGAAAAATAACACTTTACTGTGAAGAAAACTTGCAACAAACGCTCTGGGAAGGGGAGGGAAAAGATAAAAAGGAAGCTTCTGTTTTGCACATTACTGGCACCACGACTGCACTCCGAGTGGACAAATATTTTTCTTGGCAGGTACAGGGCACAAGTGCCTGATTCAGGAATAGCTGGGAAGGGTATTGTAATGCTTTCTATCCTCAAAAAAGAAAAGAAAAAAGGAGTATCTATGTCTCACTCTTCTAAAAAAAGACATTAACATAGCAGATTGGATGGCAAGGAACAAGAAACCTTCTGCAGAAACTTGATAGTGAGCACAGAGACTTCGAGATAGGAACAGAGAGGTCATTTCCTGCTGTCACAAAAAAAGGGTTGTTGTTTTATTTATTTAAAAAGAACCTGATTGTCATAATGTGATTATGCATTCCACTACGCTGTCGGTGGAAAGTGATGTATAGACTCCTAGTAAATTAGTAAAAATGTATAAATCAGAATCAGATACATGTTGGAAATGTAAAGAGAAAGAAGGCACCTTTTGCCAGATGTGGTGGCCATGCAAGGTAGCGAAAGCTTTCTGGGAAATGATTTAAAGCTAGCCTTTAGGAGAGGAAACCCCGTAAGCCTCCTGTCTCACCTCAGGCAGCTGGTGATGTCCCATCCCTGACAGTGGGGAGGACTGCAGAGCAATCACTTGCGAGATTTGTAAATGCAGCCTGCAGTTCATGCTTTAGAAGGGAAACAATACACCCAGCCTTTGGAAAGTATTTCTGGTGAGTGTTTTCAACAGCCCTTGAAGATTAACGACACTTATATGGATCCACTGTAATTAAAACAATCTCTAACAACCCTGATTTCTGGCAGAACATTCCTCTTCCTGAATATTCTCATTTCTATTACCGCTTCAACCGACTGTACATTTGAAGTACGTAAGTACACTAACAGTGCAAACCTAACTCCATGACAGCGTCAGCTATAAGAACAGGGTGTGTTCTTAGAGTAACTTCTGGTTGTGGTGGTGATGATGGAGGTGCCCAGTAAGCTCTTGCTGTTGGTAAGCAAAAGGTAAAGGTAAAGGGACCCCTGACCGTCAGGTCCAGTCGTGGCCAACTCTGGGGTTGCAGCACTCATCTCACTTTATTGGCCAAGGGAGCCGGTGTACAGCTTCTGAGTCATGTGGCCAGCATGACTAAGCCGCTTCTGGCGAACCAGAGCAGTGCACCGAAAAGCCGTTTACCTTCCCGCCAGAGAAGGTATCCCAGAGAACCTATTTATCTACTTACACTTTGACGTGCTTTTGAACTGCTAGGTTGGCAGGAGCAGGGACTGAGCAACGGGAGCTCACCCCATCACAGGGATTCGAACCGCCGACCTTCTGATAGGCAAGTCCTAGGCTCTGTGGTTTAACCCACAGCGCCACCTGTGTCCCATTGGTAAGCAATACAAATGCCCCAAATGTGGTTAGAACGGGCCACCGGTTGCTTTGCATCTCCTGAGGAGTCCAATTCTTGGGCCCATCAGCAGTGGCGGAGCAAGCCGATTGGGTGCCCTGCGCCTAGGGGTGGGCAAGCTGGGGCAGGATGCTCCATGGGGCCTCTGAGGAGTCTACCTGCCTCCTCCCACTCAGCCACCCTACAGCTGAGGAGGAAGCGTCGGGTGGACCATTTGGGGCAGCACGGAGTCTGTGGGCGCCCAAGGCACCGTGTCGTTCCCAGGAGGGACGTGTGGCTCGGGAGTGCTGCAGGCCCCGCGGTGAGTGCTGCCCGGCATTTTGTCCCCCCCCCCCAGTGGTGACACCCGGGCGGACCACTCCCACCGCACCCCTCTTCCTCTGCCCCTGCCCATCAGCAACAGCAGCCAAAAACTTTTGCAGCAAAAAGTTCAAGGAATAGCCACTAACCACATCTCCTACTGTGGCTGGCATGAGCAACAGGGCTTGGGGATGGTGCACTGCACACTCTGCTTTGTGTTTGTCAGGGTTTAGATCGCTCTGTTAGTGCACTTCTTGGTATCTCTGCAAAACTGACACGTTGTGCTGCAGTTTAATTGCTATGGGAGGAATTCAACATTGTGCAAAGGCAACGTCCCATCATTTTGGCTTGCCAGTGGAGCGATTCCCATTTTTCCTCCTCTCCCCAGTCCACTATTTTGGAGATTCTCCTGACCTCTCCACCCTCCTGAGATAATTAGATAATTTTTGGGGTGTGGGGGGGAGGCGAGTGGTGAAACCACACTGTGCAAGTGGAAGGAATTGCACAGGGCTTATGCTGATGGGACTCATTAGTTGAATCCTGCCCTCTGCGATTTTCATAGCAATAACTATGTAGTTTTAATTGCTAGGGGTCTCTAAAAGACACTTAAAAAAAAAGAGCAAGCTGAAACAAACAAGGATTCTCAAAGTTAATACAAATTCAAGAATTCATCTCCCTTTACAACTGTGTACTGTGTGCACTCCAAAGGTCCTATGTGAATTTGCACTGGTATAAAATTATTCATGTAATTTGGAACTTTGCAAATAATAATCCGAATGCATAAAATTATGAACCGAAAAGCTACGCTCTTCACATTGTCAAATTGTAAAGCAAGTCATTTACGCTGAAAACAACTACTAAATTACAAAATAATAAATTAAAACATATGAGGATATCGCATTGGCCCTACATTTTAAAGCAAGATGATATAATCTCGGCATACTGTGCCTCCTAGGAATTATGTAGTCATAAATCAAAAAAGGAAACATTAATAACCTCTTTGACAACTTTTCCTGAAAAGCTCCCAAATGCATTAAGGTATGAACTTGAAGTGCGGAAGTTTGCAGAACAGAAACTTTAGCTTTAAATATCTGTTTCAGTATCAGTTCCCAAGGATGGCATTCAACTAAGTTTTACTCAGCACAGACCTAGTAAACAGTCTGTTTATTCATTTCCAAAACTTAAGTTGAATAGCACCCCTATTATCTTATTAGAGCCCACATTGTTTCCTCTATGGGGGGAAAGTGCCATGTGGTGTAAACAATTGTTTTAGCTTGGATGTTCTTAATTGGTTCTAGTACTGTATAAGCCACTTTAGGTCATTCTAAGAAAAATGGCTTAGCAAACATTTAGATAGATAGATGATAGATAGATAGATAGATAGATAGATAGATAGATAGATAGATGATAGATAGATGATAGATAGATGATAGATAGATGATAGATAGATGGATAGATGGATAGATAGATGATAGATGATAGATGATAGATAGATAGATAGATAGATAGATAGATAGAGATAGAGCGAGCTATAGATAGATGATAGATAGACAGACAGACAGAGAAGATAGATATAGACATTACGACAGGTGTCGGCAACCTGCTGCCCATGGGCCAGAAGCAGCCCACGGGGGTTGTTTAAATGGCCCCCAAACCGTGCTGCCCGCTCAGCGAGTCCCCATGTGCTGTGCTAAACTGGTGCAATGCAGAGCAGGGACTCGCTTCCGCGGCGCTGGAAATCGTGTCTGCGCATGCGCAGTCGCGATCCGGTCCACAGAGTGATCTCCGCAGCAGTGAACCGGCCCAGGCGAGGTAAACCTTGCCGACCTCTGCCTTACGGTTACTGAAGGGAGACAAAGGGTTTTGCAGACCTTCCTCTGTGTAGGAGAAGAGGGAGATTCATGGGCAGAGCAGGAGATCTCCTCCATAGGGGCCTCCTCATTGCACCCAAGGCAACCTCTCCTGTTTTCCCTCTGCAATCGATGCTTTTGTGGCAGGGAGAACAAAATGCAGGCATTCCAGAGGCATGTCAGGGCAAATCGAGGAACACCTTTGGATCCTAAAGCCCCCTTGATCTCCCAGAATATGGTGGTGGGGAGAGCAGGGGAGGTTTGCCAGGCCCAGGGGTTTCCCTCTTTGCCACTTTTGGATGCTCCATTGTTTAGAGCTCAGGTCTGCATCATTTGAAAGGAAATATATGAAGCAGTGTCAACAGGCGGCTTGATTTAAATTAATGGCTTAAAACAGCCTCTCTCTTCCCCTCTCGCTGATTAAAATCACCTATATTTGAATCAACTCATCTATCCTGGCCTAATTGTATATGTTCCTTACGCTCTTTAGAAGTAGCCTATGACAGAAAGGAGGCCTAGACATCCTCGTAAATAAATAAAACACATGCACACATATTACTCTTCCCAATTAATGTGCACATTGATTGGGATTACCTACGCTGCACATATAACACAACCTCCTTGATTAACACTGCTCATTAACTTTAATGGCCCTGCATTCCTGCCTCTTTAATTTGCCATACAAGAAAAAGACCCAGGGCTGTATCCAATCCTGCTGTTCCGCTCACGGAACAGACTTCCAACTTGCTGCGGTGGATCTTGCCCTTCCTCTTCCTCACTCCCTCAAAATTTGCTCCAGAAAGCAAAGCCCCCGAGCAGATTTTCGGGGTGGAATGGCGGAAGGAGAGGAAAGAGAAGTTACACAGTTCCATTGCATGAGACAAACACTGCTTGTGCACCACCGAATGAATCCCCAAGGTTTTATTGTTAAGCATGTTCATGCTCACCACTGATCAAATTATGTACCATTGGCAAATTTAACTCTATTACGAGCTTGTCCTCAAACTGAGGTTGTTTATACACACACAAGAACAGCAGCGATCCTCCTGTCATGTCTGAACTCCACATTTTATACTCCTCTCAGCTGTACATGCAAACTCATCTCACGTACACCCTCTGCTTTCGGTGTACTTTCAAGTAATGTTGTTATCTCGCACGTATGCACCACCAGCAATGTGTAGGTTTTCAGTTTTCTGTTTTTAAAAAGCCAGGGACTTTCAGTTCTGCAATACCCTTCTAGAAATCTAGAAGCAAACTAAGTCACCACCACAATCCAAATCAATCAGTCTATGGCTAGTACCATAAAGCCTAGAAAATGGCGGAAGGTATTTCCTTCTTTATCAAGCAGTGCTGAGAATGCCAATTTGATTATTCCAACACCTGTAATCTGACAGTCTCCTTAGTAGGTAGCTTCCATAATTGTCAAAAATAATTTGATTAACAAGCCTATTAGTTAAGGGTGAACGGGCATTGTCTCTGTTCCTGAAGCTGGTCTGACTAACAGAGACATCCTGGCAATAGATGTGTTGGCTGCTTGTTATTAGAAAGCTGTAACCAAGAGGGAAAAAACTTTATTTAAAAATAGAGGAAATCTAACAGTGTTTCACACATTTTGGTTTTAGGTGTACATTTCTAAGACATTTCAAAGGAACACTTAAAAAAAAGTGTGAATTTTACAAAACGTGCACCATATTGGTACACTCATCAATGAACTGTGACCAGCTTCTTCTCCTTTTTGAGTGTACACTCAACAGAAAATGCATTGCTGCCCAATGGGTGAAACCACTTTCAGCATTAGCGAATGGCAAGGGTTTGAAACTACCCAATGTCCACATGAATTACTCTTTCTATCTCACAAATGTTCACAAACATAAAACCAACTACACAAATTTACAATAAGGAACAGGATAAATCATCATCTTTGCCAATGTTAGGAAAAAAGCTTACTTGGTTTACCTCCCTGGTTTTAGTTCAATGCTTAACTATGCTCTCAAGTTGTTCATTCACCACCTGATGAGTTCATTGCTAGACATCATTTCTTTGTGTAGGAAACTGAGTGGAGAATCAGGAAGTCCCTAGTCAAATATCACAGCCGCCAACTCGCTAAATGGCTTTAGGGAAGCCACTCTCTTGCTCGGCTGTCCTCCCCCACATGCCATACAGGGAAAAATATAACTACCCCATAATACAGGGGTGGGAACCTGTGACTGTCCATACGTTGTTGGATGCCGACTCCTATGAGCTCCAGAGATGATGGGAGTTGTAGTCCAATATCTGGAGAACCACAGATACCCTCCAACCACTGTGAAGTTACAGCAAGATCATGCACATGAAGCATTGTTAACTCTCAAGTAAAACACTATACCATTATTAAGTTTTGTACCAGAGGGATCTTTTGACACTGAATTTGGATACTTAAACATTCAGAGAACAAATGAGAGTTTTATGCATCCATTGGATTTTCCAGAAGGCTCCGCCTGGAAGCAAACTACCAGCGGCTTCTAAAACACAGTTTTACATGATTTAGAAGGGTAGAATATGAGCTAATGCAAGATTAGGGGGTCTACCTCTTACAGGAAGACTAGAATTCATATATTCTTATGGTCAAGCAAAGATCAATAGGATTTCTCAAGATACAAACTGCAGCCCATTCTGCCTTAGATACACTGTCTGGTTAATTCTGCAGAAATAAGTAACATGGCTCCAGATTTTCTAGTGTTCTTGGAACAGATAGCACCCCATTGCAGGCAAAAAGTCTCAAACAGCATTGAATTAGTCTAACAACTCATAGTGTGCAGAATTCCCATAATGCTCTCCTTACAGGTGCCATCGTTCCTACAGAATATTCCTGAGGGCCAGTATGGATTCAACACAAACTCTTCCTTAATATCTGCTAAAGACATGGGCCCAGACCACAGGGTTTCATACTCCCTCTTCCACCCTTTACTATGATTAGAGTTCACTGTTGGAACAAGAGTTATCTGGATGAGTACCAAACACATTCCCACTGAACCAGGACTTGCTAATCTGTTTCAAGGGTTGGTTTCACACCCTAATTAACATGAGAAAGGATATGCAGGAATTTGGATGAGAGAGGGGAGAGGATGGAGGGAGCTATTCCCGTGGTCCATTCCATAACCATGGTTAAGGAAGGTCCTCATTACATCTGTACTGACTCCAAATACGCTTATGTGAAAGTGAATAAATCTGTTCGTCTCCTCAAACACCAGTCACTACGCTAGTGGTAACAGCCCAAAACAGACAATACTTTAGGCTTGTTTCTGCAACAAGAAAATCCGCCATGTGCCCCTTAGCTGGGGCACATACGCTTCCACTTTTTGTTCTCAAGTACAGTGGACGCTCGGGTTGCGAACGTGATCCGTGCGGGAGGCATTTTCACAACCTGCAGCGCTGCATCTGCGCAAGCATGGGTCGCGATTTGGTGCTTCTGTGCATGCACAAAGTACAATTTAGCACTTCTGCGCATGCGCCAAAACCCAGAAGTAACCCATTCCGATAGTTCTGGGTTTGGTGCAGTGCGCAACCCAAAAACGCACAACCTGAAGCATCTGTAACCCGAGGTATGACTGTAGTGAAGTACTAACAACATGGAACCCTAAAACACTCAATGAGAAGGGCAGGCAAATCAGAATATTTTACATGCCAATTGTAAGGGCTGGAGTGTGAATTAGCACGGCTCTCCAACAACTTGTTAGCATCCATTTGGATAGTGATTTGCTCATTTGGAAACTGGTTTTTTGTTTTTTTTCTAAATCAGAACTATGTCTTTGATCAAGCTGCTTTTTTTCCCCCAGTAAAGAGAAGAATTTGATTCCTCCCTCTAGGGTCGTTGTGCTTGTTTTTTAATGGAAGCGCCTCTTACCATTAGAGTCTTCCACTTCTTCAGCGGTAGTGTGGTTCATGGAGGCATGTTGAGCATGCGAGGTTACAAGGCTGACAATGCGTGGTCTTGGTAGTGTCAGTGCCTTCCCATGCACTTTCAGGGAGTGCTCTTTCAGCTGGCTGATTGTCATGGTGGAAAATGAGCAGCAGGAGCATTTGTAGGCATGTTCACCTGGGTGAGCGAAATAACAGGCAAGTCATCAGCTCACAAGACGAGAGGTGGGGTGGGGAATAGGAAGGGAGGAGAGGGGTAGGTGGAAGGGGGCAATCTCTTTCTCCTCCTATTCAACTCAGCAGTGAGAATCCCATGGGTTCCTCCTCTGGGTAGTCCTAAAAAGAGAGTAAAATCATTTTAACTGTCCTATTTCTATTGGTCTCGGGGCCAATAGGGCCATCACAGAGGATGTTTTTGTCTCCCTGGTTGTAGCTCCTAACTGTGCATGGCAACTGGACCAGTTGATTTTATTTGCCACAGGTAGAAGATGCCAACCCAAAGCTACTCTGAGGTACAGTTTTTGCCTGCGGCAAACAAGTCAACCTTCCAAGATTCAAGAAAGGAGACAGCAGGGGTGGAAGATGAAACCACAAACACATTGTCCATGTGACATGGCTCTTAGTGGGTCATGCGGCCAATGATGTGACCATTGCCCAATCCTGATTTGGGTCATGAGGCCATGGATGAGGAATCATAGACACTCCATTGAATACCAGGGTTAGGCGTAAAGGCGGGTGGGCGTTGCTCATTAATGCTTTCTTTGGAAGTTAACTTGGAAATGGAAAAAAGCCCATTTATGTTTTCTTGCACACAAGGACAGCAGCGTATATATAAAACAAATCAGAAATTTGAAAGGTTATGGCATTAGAGGATGAGCCTGATGCAGGCTGCAAACAGCTCCTCAGAAATCCCTTGCTTTACTGTTCTCTGTAAATAATGCCATTGTATTTGGTATCACCCCTTTACCATCCGTCTTCCTAACCGTTCTCTAAGAATGAGCTCTTTCCCCTCCCAACGTGAAACCATCTGCCAGACTGATAATCCTTGAGCTATGCAAGCCTAACACAATGAAGCAGGGCCTGGGAATGAGATGCAGCATAACCAGTGCTTGGGCCAGAGCAGGTTAACAATAAAGGACAGAACTTGAGAATGCCATTGTACAGTCAAGATTACAAAGCCAGATGGAAACTGTGCTACAGGAGCCAAAGCAAAGAAGAAAAGCCATGCAGTTAGGAACTGTGGTCCAAGCCGTAAAGAAGTTGCAAAGCAGCTTTTGGAGTGCATGTGGAACCAGCCATGACCTGAGAAGCAAAAGTGGCCAAGACTTGCCTTGTGATGTGGCACACACAGAGGAGATAGCATCCCACGTAGTGAAAATAATCTCACTTTGGAAACGACAGTCCTCCATCACATACTAAAGCTGGAACTGTGAAAAACCTAAACTGTATACCTTGCGCCGACATGAAAAGGGATTGACCAGCATTTGTATCATTTTCTGGAGGATTGGTGAATAAACGGGAAATCATATTATTTCCTTTCTTCAGCCAGGATTGTATCCAGTGAGAGACAGCATCCAGTTCCCAGGATTCCTTGTTATTCACCTTTTCTGCTTCTCCCCATGCTCCCCTCTCCACTGTGGAGAAAAGTGAATGACCGAAACAGGAGATTTCTTGGGCCCTCCGGGTCCAATCTGAATGAAAGGTTGGGTCCCATAGGGCAGGGAGATCCTACATTCAAATAAATGGATCTCAGTCCTGCACTTCTCCATGAGAGGGGCATGAGAAGGTCAACGTGAGGCTGTGCACAGAGGGTGAGCCCTGCTTCTGGTCCTTCCTTGGGCAGAAGGACCATGGACCTGAATATGTACATGGGCCACTGGCCACAACAAAGGAAGTGTGTTATCGAGTGTTATAAGCCAAATTAATACCTTTTAAAAACTCTGGTTTAAGGGGACTGCATTTATCAACCATCCTATGTGATGATGATAATGGGACAGCACAGATCGCTTGATATGGAAAAGCTCATAGGCGCCCAAGTCCACAGCAGTATATTTAGCGTGGTTCACAGCGCCCTCTGGGTTTGTGCACAAAAGAGAGGTTCCAAAAAGAGATGCATGATTTGCTTATGAAGGAGAAAGCCGAACGAGACTCTTAAAGCAAGCATCAAACCAATTAACTTGGGGCGATGAAATTGCTCTAAAATATTTAACTAAGCATAACAAACACCACCGCTTCCTTTCCAGAAAACAGATGAGTTGGTCAGTGCGGGAATTCAAAAAAAAGGATTGCAAGCAGCTGAGGCAGGATTGGGAAGATGCCATTTGGAATCAACAGAGAAAGCAGCAAAGAGGGAAGATCCAGCCCCACAAGGGTAGGCATATGATTCCTGCTTTCCAACAGCAATGCATACCCCAAAATACATTTAATTGGGTCACAGCAGGCCTCAAGCCCTGCTGCCTTTCCTCTTGTTTGTGTCACCCACAGGCAAGTGGCACCTACACACATAAAGTAGGGCCCACAAATCTTCCCTATTCACCACCCACCATACTTATTCCTGTTTCTGTTGGTGAAACATCCCACTTAGTTGGGCCTATGTATGTTACATTCAATCCCATTACAAAGGCAAACTGGGTGGCAGGGTGAATACAGGCAAACTGGGCTGTGGGTGAGTAAAATAAACCCCACGGCCCCCACTGGTTGTTGCACAAATGCCTTTTCATGCTCACATAAACTGGGTTTATGTTATTTCATCTATGGACTGCTGCCGTTAGCTGCCCATGCCAAAGCCACTACACTCAGAATTTTGTAAGATTCTCTCTACCATTTAAAGCAGCAACAACCTTGTCCAAACTTAACAAATCAGAAAAAACACAGTGAA
Organism: Podarcis gaigeae; assembly: GCF_964106915.1. Classification (NCBI taxonomy): domain Eukaryota; kingdom Metazoa; phylum Chordata; class Lepidosauria; order Squamata; family Lacertidae; genus Podarcis; species Podarcis gaigeae. The sequence goes on along the minus strand of NC_139694.1, from coordinate 13,366,574 downwards.
GGAAAATAATCAATCGTTATTGTGCAGATTGACGGAAATGACTGGGGAGAAAGCGGCAACACACTTTAAGTTATGAAACTGACGACGACAACAACAACAAAAACAACAACAACAACAACAAAGAAAAGAAAAGAAGTAATGACAGCAGGTCAAATGAAGAAGCCAAAAAGTGCAGCTATACATTTCAACCCAAGAGATTTTAAGCCAACTGATCCAAGTTGTTTGCATCAGAACAGAAATGGGAATGCTATGTCAACAGCAAAACTTTTGCGTTTTCCCCTCAAAGATTTCAAATGACAATGCAGTATCTGGACATTTCTCAGTTCAGCCAAATGAAACTAACCCCGAGCTACATTATGTGCATGCATGAGCTGAAATGAATAGTCCCTCTGGATCAGAAGAAGGGGCCATCCAGCCTAGCATTCCGTTGGCCAACCAATATCCCAGAAAGCTTAAGATGCAAGATGTGAAAGCATCTTGTCCTGAGCATCTGCTAATTCAGAGGCAGAAAGACTTGGCATATCAGGGATGGGGAACCTGTAGCTCTCCAGATATAGTGGGGCTGCAATTCCTATCAACTCCAGTCACCAATACCAGGGATTATGGGAGATGTAGTCCAACAATACCTGGAAGACCACTGATTCCCTATCCCTGCTGTATATGAAAGGTCCATGTAGGCATACTGCCATTGATGTATTCCCGCATTATTTTGTTTAACCTCCGGCTAGTGGCTTTTGTTAAAGGATTAATAAATCCATCCTGCACTGAGTAAAAATAGTACTTCTTGTTGATCTTGAACCTGCAGAAAGTTCTGTACATATGAGACAGAAAGGGGGGGTGTCACTCTTTATCCTTCCTCTCCATGCCTTTCATAACTTTATATTTAGTTGGAACAAAAAAAAATGTTGCCAACTGGTTTACAGTTGTGATTCGTTTCATGAATAGTTTGAAGAAAGAAACAGTTAAGGCAGAAGGACCCTGCTATGCAAACTTCTGTACTAACTACCAAACTACAACTTCAGAAGGACCAAGTGATACTGTGAAATCACACTACCCCAATGCTTTGAAATGCATGTCTTCAAGAATGATTGTTACATGATTTAATAAAGCTAGTGGACTGTGTATGAGTGTTTACAGACCATAGGAGCCCCATTCATTATTTTTAAATGTTATTGTTGGAGTAACATAATTTAAATAATTGACTTGTGGGGAGTTAAGGACAAGATGTGACACATTCAGTAAAGAAAATTCAGCATGTCCTGTTCTCTAACAATTTGGAAGAGTTATGGTCATTGGGAAGAGCCCAGGAAGACACAGCCTCCCAGGAAGCCATCCCCACTCCCCCTAAAATCTGGGCCCCCCTCCCGACAAAACCAAGAACGCTCCAGGAATACTTGACAGAATTGCTACATATGGGAGATGTACACAACATAAATGCCAATAAATAGCCAATAAGCTGAACCACAAGAACTGGACTTGGCACAGATACAGTTACGAATGATAACATGCTTGAACAACACGTTGGCATCAATATATAAAACAACAACCAACCCACACTTTAAATGATAAATGGAACTGCATGAAGCTTCTCACCTTTATCTTTGAAATGGGCGCTGCTACAGAACTCAACCAAAATACATACGGCTGTCGTTTAGCTAAGAAGTTATGCCTCTTCAGCACAAAACTGATCAGAGCTCTTGGGTTTTGAAATGAATACCAAAGTTCCCATGAACTAATGAATCAGGTACCAAACTGAACTACCTTCAGGCTACAATGTTGCTAATGAAGACCATGGCCAAAAATTACTACCCCTTAATTTCCCACCAAACACACCCATCCACGAAGCTCTCGTGGCCTAAGGGATGCTGCTGTAGGAAGTTTAGGTTCCAGAGAACACGAAACCTACCTCTCTAGTTCTAATTCTTAGCAGAGCTGAGCCAAACCAGGATAGCCGAGTTACATAAATACTTTCAAAACCCATCAAAAAGTTCTCCTTCCTTTGTAGAGGTGGGGGAGAAGATGCTCAAAGAGGTGCACAGGCACTTGTAGGGGGAGAAGAGGTGCATCCCAGTTGCCCTGGCCAACCAGGGTGACACTCCTTGTTTGGAAACACTGCAGCAATGAAGGCACTGCAATGCAACAAAACAGGGAGAAGCAGCCGAAGTGCGCACCGGGAATGCGTATCAGGATGAACTAGAGTCTCTTGGAACACACATTTGGATGTGCATGAAAACCGCATTCAAGCACACATTCCACTGTTCTCCGTGACATGTGTGTCTGAATGTACATTCTGTGGTTCATTGTACTGTGAGCTCCACTGTGACTTCATTTGCTCTCACTGAAGTAGACATGTCACCGTTACATTCACCCTGGGATCCCTGATTGGTTGGAATCACATCGTGGAAGAAGCCCTTTGAGGTTCTTTGAAATAAATAAAATAGTGCAAAGCAGCGAGGTATTTTTGCAGGAGCATGGAGAATGGCTGCGCACGGGTTAAAATAGAGCATGGGGGAAAATGAAAGATAATCCCCTTTCAGGATGATTTCCCTACTCTTTGAAAGCATGCATTTCATCTAAAAATGTTTGAAGGTGAAAATTTGACACAGCTCTCCCTTGCCACAGTGCTCAATGCATTTGCCTCACAAACATCTTCCAGAAAGCCTTACCCTTAAGACTTGAAAAGGAATCTCAAGAGTATTCCTTCTACTTCTTTCTCTGCTTCCCGCCACAATGGCAGATTAATTTATGTGCCTGATTTCCAACCCGGCTTGCTGTTCTGACCTGCCAATTTGGGATCACCTCTTCACCTAATGTGATTGGCCCAATTCCAAGTTCAGTTCTGCTCAACGTAATGTTGCCTTAACTTCAACACTGCGCCTACACCTTTCTCCTGATTGGGTTGAACGCACACTCCAAGGCAATAAAATGATTAAAAAAATGACAAGCTGGCTGATTAACAGCAGCAGTAGCTGCAAGGGTTGGGGGGGAAGGAGAGATGCTTTAGAGACCTTCTTCACCATGAAATGGAGGAATAAGACTTACCAGCATGAGCTTTGAGTAGGTGAGTTTTCAGGCGGCTGTTATAGGAGGACTTGAAAGGGCAGAGTTTGCAGCGGAATGGTTTATGATGTCCATGGTGGGCTTGCATATGGCGATCCAAACTTTGTCAAGGGAGAAGCGGCAATGAGAAGCAAAAGGAAAGAAGGGGAAATTGTGAATCATTTTTTCAGCTGAAAACTGGATGGCACTTGAATGCAAAACTTATTTGACTTAACACTGGCAGAAAGAAGCGTGGCGGAGAAATCTGCGTAAGATACAAGCCAACAAAAGCCAAACTGGGTTGTATCTGGTTCATCTTTTGCACCCAATGATTATGGCAAGTAGGCAAAACAATTGATAAAGCCAAGGATATAAAATCATAAGGGGGGGGGGAAGCTTGCTTTGAAGATGACTTAGCAGGCTAATGTCAGGACTAATAAAGGAGCAAAACCAAAATATAGCTACCAGATCCTCTTAGCTTGCTCTAAAAACTCAGAAACAACCTGGGTTTTTTTCTAACGTTCAATTGAAATTCACCCTCCTGTAAACAAACTCATTCAATCTATAAATACTTCTTTCCAAGCCTGCAACTCAAATAATACTGAAACAAATGTCAGTTTCAAACTTGTGCTGCAAACCGAAAAGTTGAACATGTGTCTGGGAAAACAAATAGGTAGAATTTTGAAATGTTGAAAAACAGCAGTTTCCTCCATCCTTTTATATCCAGTCCAAATGTGCCTGCAGTGTGTTCATATGAGGAAAAGAGGAAGTTGAGTCTCCATAGCTAATCTCAAGTAACTTCAAGAGCTTTCCCCTTTTTTATCTGACTGGCCATTGTTCATTCATTTTAATATTTATCAGTCGAAATAAGAATATTCAGCAGGTGGTTGAGAAGTTCCTGCTCTCTGCCACGAGAAAAAGGTACCTGTGCCTATTTGTGCAAGGGAGCACATTTTCTTAGCAGAGACGCAGTCACAATGCTTACCACTAAAGAGCACATTTCCTAATGCAAGCGAATAAAGATATCCATGGTGAAATTATTGCTATCAGAGCAGAACCAGCCTGCAAAAAATTGATAAATCTGCCTTTGCTGGACTAGATTACAATAAATTCAGTTCAGCGTCTTGCTTCCAACAGCAGCAAGTCAGACACGTTTTCTGCATGGCCACCCAGCCTTTCTGGCCCAATCCTTCCCCAGGCAACCCACATGACAGATTCCCCCCTCCCTCCCAGCCCTGCTATTTTGCCTAATAGGCTAAACTGGTTGGTCATTTCCCAGCAAACCATCTCTTTCCTTTCCTCATCCCTCCCTCCCTCCTATTTGTTCACACTATAAGGCCTGCCCCCAGGGCAACCCAAGAAAAACCAGCTGCAGAGGGTTGGGGCCACTGCCCCTGATTTCACCGAGTTCCCTGCCCCATCAGAGTGCCACCCCCCAGGCCAACAGAAGCCAAATCCTACTAGGGTGCGAGAAAGGGATTCCCATCTGTCAATCGGAAATAAAGAAACGACACGCAGGCCAATTGCAAAACCTTTACTGAGCAGCTTTTAGGATGGTTGATCCCGGAAAGGAAAGACACATAGAGGGGTGGGGGTTGCCAACCAGTCGCCCCAGCAGGGCTCCTGTGCCTTGAGCAGTAGCTTGGTGGACAGCAGGCACCAGCTCCAGGTGAGGGACACCTTCACCTGTTCCTTAACAGGTGTTTCCGTTCCTCCACGAGGGAACAGGTGGAAGCATCCTGGACCCTGCTCCTGGTCATGTCCCCTTCTGCACAGAACGCTGTGTGGGATAAATCCTGCGCTTGCGGGAAGCAGCCTGTAGAAAAGCAGGAGACACAAGAGAATTCAGAGCAGTAGTCACACACTTACACAAATCTACTGGATGCATGGCAGATGTTTGTAAAGAAGCGTTGGGAAGGAGGAGCGGTGCCACTACCTGGCTGTTGAGCCAGTGCTTCTTCCAAAGCCTCATCCCTTCACTGAAAGGCAGGCTGCAGAGACTTTATTACCCCCTTGGGGTTTGCAGTGAAACACAGCTGTTTCGCTCTATGCACCGAAGGAAAAAGTGTTCACGTATGTTTGGTCGGCAGTAGCAAGGCTCGGAATGGGGTGCCCAGCCCCCCCCCCCCAAATACCTGCGTGTGGGGATGAGGGCCTCTCGTGCATGTGTGAGACACTTTGCACCATTGAGGCAGTGGCAAATAGGTTGGGGGAATCATGGAAGACAGCAGGTATGTGTCCCTCACCCTTCCCTTGCTTACCTGGGTTGAGTGCTCTGTCCTGCCGCTCTCATTGTGTTGAGTGAGTCTTCTTGATGTGTCTGGGGTCCCAAGGTAAGGGACCTGCTAAAGAGTTCTAGGCACAGAAGCGTTAGCAGTGTCAAGTCCCCATGTGTATTCTGAACAGTTTTGTGTGAAGTGTCCTTTCTTTATAATTTCCTATTGCCAGAACCTTGTGAGCTCTAAGGGTGCATGGCGAGTGCTAGAGAGTTATAGCCTCATGCCATGCATCTCATCATCTGAGTTTTGGTCTCCCTGAGTGGGGTTGTACATACTGGGTATTGGTGTGCTGTAATTGGGTGCTGGGTCCCGCAGTACACTATGATCTGTTGTGGTGACCTAGAAGGGACAGTTTTCCAGAAATGGAAAGAAGATAGAAGTCCCTACCAGAGAAGAATGGCTGATGAAGTTGATGGACTATGTCAAAATGGGTAAAATGACCGGAAGAACCAGAAAGCAGGAAGACCAAAATTTTAATGAAGAATGGGCAAAAATTATAACTTATGTTAAAGACCATTGTAAATAGTTAAAATCAACTGGAATATCACTTGTAGTTTAATGGTGAGTTTTTAATATACAGTAATGGAGATTTGGATCATCATAAAAGATGCAGGAGGAAATGATTAATAATGAATAAAGCCCTAAACGGCCTCGGTCCAGTATACCTGAAGGAGTGTCTCCACCCCCATTGTTCTGCCCAGACACTGAGGTACAGTGCCGAGGGCCTTCTGGTGGTTCCCTCACTGCGAGAAGCCATTTTACAGGGAACCAGGCAGAGGGCCTTCTTGGTGGTGGCACCTGCCCTGTGGAACGCCCTCCCACCAGATGTCAAAGAGAAGAACAACTACCAGACTTTTAGAAGACATCTGAAGGCTGCTCTGTTTAGGGAAGCTTTTAATGTTTAACGGACCACTGTATTTTAATACTCTATTGTAGGCCACCCAGAGTGGCTGGGGAAGCCCAGCCAGATGGGCGGGGTATAAATAATAAATTCTATTCTATTCTATTCTATTCTATTCTATTCTATTCTATTCTATTCTATTCTATTCTATTGAGACCCACAAAGGGTAGGATGGAAGTCCAGGAGATGATTGTTTTTATGATTTATGTTCAATATACGATTGTGAAATTTGAATCTGAAAAACCAAATGAATAAAACTTTTTCTAAAAAAGAAGGGGCAGTTGTCAATGTATTTTCCCCACCTCCTGTCCCATTGAAATTTTGTGCACCGTGTCTGGGAAGGGTGTTGCGTTGCCAACAGGACTGTGGCCATGAACTGAAGCAGTATAGATGTGGACTAACCGTGTGCTCCCTCCCTGTGCTCCCCACATCCCACCCGTGACTCCCATCTCTCAGTTCAGCTATTCCTTTGGCGTATCTTCACACTGGTGAAATGGCTCTGCCAGTGGAGTCTGCAGCTGCTTATCCAAGGTGTTTTGCCAGCACAGCAGGGCTCCCACAGGATCCTACGGTTCCCCAGTTGCTATATCTTCAGTACAGGATTGCACCCTGCACCATCTATTTGATATTGTGTAGATTATACTGGAATGTTTTAGTCTTGTAGCCTCTTAAATTCCTATTGCGAAAGTAACATGCAAGTTTCTCTTGGTGTGATTGTGTTGCTGTTTTTTCCCCAGGGATTGTCTGTTATTTGATAAACCAATTTGAAACTTGGAAGAAATGGTTTTCTCATCCCAGAATCGATATAGACAGCAAGGGTTACATCATAAGCTCTGCATTTCACATTTATTGTTATTTAACAAGACCGGGGGGGGGGGGGGGTTGAAATTGATCAGAATTCAGAGTCCTAATTTGTAGTATCTCATCAACTGCTTGAAAACGATATAAAGAAAATGTATAGCTTACAAAACATAAAAGGGCTAACATACAGCTTGGGAAAGTGTATTAATTTAATGACTATAGGGTAACGGCTTCAATTTATTGCATCAAAATATTAAAGATTCAGTAAGTTCACCATACTAAGAAGATGAACTGTGAGTGATGTTCTGAGAGTACTGTGAATGTTATTTCCAACCCAGGAAGATGCTCTCTACATGCCAGTGTGAAGGCCATCCTAAAAAAATTTTTTACAAGACTTTTAAAGAGAAAGAATTTTAAAAATCCTTGTGCTCTGAAGGTTGGAAGAAGGGGGAAATGTTTAGGTTCAGTGTCTTAAAACACATTTGTGTGTGTGTGTGTGTGTGTGTGTGTGAGAGAGAGAGAGAGAGAGAGAGAGAGGACTAATACAATTTTATCCCTGTCCATCTGTAAATGCAGCCCCCTAGTGGTACCATGTTTCTGTTCAGAAGAGAGATTCCTATCTTTCCACCCAGGAGAGAAGCCAGGACGGACTTGACAGAATTGTGAGGAAGTGTGAAAAGGTTCAGAGGGAGAAAATCCATTAATAAATAAGCAGTGCAAAGAAGGACTATGGAGAGAGAGAGAGAGGAAAAACCCAGCCCTCCAGCATTTCACTTATTAAAATAGGGTCGCTTGTATTCTTTTTTGAATTACCCACATTCTTGTATCAAAAGCCATTGACTGAGCACATACATGCAAATAATGTAAACGGAACCTAGCAATCTACTTTTATTTTAAAGAATGGATCTGGTTTTCTCTGCTTTTGTTATCATTTGCAACTCACACACATTTACCAGAGTTTAGTATTTGGGTCAGCAGTCGCAATGAAGGGGTGGGAAGGAGGCAGTTCACTGGCACTTGGGGTCATTTACATACTTTTTTATAAATAAATATAACTGTTAAATCAATTCATCAGCCTGCTGTCCATACCATTAGACTCAACAATTCAACGCTCCCCCCCCCCCAGGAGGTACTGAAGGATACGTAGTACCAGCACCTCTCTTTTTTGTAGTTAAAAAGTGTGGCACTTAATGTAACAACTTCATAATGAGTACCAGCACCTATTTTTCTAGAAAAAAAGCACTGCTCACATTATCTAGCATCTTGCATCTAGTTTATATGAGGAGCACAAACTGGAAAGGTAGATACAGTGGTACCTCGGGATGCGAACGGGATCCGTTCCGGAGCCCCATTAGCATCAAGAAGTAAACGTAACTAGCGACGGCAAGTCTGCGTGCGTTGCTTTTCGCCTCTTCTGCACATGACGTCATTTTGAGCGTCTGTGCATGCAGCGAAACACGGAAGTAATGCGCTCCGTTACTTCCGGGTTGCCGCGGAGCGCAACTCGAACGCACTCAACATGAAGCATATTCAACCGAGGTATGACTGTATCTCTCTAAGGTGTTCTATATCTCAAATATGTAAATGTTGTACTTCCTAATTTTAAATAATACATTTTCAATTAAAATTATTAACTCCTTCCATTTTTCTACAAATTTATTCAAAAGTGAATTTCTCCTAAATATTAAGTGCCTGATGATACTTTAGCGAACTTTCCTCTTCTGTCGGCATGATGGCTAAGACTCTACTTAATATTTCCACCACAACCCCTTGGACACATGAGACCTCAGGGTTAATTTTAGACATATATTACAGATACCAAATGCTAGAAAAGCCTACATTTTCCTAATTCCACCCCTCAAAGGCAAGGGTCTCTTTTTTTGGGTGGAGGGGGGAGTTTCCCATACTTTTAGAGTGTATTTTTATTCAAAGAAAATTATTTCCATATGCAGTGTTGTGTGACAAAAGTCCTAGGCTGGTTCAGAGCCACTGATTGAATACAGCAGGAGTCGGGAAACTTTGGGGGCCGATTCCCACTGGGGAACGTGGTTAAGAGCTGCATACCAGTGGTGGGCCGGCACGCGGGTGGCGCTGTGGGTTAAACCACAGAGCCTAGGACTTGCCGATCAGAAGGTAGGCGGTTCGAATCCCCGCGACGGGGTGAGCTCCCGTTGCTCGGTGCCTGCTCCTGCCAACCTAGCAGTTCAAAAGGACGAAGTGCAAGTAGATAAATAGGTACCGCTCCAGCGGGAAGGTAAACGGCGTTTCCATGCGCTGTTCTGGTTCACCAGAAGCGGCTTAGTCATGCTGGCCACATGACCCGGAAGCTGTACGCTGGCTCCCTCGGCCAATAAAGCGAGATGAACGCAGCAACCCCAGAGTCAGCCACGACTGGACCTAATGGTCAGGGGTCCCTTTACCTTTACCAGTGGTGGGCAAAGCCAATGGCAAAGTGTGCAAGGATGCCCCCTTTGTCTTCCCTTCATCCATATTCATTCTCTCTCTCTCTCTCTCTCACACACACACACACACACACACAGCCCCCCCCCCAAACAAACAGCATCTCTCTGGGATTTCCATCCTCTGCTCACTCCCAGACAACCTACATGCCTCAATCCTCTTTAGATGACACAGGCAGACAATTTCACAGAGGTGAATCTGTCAACTTGATCCAGTGCTGATTCAGTTCTGGTGATCGGGAAACTCCAGAAAGACAAAGGAAGAAGTGGTAAAGAATTGCACCGCCCTACTTTCTTCCTCAACTTGATGGGACTTTTCAAGGCTGAAATAGACATCCAGGCTGCTATTCCTCAGTCTAGGAAAGTCCACACAGGTGAGGCAGGAAGTGGAGACTTTTGGGGGAACCATTGGGGACTTCCCAGAAAGTTGCTTGTGGGCTGTGGATTGGCCCGCAAGTGGAATACCAGGAAAGGAACAGGGAACCAGGCAGAGGGCCTTCACGGTAGTGGCGCCCTCCCTGTGGAACGCCCTCCCACCAGATGTCAAAGAGAAGAACAACTACCAGACTTTTAGAAGACATCTGAAGGCAACCCTGTTTAGGGAAGCTTTTAATGTTTGATATATTACAGTATTTTAATATTCATTTGGAAGCCGCCCAGTGTGGCTGGGGAAGCCCAGCCAGATGGGCAGAGTATCAATAATAAATTATTATTATATTATTATAAATTATTAAAGGAGGAGGGAAACCTGTTCACCTGCTGTAAAACAAGTGTCAGTCTTTTCCACCAGAGTAGTTCCCACTCTGCCTTCAGGGAAAGGTGAAGATCATTCTGTTCTGGTTGCTAATAGCATCTAACATCCCTAATCCCAAGCAAGCCAACTCAGACCTAACTCCTGCTCTGTTCAATGAGGTTTACTCCCTAGTAGGTGTGTTTGGGACTGCAGCTTAAATATGACTTCTTCTACTTCACTGTCCAGGCCTCTGCACCAGGCACACAATGAAATGATGGTATTATTCTGAGAGCAATAAGGCAGGCATGAATCCAGTTGCCTGCTTTTAAAGAGATCCAGCACTGACAACTCAATGGTGACACTGTGTGCAAACAGAGTAGAGCAGGGAAAGGCTCAGATTGGGGTGATGTGGTTGGGGGGAGGCAATGACATCTACTTCAAAGAGATAACTATCTGCCCCACATTCTCTCTTGTTCCCATCATGGACATTTTTGCAGTGAGTGGTTTATCCTGTAAAGAATGGCAACACCTAACAGACCACAACCCAACATCATGGGTTTAAGTGTCCCTCAAACTCTGGGCTAGAGTTTGGGGGCACGACGTGTTGTCTTCAGTTTGTGTACCCTGGAACAGTGATTCATAGAGTCATAGAATTGTAGAGCTGGAAGGGACCAAGAAGGGTCATCTAATCCAACCCCCTGCAGTTCAGGAATCTTTTTGCCCAGTGTGGCGCTCAAACTCACAGCCCCGAGATTAAGAGTCTCGTGCTTTACCAGCTGAGCAATCCCAGCAATTACTGTTAAATTTGCGGCGTATCCCAACTCAAAGGGCCAATTTGAAAACAATTCATTTATTTATATACATTTGCCTACTGAAAGCAAACACAGCTCTTGGGTCACGTTCTCTCAGATATGATACACATTTGTGAGACAACCAATCGTATTCTTTATTATTCTTTGATGCAAGGTGCGCAGTGCATTGACTCAGGTGTGTGACAGACTTGCTCCCTAGAATGGATCCTCAGTAGGGCCAATCTTTGAAAACCATAAATGAATAGGGGGATGTTGGTTTTAATTGAGATTGAAATTTGCTTTGCAGGTTTGATATACCATTTATGTAATTATACAACTGGAAATTAAGATAAGTAAGAGGGAAAACAAAGAATTTGGAGAAATAAAATGAGATGCAAGAAATTATGGGGGAGAAAATTGGAATTCAGGACAGGGGTGGGGTGGGGAGTCTATATTGTATTCTTAGAAAAGTATTGAATATATGAATTATTGTGATTATAAAATTTAAAAAATCTGAAAAATTGTGTTTGTGTGTATGTGTGTGTATAATATATATAGAGAGAGAGATTGAAATTTGCAATAGGATGTTGAGAATCTGGTGTGCATTTCTGTCCTACATTTTGAAGTATATATCTCCTTGAAGATAAAGTCTGGAGACTTAAAACAATTTGTCACGATTCCTACATGCATAACTGGCAGGCCACAATGAAAAACTAGCTATTCTGAGTTGGCAATGCCCATCCAACATCAGTGCATCAAAAAAACAATATGTGCTTCTGTGTGGATATAGAATCCCGCCTTTTAGCACGCAGGCAAGTGCTAACTGAACGGTGAGCAGAAGAAATGGTAAAACAATATAGACTTACTTGTGCCTGAAAGCAGAGACAAAGGAGCAATACTGGCAGCTGTACTTGTCTTCGCGAGTAAACATGGCCAATGCCAAGTGACTCCTCTCGTGCGATCGTAGACCCTGCATAGACATCAAAACCCGGTCACACTGGCTGCAGTGGTAGCCACCAGGCCTGGTTTCATCTTCCAGTGATGGTCCAGATTCAGCTTCTGCAAGTTCCACAGTGGAAACACTGCCAGGGTCTTTGGGTCCCTCAACACCCTCCAAGAAAGCTGCATTTGAAGGATCTTCAACTTCCTGCTAAAAGACACACATCCCCCCCAAAGCCATCAATTCTCTCTCCCTTCTGCCCTATGGTTTACTATTAAATCTATGGAAGTCTATGGTTTTCCTCTAATAGCAGAACCTCTACAACCCCAGCTATGAGCAGGCTCTCAAAAATAAAATAAAATAAAGAATAATAAAAATATCTCTGAAATCACAAATGAAAAAGATGTCTCTAAAAACGGTGTTTCCCAAACTTGGGTCTCCGGCTGTTGTTGTTTTAAATTCAAAATCCTTTATTAGGCATAACACACCACACATAAATAACATAATACAATATAATATAAGATAATAATACAACGCAACATCATCACCTACCATTAACAACCACTAAGTCCCCTTATCATGGCCCATTCTTTCTTCATGGACAGCTCTTAAAAATTCGGCCGCTATTAAAGTAATTTGATCATCGCTGTCCGCCAGCATGTCCTGAACAGTTGGTTGAGTAAAAGTCTGTTTATTGAATTTTAGGGCCTCATACAATTGTATTCTGGCATGGCTGCCAAAATCACAGGAGAAGAATATATGTTCTAAAGTATCTAGTTCCTTTTTACTGCATTTGCAGAGACGCTCTGATTCTGGGATAGCTAAATATCTTCCTCTCACTACCGCCGAGGGAAACATGTTAAATCTGGCCAACATAAACAGCCTACATGATTCATGTTTCTTCAGATTTGTCATGTATCCCTTTTGGAAATCTCTACACAAAGGGAGATTTAAGTGGATAGGAGAGCAGGTGCTATGCTTTGCAACCTCAAGCATGGCGAGAACACTTTTTTCTGTGAAGGTCTTCCTAATAATTTCTTTGGGATCTTTGGGATCAGCGATTTCAAAATCAGTTAGATTGAGCCCTATAGAATCCAGTTTTCTCTTACATATCAATGATAGATTGTAGATTGCATTATCACTTAAAAGATCGTAAAGTAGAGAATTAGGGGATAGGGCTCTATAATGGAGGAAGATCCAATATTTCAGGGTCCTCAGCCATGCTCTTACTGATAAAGGCAATATTCCCAGCTCACAACATATTGTTTCATATTTTACTAAGTTTGCAAGTCCTAATAATGACCTCAAAAGGGAAGCGTGAAATTTATCCAACCTCTTGAGGTCGCCTGAAATCCACACTGGTGTGCCGTATAGAAGTTGGGCACAAAGTCTCATATCAATCACTTGCAATACAGCAGGGATGTATCTGTTTCCCACTGGAGAAAAAAAATAGGATTTTATATGGTGGGCAGTCACTTTGGCCTTAGCTATAGCTGCACATATATGTGTATTCCAATTCATATTATTTTTAAATGTAATTCCCAGATAATTGAAATGCTTAACTTCCTGTATTAGATGTCCATTAATTATACAGCCTTTTGGGTTCCCTCTCTTTCTGAATTGCATAATCTTTGTCTTATCATAATTAATTTTGAGATTATTAAGAGAGCAGTAGTTTGAAAAACTCTTGAATAATTTTTTTAAACCCAAAACAGATAGTGAAATAATTACAGCATCATCTGCATAAAGTAGTAAAGAGAGTGGGCAATTGTTTAAATAAGGAGTATGAGTGGTTGCGTTTTGAAGGAATAATGGTAGGTCAGATAAAAAAAGATTAAATAGGGTGGGGGCCAAGATACAGCCTTGCCTAACTCCTCGATTGTTCAGAATAGGACCTGCAAGTCTACCATCTTTTGATACTTTAATATATATTTGGTTATTAAAGTGTAAGCTTTGAATCAGTGTAAGTAAATATGGGTCAATACCAAGATGTTCTAGTTTAGACCATAGTTTGTTGCGGTCGACCGAATCAAAGGCACTTTTTAAATCCACAAATGCCACAAAGAGTTTCCGTTTATTTCTCATGACATATTTATCCACAAGATGACTTAACATTAGACACTGGTCAAGAGTTGACGAGCCTGCCTTAAAACCAGCCTGCTCTTTACCAGGTAGGCCTTTTGTCAGCATCCATTCTTCCAATTTAATAAGCAGAGATTTAGCATAGATTTTGCTTATGCATGGTAGCAAACTTATAGGCCTGTAATTCTCTTGGCAATTCCTATCACCTTTTTTGAAGATCGGAACCACTATCGAGTTGTTCCACGACTTAGGTACATGGGCTGAGTGATAGATAGAATTAAAAATGGGTACAAGTTTAATGGCCCACCATTCTATATCTAATCTCAACAGATCTATTGGGATGCCATCCATACCAGGTGATTTCCCTTGCTTAAACGAAAGGATTATCCTTTTCATCTCCTCAGCATTAATTTGAAATTGTGTGGTTTTTGCCAAAGAAACTGTTGCTTTTTTTGGACTACAACTCCCATCATCCCTAGCTAGCAGAAGTGTTCAGGGATGATGGGACTTGTAGTTCAAAAACAGCTGGGGACCCAAAGCTTGGGAAACACTGTTCTAAAGAAACAAGCATCCTGACTGCATTGGTGGCTGACAGTGCTGCTGGAGCACATCGTTTTCCAAAACTGCCAAGAAAATGTTTTGTTTTGTTTTTCGTAGCAGCTCACTCTGTCAGATGGAAACAACGCGAATTCTAAGGAAATGCCAACCTTCCTTATATAATGCTTGCTCTCCTTCTTTCAGCTTACTGGTGTAACTCTGGCACAAAACTGTACAGCTCATGCTCCATTTTTAAAAAATGAGAATGGCCTAAATGGTTTTTCCCCTCCTCATTTGCTTCAAATGCAGCTATGCATTGTCAACTACTAGCCTATTCAGAGCTTTCCAAGATAAAGTAACGTAATTTATTTTGTTGCGTGATATTTGAAAGGCCACCTCCTTCCCTACAGCAGACAGACCCTCTCTGGTGTTCAGAGTGGCAGCTCTTACTTGCAAGTAAAGAAGAATAGTCACAGGAAGCCCACCTGCTCTGCTTCATGAATTCTTATGATATAGCTCACACAAGCAGTCTAAGTGGATCTTCTGTAAATGGAAGCTATGCACCAGGTTGTAACTACTCTGGTGGATTGATTGATTTATTAATTATTGCTACTGCTATTATCTTGGATTACTAAAATAATCCAATTCTGCAGCAAAAAAATTGCATACAGTGGTACCTTGATTCTCGAACTTAATCCGTTCCGGGAGTCCATTCAACTCCCAAAACCGTTCAAAAAACAAGGCGCAGCTTCCGATTGGCTGCAGGAGCTTCCTGCACTCAACAGGAAGCCGCGTCGGACGTTCAGCTTCTGAAAAACTTTCGCAAACCGGAAGACTTACTTCCGAGTTTGCAGCGTTCGGGAGCCAATTTGTTTGACAGCTAAGCCGTTCGGGAACCAAGGTACCACTGTATTGTGCAAAAGCTATGCAAACTGAGCAAACAAGTATGGTTTCTTTTATTTGTTTAATAAATCTGCTTCTGCTTGCTGAAGAGTTATAGGAGGCACTGATGGTTTGCCCCAGAACACCGGAAACCTTATGCCATCAACTCCTCTGGCTCCTGAAAGTTCATCCAGCATTGCTATATGTGAAGATCCGCAGGTGATCGCCTCAGGCGAACAGCTAATAGGACTAGGCCTTTAAGAAGGCCCAAACCCACCTCTATAGGAGCAGGGATACACTTCAGTCAAGCCATCCAAGAGAGCAGTGGGGCAGGGGACAGCTGCTGCCACCTAACACTAATGAAGAGCAGTGTGGCACTCCTGAGCTTAAATAGCCTAGAGCAGTGGTGGCCAAACTCGGCCCTCCAGGTGTTTTGGGACTACAACTCCCATCATCCCTAGCTAACAGAACCGGTGGTCAGGGATGATGGGAATTGTAGTCCCAAAACACCTGGAGGGCCAAGTTTGGCCATGCCTGACCTAGAGGCAACAGTCAAAGGCTTGAAGGTGCAGGGAGAGAGAGGAGATTGGCTAGCAAGCCAAGGCTGGTCTAAGGGACAATTGGCTCTTAGCTGCCCCCCTGCCAGCAGGGATGTACATGTGGTCTGAGAAGGGGCTTCCCCTGTCACCCGACCCTTGGGGAAGCTGGGGGACTATGGTGGCTGCCGTGGGAGAAGACCCCAGAAAAGAGCATGGAAGGTGCTGAAGACCTTGAGAAGGAATTATGATTATTCTGGCATTGTGTGGGCAAGATGTGGACCTGTATTGCCTGGGGAAAGGAAAGAAAGCCTGGAACAAGGGCTAAAGCTTCCGTAAAGACTCTACACTCTTGTCAATCCTACTAATAACTGGAGCTCACAATGGAGCCCATTTCCCCGTGGTTCAAGTGGGATTCCCCCGCATTAGGGTTAACCTGTGCATTTTCAAGCATAGCTTCATTCCTAACAGGGACCAGAAAGCCGCTTTAAAAAAAGGGAAAGGGAAACTGATTTTCAAAAGGAAGCTGAATTCTGCAGCATACACCTGGACTTGTATACACAGCTTGTACACCACCACTTTAACTGTTAAGTACACTAACTTTTACAAACGTGCTCCCTAATACTCTTTTTTTATATAAAAAAAATGGTTCTGATTTGCTGTTGTACTTTTTTATTTTTAAAGCGATCTTTAGAAAAGTACAAGAGCAAATCGGAATTAAAAATACCCTTTTGCTCAAGAGTCTAGACCATCTGTTCTCAAAAAAAATAATATTCCCATGCATTGGGGGGGGGGGGAAGACTTGTGATCTAGGAAACAAGTTAACACTGAATCCAATAAAAAGAACAAGCAGCTATTTTAATAATAAAAAAAATTAACTGTGGTAATGTGGTGCCAGTGCCAGAAAACATTGTCAATTGGCCCATTTTCCTCTTAATGCAATTATGCCTTTAGTCCCCAAACTATTCTCTCACCTTGACTGCAGCAGACACCGAAGAGCCATTCCCGTACTGAACGTGCTTACGAAGATGGTTGCAGATAGCGCGAAGGGTTGGATGAACTTCCACACAAAATTTACACTTGTAGCCCACCACTTTCCTCTCCTTCAGTTTTGAAACTTCTTCCACATTACCAAAAGGCTGTAAGGCAACAACAATTGGAAACTTAAAAGGCGGTTTCTTTCCTGAAACAAATTTAAAGAGGTTTCTAAACAAGCAACGCAAGTAAAATTTGGAATGGTATGCTTATTACACAATGAGGAAGCCACTGGGGCAACACTGTTTCATCTAAAGGCTGACATCTGAAGGTTTCTTAAATGCATGCTGCACCATTAAAATATTGCCCCAATTCCTTGGACATGTAGGAAAACTCAGCTCAGATATTGTTTGTATTCACATATGCATGAAAGCACTAGATATCCTTTGCAGAGAGCACTCATTATCCTCACAAAGCTTCGCTTCCCAAGATTTCTTGGGCTTTTTAACATTATGGTATTTTAACATTTTTAGTGAATATCTACTGTACTCATGAAAGTACCTGCGGTTTTGAACTGCTATGTAAACGCTGGTTTAAATGACTGCCATACAAGCCACTTTTAAACCATTATTTATGGACCTGATTTGTTTAACTAATCACTGTTTCTAACAAGATTCAATGAAACTAAAAGTCAGTAGAAGTCCTCCGGGACATATGGGTCCCCATTAAGTAAGGATCCAGCTTGAGAACTAGGCTCCTGACAAACCAAAATCCAGTCTTCCTTCAATAGTAGTTGATCCAACTGGATGCGTTTATTGGTAACCTCCAAGCCTGTACGTAATAAGTTGGAGAAACTGTGGACTCTCAAATCTCATCAGCCCCAGATAACCTGGCCAATGACAGAGGATGGTGGGAATTGGTCCAAGAACATCTGTAGGCCCCCTGCAGTTAAGCAACTGTAATAAGTTGCTTAAAACTCCTACCAAAGGAAGTGAGTTGCTCTAAGTAAACTAGAGAAAGGTTTGATTAGCAAAACTCTTTAACTCAGTGGGCTTCATGGTACTCTCCAGATGTTGCTAGACTACAACTCCCATCCTCCCTGACCACTGGCCACATGTAGGTTGGGGATGATGGGAGTTGTAGTCCAACAACATCTGGAGGGTACCACATTGGCCACCCCCCTGCATCAGGCTTTCTTCTGAGTAATTTTTCACGCTGCAGCTGAGAAATAAGAATAAATGTTCGTCATATCATACCAAAGGGCAGAGGGGCAGGTAGAAAAAAAACAGAGGTTTTGTCATACTGGAAAGCTGGCAGGAACTGGTGCCAAAGAGAAATTGGCTTTGCAGTGAAGAAGGGGAGGTGGGAGGGGAGGAAAGGACACGTCCGGGCTTTGAGGAAGAGGTGGAAGAAATGAAAGAAGGGGGTGTAATCAAGTGGCAATGTTTAATTGACTTAGGGCTTATTGGCACACCAAGTCACTGGTGCGCCTGTATCTCCTCAGCTGCCAAAGGGAATGTGCATCTGGACGCCACTAACGAGAAATCTCCTGGGGGTGGGGAAGGAGAAAGAACACCAAACATAAATCTAAAATGTGCAAACATATCCTTACCCTCTCTTGTTTGAAATCTACAAAAGCACCATCTGCATATTTTTGCTTGCTCAGAAGCTGCTTCCTCCTCTCTTGACGTTTGGCACGCTTCTGGAATTCCTCGTTGTGGCTGTTCAAGTGCGAGGTCAGCTCCGCCATGCTATGCAGCTTGCTGTCGCAGTGCCGGCACTGGAAGATGGGGTTCTGGAAACGGGGACCGCTCCCCAGTATGGCAAAGTCTCTCTTCAGGTCCTTGCTGTGGTGGTCGGTGTAATGCAAGCACAGCAGCTCGGCCGTGCTGAAGGAGAGCTTGAAGCACTTGACACAGCGGAAAGGGAGCCACTCCATTTCGGGAGCCTCCACCTCCACTTCTGGCTTCTCCAACTCGTTCCTCTCCTCCGGCAGAGCCTGCGGCCTCTCGTACTCATCCGCGTACACGGCGGTGAAGTAGCCCCCCAACTTGCTGGCATGCTGCTTCTTGGGGAACACGCCTGGGTGTCGCTTCATGTAGTGCGAGACGATTCCCTTTTTACTGAAGGACTGAAAGGAGCAGAGAGAGCACTTCTTCTTTTCCACTGCCCTCCTCAGTTCCTCGCTTAGCTGGGGGGAATCTTCTTTCGGGGGCGACGGGATGATCACTTTGTTGGGCTTGTCGCTGACAGTCCTCGAAGCAGCTAAGCAGTGGGTATAGTAGGCGTCGATGTCGTGGCGCTTCTGGTAATGCGCAGCCAAGCCTTTACGGATAGGGTTCGTGTAGGAACACAAGGCGCATTTGAAGAGGTTGTTCTTCCCTTCCGGCTGGGCCCGGACGTTGTTGTGTTTTATCCGGTAGTGCCTAGCGATCCCTTTCCTGGTGGAGCAAAAATACTTACAGAGCTGGCACCGGAACACCGTGTGGGACACCAGATGGGAACTCGAGAAGTGCGAAGGAGGCACCGAATCGTCTCCAATGATCTCCTCTGGAGAGATTTCTGGAGAGGGCTTAATCTCGGTGACGACTTCAGGCTCCACAGAGGCCGGCAGCTTAGGAGGAGACTGTGCAAACACATCAAATTCAGGCTGGTTGTGGTATTTCTCGTAATGGATTTTGAGCTTCTCTAACGTGCCGTGCGTGTAAGGGCACAATTTACACCTGTAAGCACCGTATCCTTGCTTGAAAATTCTGCTGGTCTCCTCCACCTCATTCTGGTTCATGTCATTTGGCTGCTCCACATCGTGCACAAAATCTTCCGCGGTGACCTTCACCAGGGGGTGCCTTTTCTGGTAGTGTGTGAGAACACCGTGAATGCGTGTATTAATGTATGGGCAATGTCTACATTTGTACACAGCTCCTGGGTTAATATCTATGTCTTGTGCAAAATCTGCAGCTTTAACTTTCATCCCAGGGTGCTTTTTGCCATAGTGGGTCAGAAGTCCATGCAAATTGTTGTACTCCGACTGGCACACTGTGCACTGGTATGGCGTTGATGAGATTGCGGGGTTTGCAGAGGTGAGCTGGATAGCTTTGTCCTGGACCAGGTTTGTATCCTCTGCATATTCTGCATCTTGGTCCATGTGTGGCGCTGCCATCTGGCCCTCCGAATTGACCCTGGCTCCAGCATCGTTGGATGTTGGGATGGCTTTATCGGCTGCATCTTTCTCCTTGATAATATCTAGTAATACAGATTCATCTCCATTCATAGCCCAGGGATGAAAAGCTTGGTAGTGATTAGTAATGTCCCAAATGGAAGAGGCTTCAAAAATGCAGTCTCTGCATTTATACGTTTTCATCTCTGATGGGATCAGTAAGGCTGGAGGCGAAGGATCTGGCCCTGCCCAGAGCTTGGTCGCCATATACGTATAGTCAACATAATGCTCAGGATGTCGCCTTTGGTAATGCACAAGCAAGCCACTGGGTTCGGCGTGAGAATAGATGCACCACTCACAATGATACCCGGCTTCTATTAAGCCATCCAAAAACGCCCATCGCAAAATAGAGGTGACTGTGGCCTTCAAGCTCGGGTGGTCCTTTTTAATGTGCTTCCTAAGTGCGTAGAAATAAGGAGAGGTGTAAGAACACTGCCTGCACTTGAGAGCTCTCAGCTTAGCCTTCTCTCGCTCGGCGTTGGAAGCGGGAGTCTGCATGCCGCCGGGGGAGTTTTTCTGGCCACGATCACAAAGGCTCCTGATTGTGGCTGTGTGCTGCCTAATTACATCTGCATTGGCTTTGAAATCGCGGTGCTTCTTTTGGTAATGTATGAGCACGCCTTTCACAGTCCGGTTTCCATAATCACAGTGCTGGCAGAAGAACATCTCATTCTCCGAGGCGGCACTCTCAGAGTTGCCCCGGTTAAGCTGTTGCATAGATGCTGGTGGTCTGGGAACACCAGGAGGGATCTCTCCAGATCTCATCATTGCTGCAGTGGGAGGTGCCTGCCTAATGTATTTTGCAGTCACTTTTATTTCTGGGTGCCTTTTCTGGTAATGCACAAGCACGCCAACCACTGAGCGGTTGCTGTAAGAGCAATGTTTGCAGTAGTAAAGCTCGGTCGTAAGGTCTGGAGGTGGTGGAGGTGGCAGTTGTGAAGCCATATTGGACATTTTGGGGGAGATGGGCGATCCCAATTCATAAGCCATCTGAGCCAGGGCAGAGCCCCTCTCAACAGACACGACACGCATCGTCTTCTGAATCCTGAAGTACGAAGCTTTCTCTTCAGGGTGTTTCTTCTGGTAATGAACTAAGACAGAATGCATGTTGGGACTTGCAAAGGAGCAGACGTCACAATCATAAACCACAACACTGTTTACTGACGACTCCTTCTGGCTTTCAGATTCTGGGCTATTACTCTTCGGAGAATTCTTGTTAAAAGCAGCAGGTACGCCAGTCCCACGGGCGACGGGAGCTGGAGAGGCCAGGCTTTTCGGAGCGGAGTTCAAGATCTCTCTGAGAGTCTGCGACTCTGAACTTAAGCCCTCTTGCTGTTCAACCACATAGCTGGAGAATATCATTGCATTGTTAATTTTAACTGTTGGGTGCATTCTTTGGTAATGTGGCATCAGGCTCCTAACATTCGGGCTGGTGTAAGAGCAGAAACGGCAGCGGTAGATCAAATCGGAATGATCAAAATTTAGTACATTCATGGCTTCAGGGTGGTGCTCCCCATAGTGTTGCTGCAGGTCTTCAAAGTTTGTATAATCAATGTAACATTCGAGACACCTGTACACCGCACTGTGATCATTGGGATCCAGGATATACCTAAAGCTGAATTTAATGTATGGATGCATCCGTTGATAATGAGTGCTAACACTCCTGGCGGATTTGTTGCTGAAGTCACAGTGTTTACAATAGTAAAGCCTTCCGGAGTCACCATAATCAGAATTTTCATTGTTTTGGTCAGATCCATATATACTGGACTGGCTGCCCAAAGCAGATGAATTCAGACCTTGGTCTTTCAAGCCAATTGAAGAACAATAATAGTCCTCTTCATCCTCAGATATAGTTAGCTCAATTTCTGCCCCGTTGGTGGAATTGTAATCATGGCCAATGCTCCTGTAGTTGGGCTCTTTCTGAGACTCGATGGTATCCCTTCCCCACATTTGCTGGGAAGCAAATGTTGCAATTTCCATCAGCGGCTCTCCTTGTTCTTCTTCCTTGTCCAGCTCAACTTCTATCTCCACTTCATTGTCGTCTTCTTCCTCCTCCTCCTCCTCTACGTTAATCACTGCATCTTCCTGTTGCTTGTTTTGACTGATTTTGCTTTGCAAATTGCTAGCTATCTCATCAATCCTAGTTCTCTTCTTCACTGGTGAAAGATCGAGGGGGAAGTCACTGGACATCTTCCGAGAGGCTTTAGCTACGAAGTTGTTTTTAGAAGACAGCCCAAGAATTGAGGTCTGACTTTTCTTCACGGTGCTGGGAGAGGCGTGAGCATCAGGCTCACTGTCTTGTGGAGTATTTGAGGATGGGCCGTCGTATTTTGGCAAGTTGTCGCAAAACGAGTGCTTGTGTTGCTGATGAACCCGGAGACCTTTCAAAGTAGTTGTGGAATAATTGCACATGGTACACTTGTATGGATGCTGCGAGTTGGACTGTGGAGATTGTTGCTGCTGCTGCCCCATGGAATCCATTAACCCGCTGGACTTCCTGCCATTTATATTGCCTCCTTCGTAGGATACTGTGCTTTCATTTAGCGAAGAAGCTATGCTTTCTGTCTGGGAATTCACTGCATCCCAGTCAGACGCTGCACCGGTGTGACACTGTTTATGAGCTCCAAGTTTGAACGAGCTCTTGCAAGTAAATGGACATTCATCACATTTGTATACTGCTGTCTTTCCAGACAGATGGATGTTTTCAATATGGCGGGAAATACTCCGCCGATGCATGGTAAGGAAAGGGCAGAAGGGGCACTGGAATCTGTTCATAAACCTCCTAAAGGGGATCCCCTTTGTTTCCAGTAACTTGTGGCCCTCAGACCCCATCAGTTGCTCTGCAGTTAGCCCTGAGGTTTGGTGATCCATGGAGTTCAACCCATTTTCACTGTCTAGTTCGTTTAGCTCATCGTCAGAACTGGAGTCATTGAGCATACTGTTTGTATCCATATCGGCAGAAGAATTTGCCATGTCGGCCATCGCGTAGCGAGACCTGTCCGACAAATTAACAATGCCAGAGTTGTGAGGTGCTTTGTGTTTCATGTGAGGGTAGGAAACAGAAGAAAACTTTGAAGAAGTAGAAGTGTTGGACCTGACAAGAGAATTGTTCATAGAGCCTCTGTAGTTTGGGAGGTTTGCGTTCGGCATCTCCCGCCCAGAGGCATTCATGGGGATGTAGTTGGTGTTTGGAGTGGGGCTTGGTGGACCCTTGCTTGATACGTCTGGCATGTTGGTCCCGTCCTGTTGCTGCCTCAGGCTTGACAGTATTTTCACCATGCTGCGATGCTTTTTCATCATATGGTCGCACCAGCGTTCCCTTCGGGGTGTCTGGTAGCTACACCATTCGCAGCAGAAGTTCCCTCTCGACTTAGTCAAAGGCTTGACCATAGACTCCAAAATACTGCGTTCTACAACTTCGGCTGGGAGTTCCTTGCAAGAGTCCTGTACTGGCACAGATGTCGATGCCGATTCAGATATAGCAGCTGAAGCGGCGGGAGAGGTGGAGCTCTCCTTCAGGCTGTTTTTGTGGTACATCTTCTGGTGCTTAATAATCCTCGCACGCCTCGGAGATTTGTAGGTGCAGAACTGGCAAGAAAAAACCTTACCAAAGCCCTCGTGCATCATAATGTTGTAATTTAAGGAGCTAGTACCGGGCGATCCAGCTGGAGATCCTCCCGCCTGAGCGCCATGCACTTTCCGCGTATGCTCTATGAGTAGGTTTTTGGATCTGAAATAACGCACACAGAATTTGCACTGGAAAAACTTGCTCGCTGGCTTGGAGAGCATATGCTGGCCATAATAACTCTGGCTATGGCTGTAATAATTTCCAGTCCCCAGCTGAGCTGCATTTTGTCCTAAAAAAGAGAGAGAATAAAACATTGTTTTAGAAATCCTTGAATTTGATATTGAACTTTTTATCTGTGTTTTAAATAGTTCAGGTAGGTAGGTAGGTAGATGATAGATAGATAGATAGATAGATAGATGATAGATGATGGATAATGATGATAGATAGATAGATAGATAGATAGATAGATGATTGATTGATAGATAGATAGATAGATAGATAGATGATAGATAGATATAGATGATAGATAGATAGATAGATGATAGATAGATGATAGATAGATAGATAGATAGATGATAGATGACAGATAGATAGATAGATAGATAGATAGATGATAGATAGATAGATAGATAGATAGATAGATAGATAGATAGATGATAGATACTGTAGATAGATAGTTTTAATTCTATTAATGTTTAACTGTTCTTTTAAAAATAATTTCCCCAACATGCTTTTAGCTATTCTTATTTTATCCGTAAACTGCCTTGAGCCTCTGTTAGGGAACAAAGGCAGGACAGAAATGAAACAACAACAACAATTGTTTAATTAAAAAATATGTGATCATGGTATCTCCCCTGCCAGGTAAGTATGGAGGGGTAAAAGATTTGGATTATCATAAAGATGCAGGACGAAATGATTAACAATAGGACCCACAAAGGGGAGGAGGGAAGTCCAGGAGATTCCTTGGAATCTTGTTTTTATGTTATATGTTGGATATTTGACTGTAAAATTTTAATCTGAAAAACCAAATACATAATTTATTTATTTTTAAAATGTGAACCACAATTATTTACATGATTTACAAGCCCGAGGACAATGGCAAAACAGCTGAACTACCTTTTTTTAAAAAAAATAAAGTCTGCATTTATCCGTGAGTACAGTGGTACCTCGGGTTAAGTACTTAATTCGTTCCGGAGGTCCGTACTTAACCTGAAACTGTTCTTAACCTGAAGCACCACTTTAGCTAATGGGGCCTCCTGCTGCCGCTGCGCTGCCGCCGCACAATTTCTGTTCTCATCCTGAAGCAAAGTTCTTAACCTGAAGCACTATTTCTAGGTTAGCGGAGTGTGTAACCTGAAGCGTATGTAACCCGCGGTACCACTGTACTGAGTTCATAGCATAGATACTTCCTATGATATGATGAAATGTTATTTTTGCTTACAAGTTCTCTCATAGGGAAGTGTCAGTGATTAAACACGTAAGTAGATGGGAGATGTGAACTGCAATGGTAGAAGAGGAGAAAGACTGATGCCCTGTGGGCAAGACTAGATCCAAGGGGTTTAAGCTACAGCAGGGCAGGTTTCAGTTGAATGTCAGCAAAGCACCTTGATAGCAGGAACAGCTCAACAATGGAACCAGTTACCCAGAGGGGCGAAGTAAGCTCTCGCTCACTGGAGGTCTTCAAGATGGACAACCATATGTTAGAAAGGCTCTGGATTCACAGAGTAGAGAGTTTGACTAGATGTCCTCGAAGCACCCCTTCTAAACTCTTATTCTGTTACTCTACTATTAAGCTTTTTAAAAAATATAGTTCACATAATTCCAAATGATTTTTTTAAAAATGCATTAAAACAATGATGGGATGAAACGCCAGTCGAATTTCGATGTCACGCATAACTATTTTAAAAACATGTATTTTTAATGTTGTATTTTAAATTGTTGCACTGCACCCTGGGACCTTAGGTTAAAAAGCAGGTTGTTATTAACTATTACCATTACATACAGCTAAGTAGACCTAGTTGCAAAAAATTGCTACGGAAGCAGTTCCGTCAATACTCCATCAATGCCACTCTTGGAATGTGTGTCCATTATTAGCTTCACTGGTATGCATGTGAATTATTACATGCAAATACAATTACATTTCTAGGAATTAGTGTTGTAGTTCCTGAATGCATCTTATGAGTGGAATATAATACTAAAAGCCGTGTTTGCCAGGGGATAAATGCTGCACACAAGGCCCTAAGCAAAACGTGGTAACACCAGGACTCCTCATTTTGCCTGTGAGGTCATTTTTCTGGAGCCGTACGAACCTGCCCCACATGTGACATCAGGGAGAGCTGTGGCTGCAAAAAGCAGAATTAAACCCCTTGTACATCATCTGATGCACAGGGAGTTCATTCCTGCATTGTGCAGTACCTCTCCCCACCTGGTAGGCAATCTTTTCAAAGTTGGGTGGGGCTACTCACCTATCAATCACCTGGCATCAAATAATGGACCAATAGGTGCCTACCTGTCAAAGTTGGCCCCCCATGACAGAGGGAGATAAAGATCTAGCTCATCAAGACAGATCAAAAATTTCCCACACCTGACTTTTTTTTCTTTTTAACCTTTGATCAGGAGTTGAAACTAACATGTGATGGGCCCAATTATGTCTACTTAATTAACATTTGTGGTATAGGTAAAGGTAAAGGACCCCTGGACGGTTAAGTCCAGTCAAAGGCGACTATGAGGTGCGGCGCTCATCTCACTTTCAGGCCAAGGGAGCTGGCGTTTGTCCACAGACAGCTTTCCAGGTCATGTGACCAGCATGACATCTGCTTCTGGTGCAACGGAACACAGTGACAGAAACCAGAGTGCAAGGAAACACCGTTTACCTTCCTGCCACAGCAGTACCTATTTATCTACTTGCACTGGCATGCTTTCAAACTGCTAGGTTGGGAAGAGCCAGGACAAAGCAACGGGAGCTCACCCCGTCGCGGGGATTCGAACCGCTTACCTTCTGACTGGCAAGCCTAAGAGGTTCAGTGGTTTAGACCACAGCACCACCCACGTCCCTTGTATCCCCTGTAGTAGCATGCAGTTGCTACAATTTTTTATAGGCTATTGCAATAAAAGCAACATAGGTTTGTGATGGAATCCCAACACTCAACTGCAAAACATGGCCGCTTCCCGTTGAATATGAACGCCATAGGTGCCAGTCCACTTATAAAGCAATTTCTGTTCTCATTTATAAGCTGTCACAGCACACAAACGTGGACAACAGGACCACAATCTGAGGATGCTCCAATGAAATAAAATCTTAAAACGACATTTCAATAAAGGACTTTAGAAAGGTACACTTTTTTTACCTGCTATCTCATCCGTAATTCCAAATTCATCTTTTACAGAAGAATATTCCACCTCAGCCTGGTCATTGCTATTCATAGAGCTAAACCTTGACTGGCTAGGAGTTTCCTCAGCGACATCTGTGGGTTGCAAAAACGCCGTGTGAACATCCTGAATGTGAGCTTTAAGATCTTCGTAGGATGGCGCTCGAAAGTCACACCCATCACACTGCAGCACCTCCATAGTCCTTATTGGTAAGTTTTACATCAGGAAAGCCTGAAAAAAGAAGAAGTAGAAGAAGCAAATTGTCAGAGACATCTTTTGTCCATAAATAAGAAGCATACAGTTTACTGATTTATTTTATTTTATTTTTTAAAGTTTCAGTAGCACAGTTTTAGTTATGAGCAAATATAAGGAAATGATACCCCCAAAAGATGCATTTTTTACAAAAATGAACGAACAAAAACTAGCAGGAGATTATTTCCGGAATCTCAGAAGTGCTTCTAGAAACAATCAGATATGACTCAGATCTACTTTGTGCCTAGGGCTTGCCCAGTTGGCTTTTTCCCACCCACCTGATTCAACTCTTACCTGCTGCTAACATCTCTAACAACGAACAAGGAAGCATATTGTGGAGAGTCATAAACAATAAAATGCAGTGCAACTGTAGTTAGGGGGCAAAGGAGTTTTCTGACACTGCCCTAAAAGCTGAACACTATTTACTCATTGTGTTTTATCCCACACTTGCGCCATTTAGCTCAAGTCGGATACATGGTGTGCCTCATCCAGTACCTCCTTCTTTTAATCCTTCTCAATAAGGATTAAAAGAAGGTTAGAGACTAAGAGGACATGACTAGCCTAAGTAAGACGAGTTGGGATCACTCAACACCGTAGCCTAGATATCTGTATTGGTGCCAAATACTTTTTAAACTAGTGATCTCCCATTTTTTGCAACCTTTTTACTTTTAGTACTACAGGCCTGTGGCCTAGCTTGCCTATCACACCAAGCCAAACTTTGGTTATAGCACGAACACAAGAGGCTGCCAGGAGATTGTGTCAACTTGGTCAGTTTTCTTTCTGCACAATGCTGATCTAAGCAATGGCTTGGCTTAGCACGCAGTCCAAACCTCTCTCCAGATTAACTATGACCTGTAACCAGAGTTTGCCCTTAGTGGTATGTTCATAATTTCAGGAGTAAACTATGGTCTTTCAAATGTGGTCTTTCACATTTCAGTTGTACTGATTCTTTAAAAATCTCAATAATAATAATAATAATAATAATAATAATTTATTTTGCTGAGTTTGCTGAGAGAATATAGCACCTAGTCCTTCTTCCAGGAAGTAAAATGAGTATCTCCACAGCATGAAAGGAAATAATTATTTTTTCCCAGTGTCTGCATTTCACTATATGAAGCAGTAAACCAGTACTACTCAGAGGTAAGGATGTCACTTCAGTAGATGACCTGCTAAATCTATTGTTTCTATAATTTGTGGGGGAGCTGCCAAACAGGTTGAAAATGAGCAGCTTCCTAAATTGTAGATAAAAGGTAGGCTTTTTTTAAAAAAGAAAATAATTTAAGAGGTAATTTCAGCCCAGCATGGCATGTAATCAATGGGTGGCTTTTTTGACAGTCTCCTCACATACTCCTACAGGTCACATTCATGCAAGGAGCTCCAGAAGCCCAAGAGATCTAACAGCAGCCAAAATATGCCGATGGAAATTCCATTCTCTTATGGCAGGGTGATATAAAGTTACTTCTGCAGAACATTCAAATCCGCTTTGGACACAAGAGAGCACAAAAGGCACATCTCCCCTGGCAGGGCTTTCGAACGCTGTGATGTGTTGGGCGCAACCCACCCCCCTTCTCCTTCCTTGAGCCGAAAGAATGAAGGTTGGTCGTTTCTCAGCTTAACAAAGTTAGCGGCGACGGAGATCCTCAACCTTTTGTGTGCAAGCCCTGGACCCAAGACGGTTGTGGAAGAGGTTTGCTATCTGCTCTGGATCAAATTACAGCTGGGAGCAGCAGGGAGGCCCCACCCCACGAAGTCTCCCTCCTTCAGCACAGTCCATTAGACCTGAAAACAATTCCACCCCTCCTTTCTCTCTCCATGGTGCAAGCAGACAACTCTTGAATTCAGAATGCTCCAAAGGAAGGAGAAGATGGAAAGTCGCAGTAGACAAAAGCGGGGTGGGATTCACCCCCCCAGTTTCCACTGCCCATGCTCCTGACCTCCTCCTCCCCACTCACCCCAGCCACCCAGTAAGGCTGAGCCAAGCAAGCCACAGTTCTGCTGAATGTGTGTTTATCACACTTCCAAGAGATATGAGCTTCTGCGTCACTGAAGCTTTAAGACTCACTAAGCTGCCCTAGTCCTCTGAGCTTTAGGAGAGAGGGAGAGAGCGAATGTGTGTGTTTGTGTGCAGCCATTTTAGCTCAGACAAGTCATGTACTCAGAGAGAGAGAGAGAGAGATAGGCTCACAGCTTCTAGTCAGCCTGCAACATGGCTCCACACATCTCAGCCTCTTCTCCAGCATGCAAGATCCTTCCTCGACACCAACCAACCACCCTCCTTCCTCCCTCTCTTTTTCCAACATGCTTTTGTTTTTGATTTTTGGGAGGGGACCAGCCTCTTCAGAGACGAGGAAGGACTTATCTTCTTTTGGACTACACAGAGATGCCTGAAGACCACCGTGGCTTGTCATAGACACCAGCATCTCTCCGTGACACAGCCATGGGCAACAACAACAACAAAGATCTCCAAGGACTCCTTTTGTCTTCCACACACACACAAAATAATTTTAAAAACCCACATCCCAGCAACGACGACAGGAAGGAAAAAGGGTTTTGGCCAAATTGTCCCACAGGCTTGAATGAAGGCGCAGAAGGGTGACCTTTTCCTGAGAGCGAGAGAAACAAAAAAGGAAGGATGGAGAGAAAAGAGAGAGGGAGGGGACAGGAATGGAGAGGAAGAAAAAGGAGGGGAAGAGGCGGAGGGAGGGGAGAGCCCTTCAGAAAGCCTCGGCCTCTTGGGAGCCGTTCTCCTATGCACAGAAGACATACCATCTGACACGGGCTGCCAGATTCCAAAGTCTAATGACCTTTGTTAATCACCAGCCAAGCTGTCTGCCTCAGCAAGCCTTGCCAATAGGCACACCCTTCAACACAAAGGCTGGAGCTATTCCTTTTGGAGAGAGGTTCTCTGAAAGCTCCATTGTGCAGGAGAGGGGGAAACGGAGGGGAAAGAGAAAGGGCGCGGGCCAGCGGTTGGGATCTCTTCCTTTCAATATGGTTGAGGAACAACAGGGACAAAAGTGGCCTTCCTCTGCTGTTCCTCCTCAGTTTGGAAAGTTCTCAGATGGGGCTTAGGAAACAACAGAAGGTAGAGGAATTTAAACATCTTCCTCCACAAGGTAAAAACTCAGGTCTTTTGCATACTCTCCCAACATTTCTCCGATGACAATAGGGATGTGCTATTCCATCATCATCATCATCATCATCATCATCATCATCGTTTTCTTATTTATTCCCCGCCCACCTGACTTGGTTGCACCAGCCATCATATTATTTTTATGACAAAGTAATAATCATAAATAAGTAAGAATAAAAATGTGCACCTCACCACCGAAACCATTCCATTGCAACTATCCAACCGCCCAAAATAGCCACCATATATAAAAACATAATAAAACAGTAAGCAGTAAAAACAGAAACAAAAAATCCTTCCCCAAAAAACAGCCTTCAGATGTCTTTGAGTGGTTGTATAGTTCCTTATCTCCTTGGCTCGGGGATCGCATTAACTCCATAACCTCCAACATTTCTCTGATGAAAACAGGGACATCCTAAGAAAAAGGGGGACATTCCAGGATCCAGTCAGAAACCCGGATGGCTTCTGTGAATCCAGGACTTGCACTGAGCAAGGAAAACAAGAGAGCTTTTTCATCCGTCAGCTCCTTGACGTTACCTTTCAAGGCCTGCCCATTGATAGACCAAATATCCCACTGATTTCTAGAGAGCAGATTTTTACAAACTGATCACCTAGTGCCAATGGGAGATATGCTTGGGAAACAGACCCCGGGGAAAATGAATGGAAGGTGCACAACAGCGCATGGGGGATCTCGAAAGCTGTGCTCTCCCACCACTCCCATTCATCTCAATGGCGCTTGTGGAGGACAAGTTCCTGAAGGACTCGGCCACTGATGCTTTTTGCTTTGTTAAAAATGGGTTCAAACTTTTAACAAAGAAAAAGAATTACAAAGGTGAGTAAACTCATGGAAATTGAGGCAACAATTGTTGTCAGGTCCATAGGAGTGACCTTCAGTTTCATATATTCACCCAAACCAGAAGAATCTAAGAAAGAAGTATTTTATTATTTGACGATTTCTCATCATGGCTCAAGCATTTCAAGAGTGGGAGAAATCCCCCCCCAAGACCTAACATGGTTTAAGCGATCAAGGAAATCCAACATACGATGTGTGTATTTCTTTGTCTATGGGAGATAAAGAGCAGAGGGACCCATCTGTCAGCCGAAGAATGGAGCTCATTTTCACTGCAGATGTTAATACGCTGTCAAGATGCACATGAAAGAGAGATATATGGAAACAATATCGGCATGTTTGTCCATAATGACAAAGGCAGCAGTTGCAACATTTTCATGGGGGCTATAGCCTGGACTATTCATACTCTGCAGTACAAAAAAACCCAAACCCAAACCCTCTACCAAGGTTACCCAATTTTTGACTTGCAATCAGAACAAAATAATGCAAATATAACTAAACTGCATGGAAGAGTTTGTTTTCTAAAAGTTATTCTAAAATCTCAGGTTTGCAACCATTTACCACAGAGAAAATATTCTGGGAGAATATTTGGTGTAAGTGCAAGGGATACAAAAGCTACCACTTACGTCCAGGACACTGAAACCTCCATAACGAAAAGTCAGACCCATCACATACCCTATTCTGAGCTTCCAATCCAGTTTTGTTGCAGCCTAAATCAAGAGAACCACAAAACTACTTCCATCTACTGGGGAGACGGGGGCGATGGGAAGAGTTAAACTTGTTTTTATTGAACAGAAGCCCTTCCTATACCAGATGGCAAGCTTTCTTTAAAAAAAAACACACAAAGCACTTTCAAAAGCAGGTTGTGGTATAGCATTGGGTTGAGGGGTTCAAAGTGTGTCTGGGGAAAACTAAATTCCAATAGCCTAGCACAACCACAAAGGTAATTCTTTGCATCCTAGTCTTTTTTTTTAAAGTAGATTGTGCATGCTAGCTAGCCACCTAGCTAGTGTGTGTGTGTGTGTGTGTGTGTGTACACACAGAGAGAGCGAGAGCGAGAGAGAGAGAGACCCCTGAAGTCTTTCAAGCTTCAAAGCACATCTCCTTATTAATTTAAAACAGTCCATATGCACACATGATTGCCCACACAGGTTACAAGGCTCCAGGTTCTTTATGGTGGAATAATCACTTCTTTAAAAATAATTTAAAAAAAAAAATCAAAAGAGTTCTACATGCACCTTGGAGATTTCCAGAAGACTCGAGTCTCCAAATACATCTCAAAATCAACAGAAGAAGGTCAGAGTGGTGTCAGGGGGACAAATGTGATGCAGCGCAGGGATTGTGATCTCAATCAACCTAATACATACTTGAGAAAAACAACCTAATAGAATATCAGCTAAATCATACATGACAGAGGCCATCCAGCCTCCAAGGAAGTAGAGTCCGTCGCCTTTCAAGGAAGTCTTTTCCACCATCAAACAGCTCTTACTGTCAGAAATTTCTTCCTGACGTTTAGTCGGAATCTCCTTCCTTGTCACTTGAATCTATTGGGTTCAGGTCCTAGCGTCCAGAGCAGGAGGAAACAAGCTTGCTCCATCTGCCATGTGACAGTCCTTGAGATATTTGAAGATGGCTATCATACCTCCTTCTCCGTCTCCTCTTTACCAGGCTAAACATACCCAACTCCCTCAATTCTTCTACATAAGGCTTGGTTTCCACTTTATCATCTTGGTCGCTCTCGTCTGCATGCACCAACTTGTCAATATCCTTCTTAAACTGTGGTGCCCAGAAATGGACACATCATTCCAGATGTGGTTTAACCAAGGAAGACTAGAGCAGGACTATTACTTCCCTTATTCAGGACACTATGCTTCTGTTGATGAAGCCTGTTAACATGACTCATGTTAAGCTTGTGGTCTACCAAGACCCCTAGATCCTTTTCTAAATATAGAACCTTACATTTGTCCCTACTGAAATTATTTTTATTAGTTTTGGCCCAATTCTCCAATCTGTTTAGGTCATCTTAGATCCTGATTCTGTTTTCTACGGCCGGCACGTCCAACAGGTAGATCGCGATCTACCGGTAGATCACTGGCTCCCCTCAAAGAAGCTCAACAACTTTGACATGAACCCCCCTAAAGGCTTAGATCACTGCCAGTTTTTAACTCTGTGAGTAGATCTCAGTCTCTTGGTAGTTGGTCACCCCTGTAGCACTGGCTACTCCTCCCAGTTTGGTGTCATCTGCAAATTCCTTCATCCAAGTCTTGTATAAAGATATTGAGCAACAACGGGCCCAGGACAGAACCCTGCAGTACCCCACTTATCACATTTTTCCAGGATGGCGAGGAACAGTTAGTGAACACTCTTTGGGTTCAGTAAGTCAACCAGCTACAAATCTGCCTAACGGTTACTTCGTCCAGCCCACATTTTACCAGTTTCTCCACAAGAGTATCATAAGGGGCTTTGTCAAAATTACTGAAATCCAGTATGTCCACAACATTCCCCTGATACACCCAGCTTGTAGCTCTATCAAAAAAAGAAATGGGATTCATCTGGCATGACTGGGTCTTAGTAATCACAATATCCTTTTCCAAGTGCTCACCAGCCAACTATTTAATTATCTGTTCTAGGACCTTTCCTGGTACAGAAGGCCTTAGCATTGGTCTAATCTGCTGTCTGTGCTGGAAAGAGGTTTGTCTACCAGAAATAAACCTTGAAGCAGCAACGTGATTCAAGAGCCAACTAATTATAGACCCTACAAAACTTTCAAGAGATAGAATCGCAAGTACCAAAAGCAACACCATAGGGCATGAATTTTTTTTCCTGCCACAGAAATATGAGTTTAGAACCAAGAAATTCAAGAAACACCAGTATTCGCAACCGAAGAACCTTCTTGCTCCTATTTAAGTGAAGTGCTTTACTTAACCAGCTTCTGTGTCTCTAGGACAAGTTTGCTGGAGTTTAAAATACCACTCCATTATTTTTAAAAACTGTCAAAATTTGTATCACTCATGTTAAGTCTAGCACAGATATAACAGTAGCTTGAAAGCCACCATTTGCCAATCAGAAGCCTGGCATGGAACACATGCTCTCTCTTTCTTCCTAACCTAGCCAACATTGTCACCCGACACATACACCAACGTGACCAAGCTGTCTTACACTGATGCTCTGCAAACCTATGTCCAACCAAAAGCTTCAAATTCTGGTTCAGAAGGGAGCAATGGTTAGCTCCGATCATAAAGACAGGTGTGCATGCAATTCTAAACCAGCTAAGGCCAAGGAATGGGTTGCTTCAAATCTGTGGGTTTGCAGCAAAAGCGGCATTTGCAATTCCACTGAGTCTCCAGTGTAAATCTCATCGCATTTTTATAGCAGCAGTACTTCTTCTTTTTCCTTCCCTTTTGGCTCTTCTTAATCTGCTCAGGGTACACTTTCGGAAAGCGAGAACATATTTAAGAGGAGATGGAACTTATTCTGACTCCCAGCATATTTACTACAACAGGGATGGAAAATGGCCCTTTGTAGTATTGCTGAGGCGAGAGGGAGGAAGCTGGTGGCAGGATGTGGCTAGTGGAGATAGAAAAGCGGCAAGAGTTGGTGTGGTGACCCGAGAGCCTGAGAGAAGGCTTAGTGTGATGGGCCATCTGCCTCTGAGAGTTCTGATGTGGTGATGGACCAGCAGCAAGGGAGGAAGTAGACAGATGCTGAGCCTGTTAAAAGCAGCTTACGAACACAGAAGAAAATACCAAGCTACAATTTGTGGCTTCACAGGACTGGGCTGAAGTTTCCAAATATATAAACAGGTTCATACATCTTGCTACAACAACAAAAAAAAGATAGGCAGTAGATATATTTGCATACATCACACCCCAGTGACTTCTCTGGCGATAGCAAACTTAGCAATCGCCACATTAATACACTCTTAATTTGACTCTGTGAAGCCAAGTGATGTATTCAAGCAGGGAGGTCACTGCAATGTTAAGAAGAGATTTTGTGCAACTGGTCAGCTTGCAAAACCCGTCAGCCTTTAAAAGGAAATTCTAAACCGTGCTATCAGAGAACAAGGTTTTTTTTTTTATCGGGGGTAGTCAACAGAGGGAAGACCTTGGATTCTTAGAAAAGATTGGGATGTCTTCCCCCTGAAATCCCCAAATCCAAGCACACACAAAATGGCAAATAAGACATGCCTATCAACAGAACTGTTCCCAGCTGCAACCTTGCTGCAAACTTTATATAACGCAACATAAGCAATCACTGCCAGTTTGTACGATGCCAGAACATGAAGTTTATTTGTGTAAAATGGTGTAGAAATGGAGATCTACTCACTAGGGCTGGGTGATAATCTGGTTTTCAACACTGTGATACATCACCAGCTAAACATATACTGATGCATCACAATGTCTGAAATGAGGGTGGGGCTATGCAGAGGCTATGGCTGGCTTCACGGTTTTTCCCACATTGTGGTTTTTGCATAGCACACACACAATGATTTACGATATATTGCCAGGTCAAAAATTATGAAAGCGGTATCATGATATAGACTTCAAACCGGTTTTGGGTGATATATTGCCCAGCCCTAGCAGTAGTATTATTGCTGCCCTAGACTCCTTCATAAGGAAAAGTGGAATGTAAACTAAATGAATAAACAAATACATACCGTATTTTTCTGTGTATAAGATGCCCCCATGTATAAGACGACCCCTATTTCTTTAGCCCAAAATTAAGAAATAAATTTATTTATATATTTAACTACAACATTCCGTGCATAAGACGACCCCCAATTTTAAACTTAAAAAGATTGGGGGGAAATATAGTCTTATACACTGAAAAAATACAGTACATGCATGAAAAAATAAGATTATTATTGTCAAAGCATTTCACAATCATCATCTCCATCTGAATTTCAGACATTTTGCATGCTATTAGAATTAGGATCAGTTTATCTGTTTGACTAACAACGGCAACTGTCAGATTTGCTATGTGAACGTCAACAACAATAGTTGCATACTGTGTTAAAGAACGCAATCTGTTCCGAGCAACTTATTACTGTAAAAAGAAAAAAAGAAAGGAGCCGGCTAATATTCTTGGCAATTTGCCAGACATCAAGTACAAAGTATGAGATAATGCTAGCCAAATGCACATGGCAGAGTATGTGCAGCCCCCATTGCCCATTGGGAAAGTCTAGCTTGCTGAATGAGGAGCAGGAAGTAGCATGGGATGTGAGAGAAAGACGGGGTTTCAGGCCCAGTTCTATGGCTTAACCAAGCCTGTGGGTCCTCAACTCAGGAATGCCATCAAATCTCACTCCCGTTTGCCATTTGTGGAACCCTTGCGGCAAGCTGGATGTGCAAGCTCTCAACCTCATCTATTTACACAGCTGTTTATGGCAATTCTTTTGTATTAATGCCAAGCAAACAGGTGGAAACCATGCTTTATTGTAAGCCGTATCCTATGAAGTTATGGCTGGGGCAAACATTTCCTTTATCACTTTTACATCTAGGCAGTTTGATGGTCAACTGCACTTTTAAACGCATTCTTCCACGAGAACTGCACATTCTAAACATTCGTGTTTTGAAAACCATTTATCATCTAATTTATTCCGATTGCTATTCCAAATTATATTTGCTATATCTCTATACACACACACACACACACGGCCCTCTCTGGCCTATACGACAAGCAAACAAGTTTCTTATGCGGTGTTGTATTTTCTACTCAGATTTGCTCTTGGAAAAAAGCATTATTTGGGCAAATACAGTGGTACGTCAGGTTAAGTACTTAATTCGTTCCGGAGGTCCGTTCTTAACCTGAAACTGTTCTTAACCTGAAGCACCCCTTTAGCTAATGGGGCCTCCCACTGCTGCCACGCCACCAGAGCACAATTTCTGTTCTCATCTTGAAGCAAAATTCTTAACCCGAGGTACTATTTCTGGGTTAGCGGAGTCTGTAACCTGAAGCATATGTAACCCGAGGTACCACTGTAAGTAGAAAGGCTGCTCCTGTCTCTGAAGTCAATTGAAACAAACCAGCAAGCCAGCATCAGAAAATTCATTTTTTTAAAAATAAATATTTATTAAGAATTTTTATAAGAAAAAAGCATAAATAACAAACAACATTGCTTATGTCATACACAAAATTTCATAACTCGTTTGGACTTCCTCACGTCTCCCGCTCCCACTTACATTGTTAAAAAATTTTTTTCAAGCAAATTATCATCGTGTTTACAATCTTATATCCACTCGTTTAAATATAATCTGATAGTTCTCCCTAAGGATTTGTCTTTTCCTTAATCTCACTTATCATCTAATTTCAATCTAGTTTAGTGGTGGCCAATTATTTATGATCAAGCATCCTTCTTAACATTCAATCAAATTCCGCATCAGAAAATTCAAACCCCAAAAGAAAACACCATGTATATACAGTGAGCTTCTCTATTCTGCATGTCTGAATGACAGACAGGGAGTGAATAGGAAACATGGAAAGCTGAAAGTCAGACCACTCTAACACTGACTGTGGCTCTCTCCCAGCCCTTACTTGGAGTTGCCAAGAACTGAACTTGTGGCCTTTGGCATCCAAACATGATGCTCTACCACTGAGCTACGGCCCTTCCTCCATAATTCAAAGTACTTGCGCAACTGTCTACCCAAAATGACATTTAGGGAGGATGGAAGGTGGGATACTGCTTCCTCTCTGCTGTTTTTCGGACCACTACTTTTTACGGGTCAGCAGCACCAATATGTGCTGCTCCCAATTGGTGTCCTCCTAGTGGTGCAGCAATAAAACTGCTAGCACATTTGCAAAGATAAGCAGGGTCTGGTATGGTTTCAAATTGGATGGGGGAACCGCATATTGAGATGGAGTGCTGGACTAGACTACCCTCGGGGCATCTTCCAATTCTTCAATTCTGTGATTCTATGAAACATGTTGACTGATTTGCATCATTCATGCGAATGGCATTTTACCAATGAGCTATCAAGAAAGTAGGTCCCTGCCCCAAGCCAATCGAGATCTGCATTGCTACATGGTCTACAAAGGATGGGGAAGGTGACAAGGAGACCAAGTGAGGTCTCTTTCAGTTGCACACGCTTAGCCTAGATCTGGGGTCAGCAACCTTTTTCGGACGGTGGGCCAGTCCACCATCCCTCAGACCATGTGGTGGGCCGAACTCTATTTTTTGTTTTTTTTTGGGGGGGGGGGGAATGAACAGATTCCTATGCCCCACTAATAACCCAGAGATGCATTTTAAATAAAAGGACACATTCTACTCATGTAAAAACACCAGGCAGGCCCCACAAATAACCCAGAGATGCATTTTAAATACAGTGGTATCTTGGGTTACAGATGCTTCAGGTTACAGATGCTTCAGGTTACAAACTCCGCTAACCCAGAAATAGTACCTCGGGTTAAGAACTTTGCTTCAGGATGAGAACAGAAATTGCATGGCGGCAGTGGGAGGCCCCATTAGCTAAAGTGGTACCTCAGGTTAAAAACAGTTTCAGGTTAAGAAGGGACCTCCAGAACGAATTAAGTTCTTAACCCAAGGTACCACTGTAAAAAGACACATTCTACTCATGTAAAAGCACACTGATTCCAGGGACCATCCGCGGGCTGGACTGAGAAGGCGATTGGGCCGGATCCGGCCGACGGGTCTTAGGTTGCCTACCCCTGGTCTAGATCAGCGAGAGAGAACCATTTTCAAAGAAAACTCTGTGTGGTGCATGTGTTTAAAGATAGTTACACTTCTTGCGGTTCGGTGTTGGTGAGAAACACAATGCTGTACAATGACTAAAACTGCCTGCTACGGTTCTTCGCATCACTCCTTTGAAATAGTCATTAAGAAACTTAGCTGTGAACAGGAAATCCAGAGATCAAAGCCCAGTAGACGGACAAAGATAAGCCACTCTCTCAGGCCTCAGTACCCCGGTCCCACCCAGCAGGTTTAATATATCTTAATATGAATTACTAAAATTTGAATTGTTTTAGACACACGCTTATTTGCTCCTGCACCCAGCTTTGTCAGATGAGGGTTAAGTAGTCTCAGTAGCTGGGAGTTCCTATGGTTCATCAGCTATGGCCATTCCTGCATCACGATGGCCTTTCTATACTTCTGCATAGTCTGCTACCCTCCCTTTTCAGTAACTGTAATGCACTCTACAAACCTAGACAGCATCTTAAAATGCAGAGACATTACCTTGCCAACAAAGGTCCGTATAGTTAAAGCTATGGTTTTCCCAGTAGTGATGTATGGAAGCGAGAGCTGGACATAGCTGATCGCCAAAGAATTGATGCTTTTGAATTATGGTGCTGGAAGAGACTCTTGAGAGTCCCATGGACTGCAAGAAGATCAAACCTATCCATTCTGAAGGAAATCAGCCCTGAGTGCTCACTGGAAGGACAGATCGTGAAGCTGAGGCTCCAATACTTTGGCCACCTCGTGAGAAGAGAAGACTCCCTGGAAAAGACCCTGATGTTGGGAAAGATAGAGGGCACAAGGAGAAGGGGACGACAGAGGACGAGATGGTTGGAGAGTGTTCTCGAAGCTACCAGCATGAGTTTGACCAAACTGCGGGAAGCAGTGGAAGACAGGAGTGCCTGGCGTGCTCTGGTCCATGGGGTCACGAAGAGTCGGACACGACTAAACGACTAAACAACAAACAATGCACTCTACACTGGGATGCCCTTGACAGTCTAGAAACTGCAGCTAGTGCAGAAGGCCACGTCAGTGTGTGGTCATATAATCTGTAGCAGAAATTTGGTGGGGCAGAGCTACCTTCCCAACACCAGCATTGCAGCTACTTACTTGGATCAATATGGGGCAGGAAGGTGGGTGGTTGTTCTGGTAAAAAGCAGCAGGGCCAGTGTGGTGGGACTGGCTTTGCCCCCATCCCTAGTAAAGGTAAAGGGATCCCTGACCATTAGGTCCAGTCGTGGCCAACTCTGGGGTTGCGGCGCTCATCTCGCTTTATGAGCCGAGGGAGCCGGCGTACAGCTTCCGGGTCATGTGGCCAACATGACTAAGCCGCTTCTGGCAAACCAGAGCAGCGCATGGAAATGCCGTTTACCTTCCCACTGGAGCGGTACCTATTTATCTACTTGCACTTGACATGCTTTTGAACTGCTAGGTTGGCAGGAGCAGGGACTGAGCAATGGGAGCTCACCCTGTCGCAGGGATTCGAACCGCCGACCTTCTGATCGACAAGTCCTAAGTTCTGTGATTTAGCCCACAGAGCCACACTACTGCTGCATAAAACAGCTACCTTGCAGAATCTGCACTGGCTGCTTATATGGAACCAGTTCGAGGTGCAAATTTAAAAATATAAAGCCTTTAATGATTTGGGACCTAGGTATCTCGTAAGAGCGCCTCTCCCCATATCAACAACCCGGGCCTTGAGATTTGGGGTAGGGGTGGGGAAGGCTGATTCTGCTGATGGGTATAGCTCATCACATGGGGAGCCAAAGCAGGGCCTTCTCTGTAGTGGTACCTCACCTGCGGAACTCTGTCCCCTTAAAGGCGTGGATGGATTCAACAGCTTTGGGAGGCCATGTTTAGATTATTTTCTGCCTTACTTGCTTTCTCCATTGGTTTGTTGCTGTCTGACTGTGTTCTATTCATTTTACTGACATTGTCTTGCTTCCTATATGTGCACTATTCTGGAATAACTTGTAACAGAAAGTGGTATGCAGAAGTCTTATATAAATAAACCTCTATATAAATAGACCTCTACAATGCTGCATATTGTATTCCGTATCCCCAGTCATGGCCAGTGCCAGGGGGACAGGAAATCCCTCCCATCCCCCAGAATTACTTCCTTTCTGTTTTCATAGCTAAGTTTCTGCCCGGCAAAACTACTGTAAGCTTCTACAGTGAAGTATATTTGTTCAATGGTGGGAAATCATCTCTTCGAATACATATCCTTAAAAATAATTCAGGCAATGAAAAGTTAAGCCTTGGAGGGGAGGGACCCAACATAATTGATTTTTAAGATGTTACTGTATTGAGGACAAGTTGTTGTTTAGTCGTTCGTTTAGTCGTGTCCGACTCTTCGTGACCCCATGGACCAGAGCACGCCAGGCACTCCTGTCCTCCACTGCCTCCTGCAGTTTGGTCAAACTCATGCTGGTAGCTTCGAGAACACTGTCCCACCATCTCATCCTCTGTCATCCCCTTCTCCTTGTGCCCTCCATCTTTCCCAACATCAGGGTCTTTTCCAGGGAGTCTTCTCTTCTCATGAGGTGGCCAAAGTATTGGAGCCTCAGCTTCACGATCTGTCCTTCCAGATCAGGGCTGATTTCCTTAAGAATGGAGAGGTTTGATCTTCTTGCAGTCCATGGGACTCTCAAGAGGACAAGTAAAAAGTGTAAAATGTGCTGGTCATAAAACACTCAAGACACACCAAGCTCACTTGTCCATCACACCAGTGAATTGCCATCACCAAGATAGGATATACACACAAAAAAGTCCCTTTGACCATAACCTGATAACCTTATGTTGGTGACATTATTATAATGGTCATAA
The DNA here is from genome assembly GCF_964106915.1 of Podarcis gaigeae. NCBI lineage: Eukaryota > Metazoa > Chordata > Lepidosauria > Squamata > Lacertidae > Podarcis > Podarcis gaigeae. The sequence continues at coordinate 13,324,717 of NC_139694.1, read as the reverse complement.
AACTTAAAAATGAGAAAAGAATTACATGAAACCACTCTTAGTGCATGCTGCTTTCCATAAACGAAGCTGCAATAAATTATATGTGCTTAGCTAAGAGTAAGTACTATCAAACTCAATGGAACCTACTTCTGAGTAGGTATACATAGGATTGCACATTTTAAATATATCCAAAGAGCTGACCTAACTATATCTTGGCATCTCTTTCCCAAATCAGAAATGGCATCCCTGCAGTCTATAATAGACCCCAGTGGACAACCAGGATACTCTCAGTCGAAGACCATCATATCCATAATGTACATATTGTAATACAAACTTTAAAGGGGAGAGTTTGTTTCCATTTGACAGAAGGTGGGTAGGGGGATAAATATCATCTGGGAAGTTAAGTGCCCCAGCCCAGTACTTAAAACTGCATACCTGATAACAAACTCTATTAAACATAGTAGAATTTGCTTCTGGGAATTTAAAAACTCATGTGCTGCATGTGTGCAATCCAACTCATGCTCAACTGAGAGTAAGATCTACTGAAGGCTTATTTCTGATTAAGTGTCCTTAGGACTGACCCAAAACGAAGGTACTATGAGAGGTAGAAATCATGACTAGGCGAATGAAGTCTGCAGAAACCACTATGTCAGCAGTTTCTAACTGTTCTGAACCAAGCTTCCCATTGGCCACATCCAATGCAGAATAGATGTCATCCAGATTTAGACAACTTCTATTTTTAAAACTGTAACATTGATAAAACTGGTTGGCAGCAGTGGCTGAAATACCCCGAAAAACACTCAACACTCCTCACTCCTCAAGCCAGGCTTTAAAATACATTGATTATTTTGGGAATGGTCCCTAGTTCAGATGTATTTTTGGTCTGGCAACTTAAGATGTTTTATCCCTTCCTTTCCCCCCAGCCTTTGGTACTATCTTTAAAATACTTTTGCACAAACATGATCGGATCCTGTATACAAAAAGAATATGCAGCCAGGGGAAGGGAGGACAAAGGAAGGCCTAGTGCTTGCATTCTGCAATTTGGGAAACCCAGTCACGGGCAACAGAAATGCTTCTCAAATCAAATTACTCTGTGCTCTCTTCATATATAGACTTGCAAACAACTGCTTGCCTGTGCGGAGTTTCCAGGCAGAGTGCTTGTCGTTTGTCAAATAGTTTGGAATTCGCTTGTTTGTTTGAAACAAACGCTTGGGCCTGAGATTCTAGAGTTGTAATGTTTGTCACAGACACTTCATGACGCCAAATGAGAAAGGACTGGGACTACCTGCCTCTACAGGTAACCTTAAGGCTTCAAGAGTAACCAGGAATTTGAGGTTGAATAACAATAATAGATCTATTGGGAGCTGGATTCCATGCCCAAGAAGGTAGATTGAAATCGGCTGCACTGGAAGGAATACAGACTTTTATCTGATTGAGCTGTATGACTTAATTAGATTTCTTTTCAACTCGATACAACCATCCTAGACTTCTACGCTCAGCAGTAATTAGGAACCGGTTTTTGCATTAAAGGCTCTTGGAAGTACCTCGTCGCTTGGACGAGAAAGAGGAGTCTAGCCCAGCTAATATTTCTTTAAATATAGCTATGGTTATACTTACAAGCCCATTTATGATGTGCAAGTGTGATGTGCAATATACGCAACCCAGGCTTCTAGGGAATATTGTGCTTGCAGAGTACAGTAATATATTCAAATATCACAATCAGGTATGGCTTTCTCCCCTAAAGTTTTGGCGAAGGGTAGAAGCAGTCTAAATATATCCGACTTAAGGATCTGCCAGCAACATCTACTTTCATACAATTTATTGTCGAAGATAACCATTTGCCTTTAGGCAGTGGCATTATACTCATATTCCCAGAATTTAGTTCAAGATGGCCTTTGAGTGTTGCTCCCACGTGGACATTCACCACCGTATAAAGGTAAAGGGACCCCTGAGGTCCAGTCTTGGCCGACTCTGGGGTTGCGGTGCTCATCTCACTTTATTAGCCAAGGGAGCCAGCGTACAGCTTCTGGGTCATGTGGCCAGCATGACTAAGCTGCTTCTGGCGAACCAGAGCAGTGCACGGAAACGCTGTTTACCTTCCCACCAGAGCGATACCTATTTATCTACTTGCACTCTGACGTGCTTTCGAACTGCTAGGTTGGCAGGAGCAGGGACTGAGCAACGGGAGCTCACCCTGTCACGGGGATTCGAACCGCCAACCTTCTGATCGGCAAGTCCTAGGCTCTGTGGTTTAACCCACAGCGCCACCCGCGTCCCCTCACTACCGTATAATGGCACATAAATAACCTTTGTGACTGAATGAGCCATTGTAGCTATAGAGTCCCACTTGGCTCTCCCTGTGCTCTGAAACATCTACATGAAGACACCAGGTTGAGGTCATTGGGTGATCCGGGCTGGGATGAGATCAGTTTGCACAACAGCTTCCATGGATGCCAATTTGTTTCTGGTGCCGGGTTTCACTGCCACCTATATGGATTGGGCCCAATAACTTTTCTCTCCTTCTGAGATCCTTCTCTCTATTCTCCCATGATATGCAAGACAGAGCCTTTTTGGTTGTGTTGCCCAGAATGTAGAAAACAAACCCCCCTCCCTAGCCTGGTATTACCTGCGTTTAAGTGAGCTTTGAAAACTCTTTAAGTGGGGTATTTTTAAAGTTGGGATTTGCTGCAAAACATAGCAAATAAAAATACTTATGGAATTTAAAAGTGCACGTTCAGACTTTGGGTAACTCTACAATGGAAAACATTCTGTCTGTCACCATGAAGGCTAGAACATATCTTTCCCCAAATGACTAAAATAATAAAAATCTGGGAAGTAGCAACAGGATGTACAAAAATACCTTGAGACCTATATGTGGTTTATCATATGCCAAATGTTGCTCAATACTTAAGCGGGGAGGGAATCTCTAGATGGTGACCTGTTGTCCCTGTCGCTGAACACTTCCAGTTTCTTCCCCCACTCCCAGTTATTAATAAGCTCAGCCACACTGAGATACCATCAAGCAATCAAAGTAGCTATATCCTCAATTATCCAGTCATCCTTCTGCGGTTTATTATCCTAAAGGAAAATTCTGTGTCAACAACCAAGCCAGGACAAAACTGGAAAAGCATCTCCAATAGTTTCAGCAGTTGCCATCAGTGCCAACTTTTAAATACCTGCTGAAAACTTTTTCTCTGCCAGGCCTATACAGGCCATTAAGTATACAATAGATAGTTGATCTCTGATTTTTTAAATAAATAAATGGCTTTCCATTGTATGGCTTTATTTATGACTGTAGTAAACGGCTCTGACATTTTTAATGGAAAGCTGTATGCAAATACTGTTATTAATAAATCAGTAAATGGTGCATAAACCCTAGAGGTCTACATTTCACACTTCCCCCGTCAATAGCCTGTTACCCCAAAATCTGATCTACACTGCAGGGTAATGATTATTTAGACCAGGCACGTCCAACTTCCAAGAGCCAAAATTGTTGAGCTTTTTGGGGGGGAGAGAGCCAGTATTGGCCAGGATAATCAAGGACACCCCAAGATCAACCAGTAGATTACGGGTGGCGCTGTGCATTAAACCACAGAGCCTAGGACTTGCCGATCAGAAGGTCGGCGGTTCCAATCCCTGCAGTGGGGTGAGCTCTTGTTGCTCATTGCTCAGTCCCTGCTCCTGCCAACCTAGCAGTTTGGATTGCCGAAAATCGCTCACCCACCTGACCTACACTGCCACTCACATGCACGTCCCAAAAATCAAACTTGCGCCTGCCCCCTCGCTGGCAGAAGCTGCAAATAACCCACCAAATTGCCGCATCAACAGCAAATCAACACCAGCCACCAATAGCACGCCCAATAGCCACTAACAATCTCCAGGTCGCAGCAACAACCAATCAATCCCACGTCCCCCCAATGTTACTATCCATGTATAAGACGACCCCCCCCCTTTTTGACATAATTTTCAAAGAAAAAAGCCTCGTCTTATACACCGTAAAGTACAGTATGTTTGCAACAGGAGCAGGAAACCTCATTTTTAAAAAGAAATGGTACTAAATTAAGTAATTTGGTATAATTTGTAAAAAAAAATTGGAAAACTAATAGAAATAATTTGAAAAATAGCTTAAAGCTTTGACCAAAATGGCATCACATAGAGGGCGGGGGAAAAGAACTGTCATATTCTCCACCTGGTAGGCTGAGACCCTACCGGCCCGCGGACTGTCTCGCCAGAGTGGTGCATGCTAGTTATCTCCCGCTTGGACTACTGCAATGCGCTCTACGTGGGGCTACCTTTGAAGGTGACTCGGAAACTACAACTAATCCAGAATGCGACAGCTAGACTGGTGACTGGGGGTGGCACCAAGACCACATAACACTGAAAGACTTACATTGGCTCCCAGTACGTTTCCGAGCAATTCAAAGTGCTGGTGTTGACCTTGAAAGCCCTAAACGGCCTCGGCCCAGTATACCTGAAGGAGCGTCTCCACCCCCATTGTTCTGCCCGGACGCTGAGGGTCCAGCGCCGAGGGCCTTCTGGCGGTTCCCTCATTGCGAGAAGCAAAGCTACAGGGAACCAGGCAGAGGGCATTCTCAGTAGTGGCGTCCGCCCTGTGGAACGCCCTCCCATCAGATGTCAAAGCGATAAACAACTACCTGACATTCAGAAGACATCTTAAGGCAGCCCTGTTCAGGGAAGTTTTTAATGTGTGATATTTTAGTGTATTTTTGGTTTCTATGGAAGCCGCCCAGAGTGGCTGGGGAAACCCAGCCAGATGGGCGGGGTAGAAATAATAAATAATTATTATTATCATCATCATCATCATCATCATCATCATCATCATCATCATCATCATATTCTGGCTTCATTTTTAATATCATAGCTGTTGTTGTTGTTGATGTTGTTTACAACGGTACACAACTTCTCTCTGGCACGCATGAGAATAAGAATAAGCTCACTTTCGCCTGATCTATTTGGAATGTGGAATGCTACAGCAGGCAGCCTTGGCTAATTAGCGTCCGTGTTAAATAGTTAAGATACCGTAATTTTTGCACCATAACGCTCACTTTTTTCCTCATAAAAAGTAAGGGGAAATGTCTGTGTGTGTTATGGAGGGAATGCCTACGGGTGGCATGCCTACGGATTTTCCTCCTATAAAAACTACGTGTGTGTTATGGTCTGGTGCGTGTTATAGAGCGAAAAATACGGTGAATGCAATTCTAAAGTGGTAATCCTATGCAAACTTTGTCTGAAGCGGGTCCCAGAGAACTCAGTGGCAGTAAGCGTACACAGGATCAGGCTTCAAACGAGTCTAGGTCTAAAGTGTAAAAAAGGGATGTGCTTGTTTGAGCCGTTTGATTTAATTAGGTTTTTTTATCATTTAAAGTCGTACTGCGCTATGTATTTTTCATAGCCCGTCAACTGCTCAGTAATAAGGGTGGTATACAAATAAACACAATATTCCCTAATAATAATGTTTGTTGCCTTCATGTATTAAACCCAAACCTGCTGGAGAGCACAATTACTTTATTAGAAGCGAAACTGAAGCCTTTAGCAAAGGGGTGGGGGGAAGTAAATATGCAGTTGGATACCTTGTGCTTGAAAATTTCCAATCCACAGCTGTGCTTAATAGCAAATTAGAATAGCAGATGCTAATAAATTTCCAAACAGCTCATTAATTATTGTAGCCACCTTGGGCCATTACCAGATCCACAATTTGGCCATATGTTTTGTGGGGGGTGCGGGCTTTACACAGTGCAAACAGAAGAAGAAATCAAAGGAAAGGAAATCTAAGAGAATATGGTCTTTTCAGCACGCCGCGTGGATGATAATATAACAGCGTGGAGGTTGGGATGAACCGCTTGTGTATACAAACTGGTGGGAGATGGAAAGACACTTGCGAATGAGCAAGTCAGCTGAGGAACAGAGTTTTCCGTTTTCCTTTTGAAATAAGGAATGCACACAGGGATGAATCCAGAATGTATTTTTGGAATGTTTATACACATATATACAACACACACAGGCCCATAAGGTTTCGCTATCAGTTACCCTGAGAGAGGGAAATGTCAGAAGAAACCATCTGAACACCAAATACAGAAAGAGAATGCGTATGATAAATTGCATTAATCAGTCGTTTCAAGCAGCCCAGGAAGAAAGCCCACGGAAGAAAAAGTGGTGCTACAACAAAAACGAAAACCATTCAAAGAGTTGCTTTTATGGAACAGACACATCTGACCGTTAAAAAGTCAACTGCTGGAACAATACTTTTTGCTCAATGAAAAGCTGCTTCCTGCGCTTCTTGGAACTGTTTCGCTTCCACTGAACACATGGGGTACCCTGTTTTCCCTTACAATGACCTTGTGAAGTGGGTTAGACTGGGGTCTTCAACTGGTGGGTCATGGTGCGATCAGGTGGATCGCACCAGAAGCAAAACCACCACTCAAATCTATGGTAAAAGGTTAAGAAATGGGTCTCCAAATGCATGTTGGGGTTAAAAGTGGGTTGTGGGTCTGAAAAGGTCGAATATACTTGGGTTAGACATTGATATCGATTACAGTGGTGCCCCGCAAGACGAACGCCTCGCAAGACGGAAAACCCGCTAGACGAAAGGGTTTTCCGTTTTGGAGGCGCTTCGCAAAACGAATTTCTTTATGGGCTTGCTTCGCAAGACGAAAATGTCTTGCAAGTTCCTGCAGGGGTTTTTTCCCTCCCCCCCTTTTCCTAAGTCGCTAAGCCGCTTATTAGCTGATCCGCTGATAAGCCGTTTAACAGCTGATCGCTAAAAGGCGCTAAACCGCTAATAGCGCTAATCCGCTAAGCTGTCAATGCGCTTGCTTCGCAAGACGAAAATACCGCTATACGAAGAGCCTCACGGAACGGATTAATTTCGTCTTGCGAGGCACCACTGTACTCAGGAGAGCTGGGTGATATCTGGTTTTCAACATCGTGATATATCACCAGTTAAACATAACAATATACTGATATATCACAGTGTCTGAAATAAGGATGGAGCCATGTAGAGGCATTGGCCCGGCTTCACGGTTTTCCCCGCATCATGACTTTTGCCAGCGTCTGCTCTTGTGATTCGCTGCTCCCTGCAGGAGACAGCTGAACTGACAGAGTTAACAGAAGTGGCAGGAATCGAGAGAAGCAATGGCTGGCTTCACAGTTTTACCCCGATTGTGATTTTTGCATAGTACACATGCATGAAGACACATCATGATTCGCACTATACTACCAGGTCAAAAATTATGAAACGGATGTGACAATATGGACTTCAGACCGGTTTTGGACGATACAACAATATATTGCCCAGCCCTGTTACTCAGTGAGCTTCCAGACAAAGAGACAAGCCTGAATACTGGCTTGCTTCTACAGCCGCAGGACTTGTGGTTATGTGTGCAGTTCTCTCTTGCACTTACTAGATATAGTGTTTCCTGAACAATAATCATTAAAGGGGGGTGTGAAGATGACTGTGACCAAGGCATAGCAAGCCAATTGGCAAGGTTCAGGTGAAAAGAGATAGGAATGTGTGTGTCAGAAGGATATCTTCTGTCCGCCCCTGTCAAATCTGAGGTTCGGCAATGCCAAAGAGCAGCAGGTTATTCCATCATCAGCTATGGAAATCCGGTCAGTTATATGATGTTGGTTCTCTTCATTTTCATATGGCTGGAGTGGGAGGAAAACTGCAATTGCCATAACTGTGGCTGATGAAACTTCCTTAAGGGATGAAGGATCTCAGCTGTCAAAATCATTAGTTACCTACTTTGTCCAGCCATAACCAAGATATAATTCTCTTCTCGCTGTGCCCATGTTAACACCCATGTGTTGCCAGTGGGAAAGTCAGTATCCCTTTCTCGCATAATCACATTCTTCCCCCCTCCATACTCTGCCTCCCCCCAAACTTGGTGTAGAATGCTGCCTCACATACACAGAAATTGTGTTCCAAGATTAATTCACTCTGACGTTCCTCTTGCCAACATATTTTTCATTTGTAGTTGCATCTCCTACACTTTAGACTCTGAGTGCTTGGGGGGACGGGGATTCACCACGTCTATGCGTATAATTGCTACAACCCATTCTGACACCTCTTGGGATAATGCAGAGCATCAATTAAAACTACTTATATCTCTGATGCTTCATCCTGATGAAGGCATTTGTTCCTTTGAGATGTTTCCACATTGAGATTTTTGCTGATGGCAGGAAATCAGTCAGAAGCCCATCTCTGGTGAGTCTAATTATACTGAACCTGGAAGCAAACTTTGCACGAGACCCTACAGCAGCCTTCATCAACCTGGTGCCCTCCAGATGTTTTGAGCTACAACTCCCACCAGTCACAGCCAGAAAACATCTGGAGGGGTGGTGAAGGCTGCCCTAGAGAACTTTCTTCAGCCAGTCGGCAAAACCCATGGCTGATGCAAGCTGAAGTCCAGAAACATCTAGAATGGATCATTAATCAGAGTGTACAGCAAGCCAAATTCTGACAACCCAAGGTTGTGTGTTCTCCATACTATAATTGAAGTTCTGTGGCCAGGTATTCCAAAAGAATATGTTATTTCGGCATGCCGTATACATTAAGCAAATGAAGCAGATTTACATAATTGTCTTATTTTTGCCAATTTTTACTATTTTGGCTAATTCATTGGGGAGGGGCAAAAAGGAACAGGAGCCCCACTCTCAGCACCTAGAAATCAGCAACCTCTTTAGCTTCAGAGATTCCAGCGGGCACCGCACACAATGTTTTCAAGCATATCTTTGCAGTAATTAAAAACTTGCTGGGGAAAAAATATGAAACTTGAGATTCTCATGGGCCTGGATGCATCTGAACCATTGCAGATGCACTGCTCTGCTTGTATCACTCCTTTTCCATAAATATGCGGTTGCTTGTTTGAAAGAGGATATTGATTGAGGACCCGAATCTGGTCACAAACTGGCTTCATTTCCTTGAGTACTGTAACTCCATAAGTGCTAACATAGAAAAGGCCGGCAGCAAAACTGCCCAACAATTATTATATACTGCTGCTCATCTGAAGATCTCAGGGCAGTTCACAAGATTAAACATAAATTGCTCATTGGCAATCTTCATATACATGAACTGATAAAAGTCAGTGCTTTCCACCTAGCAGTCATAAAGGATAGATACAGGAAAGCACAGGGAAAGTCACACAAAACCCAAAGATACTCAATTTAAAATGCCAACCAGCTCAGTGTAACTGCTCAGCAGGCTACTAAAGCAAAGCAAAGTATATCACTGCAAACACACACACACATATGCAAACCCCAAAGGCATATTTCAAGCATCACATTGCAACAGAGCATCTTGTTCAATGCTATTGGGAACTCCTCGTTCTAAACCACCAAGGGAAAAAACCAACTGCCAAATTTCACCAGGGCAATGATGAAGAAATGTTGCAGCAGCTCAAGTCAACTGAGACACGAAAAATGTGTATACATAGAGCGGAGCTTTCCAAACTGTGTGTTGCGCGACACGTCAGTGTGTTGGTGTGTCATGCGAACGCTCTTTTAAGAGGTCAGCTTGCTGGGAAATTGCTGTGTCACAAAATCGACGCCTGTCTAAAAAGCGTGTCGCCAACATTAAAAGTACACACACACACACACACACACACACACACACACACGTGTGTGTTTCTGTCTCAGTAGATTTTGCCCCAAAGTAGCAGGTGCTGGTTTCACTGCAATAAATCGAAGTGCTACTATACTCTGGCTGTTTGGCAGCTCTCTTACACTTCAGCAGAGCTGAGGATAACTTTCTGATGGATTGTGCCCAAAGTAAGCAAAAACTAAAAAAATGGAATGGGAGAAAAACCCAGGTCAAAAGACATCTGCATCAACATTAGCCCAACTCTCTTCAGCCGACGTTGCTGTCAATTACAAAAAGGGGGGCAGGGGAATGGGGAATGGGGGGTGTTTAACCCTGCACACCTTGTACTTCCTTTCCTTTTTAATTTTCCTGAGAGCCACACAATGCATCACACCCTTGGCAGGTTCAGAGTGCTTCCAAGGCACTGTGGGATGCTCTCAGCCCCAAAACTGGCCAGCAGCGCAAGTGCGCTGTAATGCAAATGCAGCTGCGATATGCCACACATCAGTGTATTATGAATCTGTCCTCCTGGGAATTAGTTCAAGTCGGGTTTGCATTATCACAAGCCTCGGTGCAGAAGAATGTGGGCAAAAGACCTAAGGAATCGAGGATGCCTACCTAACATGGGCCAAACAGACCCAGATGGTGCTACCGTGAGCTTTGCTGGGGCTATAATGAACTGCGGGGTTGAGTCACATGTCTGCAAAAGAGCAAGGAGGAAAAAGGAGAAATGGGTGATCCCATATGGAGCTACAATAGAGCTCTCTGTGTTGTTATCAAGGGCATCTCTCTCAATCCATTCTTAACTGATCTTACGGCTAGCGAGACCAGCACTATTTTCTACTGAAGGAAGAAATGTGGATAGTCTTTCATTGCAGAGGTTGCTCTGCCAACGATCCAGGACCCAAAGTTAGATAGCATCATACAGGACATGGGGTATGTGTGTGTGTGTGTGTGTGTGTCTTATGAACAATAAACAAAAAAACAGGGCCACCCATTACAACCAGAAGTGTTCTGAAGTACACTCCTATACATGTCTACTCAAAGCACAGCTGGACGGGGCTTATTCTTTAAGTAACTGTGCATCAGATTGCAGCCTAACTCAGCCCATCAAATTTTGCTGATACTTTCTAATTTAGCAAGGGGAAAGTAGAAAGTAAGCCATGCAACCACTGGTTATTGGGTTGTTCTTATTTTTGTTTTGATGGTGTATCTTGCAGTTTTATATTTTGATTTTATTCTGTGAACTGCCCTGGTTATAGGGTGGTAAAGGTAAAGGGACCCCTGACCATTAGGTCCAGTCGTGACCGACTCTGGGTGCTCATCTCGCTCTATGGGATGAGGGAGCCAGTGTACAGCTTCCGGTCATGTGGCCAGCATGACTGAGACGCTTCTGGCGAACCAGAGCAGCGCACGAAAACGCTGTTTACCTTCCCGCCGGAGCAGTACCTATTTATCTACTTGCACTTTGACGTGCTTTCGAACTGCTAGGTTGGCAGGAGCTGGGACCGAGCAACAGGAGCTTACCCCGTCGCAAGGATTCAAACTGCCAACCTTCTGATTGGCAAGTCCTAGGCTCTGTGGTTTAACCCACAGCGCCACCCGCGTCCCAATAGGGTGGTATATAAATTCAATTAGAGTAATAATAATAATATGGGGAACCGAAGTAGCACTCTAGGTGTTGTTGAGGTCAAGCACAGCCAGCAAAGACTGGGAGAATGGGAGCAGCTGCCCAGAAACATCTGGCGAGTTATCTCTGTGCTACAAGGTGCATCATGAAATTCATACCTGTAGCTTCTCTTCCTGTGACACAGCCACACTAGATCAAGCCTATGGGCTGCTTGCAGCTTCCTCCTTTTCTACCTTTGCCCCACTCTAGCGGGGTGGGGTGTGTGTGTGGATTTGAAATACTAATTGTTCGCAGCACTCCCTCCCATGGAAATGCAAAGAGACTGCCCAAATCCATCAGGAAAAGATGCCTGCATAACTCATTCTCGGGATTCGGAAGAATATGACAGAGCTGGAGTGAAAAGATATGTGTGGTGTTTGCCAGTAAGTGTGTTGAAGGAAAAGAAGAGGGGAGGACAAAAAGAGATGGGAAGGGTGGGGGCAGAGATTCCCCTGTGGCTGGGGAAAAATGAAATATTGGTGGAAAGAGACAGTGAGAGAAGGAAGTGTGACTGAGAAAGAGATGATGAGAGCAGTGTGGTATATGAAATTTGGGGAGAGAAAGAGGGGAGGGAACAGAAAACAAGAGCAGAGGTTGTGGGTGCAGATTTCTAGTGGTGCAGAGAAACAGGGAGGGGGAAAGAGTCCTATGAAGTACCATATTTTTTGCTCTATAAGACTCACTTTTTCCCTCCTAAAAAGTAAGGGGAAATGTGTGTGCGTCTTATGAAGCGAATGCAGGCTGCGCAGCTATCCCAGAAGCCAGAACAGCAAGAGGGATTGCTGCTTTCACTGTGCAGCAATCCCTCTTGCTGTTCTGGCTTCTGAGATTCAGAATATTTTTTTCTTGTTTTCCTCCTCCAAAAACTAGGTGCGTCTCATAGAGCAGAAAATACAGTATAGATTCATGGAATTGTAGAGCTGGAAGAGACCACGAGGGTCATCTACTGTCAAGCATCCCCAAACTCGGCCCTCCAGCCGAATTCCCATCATCCCTGACCACTGGTCCTGTTAGCTAGGGATGATGGGAGTTGTAGTCCCAAAACAGCTGGAGGGCTGAGTTTGGGGATGCCTGAGTCTAGTCCAACCCTCTGCAATGCAGGAATCCTGTCCACAGCTACCCCTGGGCTCGAACCACCAACCTTCTGGTTAACAGCCCAACGTGTTGACCCATTGCACCACGAGGAAGAGGGAGGGTTAGCAGTGAAAAGAGTTCAGGAAACAGGATGCACTATGAGAGCCCCTAAGAAAATGGAGGCTAACAGAAAAGGATAGAAACACACACAAAAATGCTCCTTCATGGTAAATATAGCCCCTTAACATTAGTAATAAATATAAGAGTGGCCCCCAAAATTATTTGGGTTTTGTAGCTCAGCCATATAGTGACAGCAAGATCCTTCAAGGAGAAAATAAAATTTAACATAGAACAATTTGCATTTTTATGTTCTGCTCAGAAACAGCTTCACCATCTTGATTTAGGCAATATATTTAAAAAAATAAATTGTCCAGTAGGACCTTAGAGACCAACTAAGTTTGTTATTGGTATAAGCTTTCATGTGCGAAGAAGTATGCGTGCACACGAAAACTTATACCAAGAACAAACTTAGTTGGTCTCTAAGGTGCTACTGGACAATTTTTTTAAATTTTTTATATATATTTCGACTGCATCAGACCAACACGGCTACCTACCTGAATCTTGATTTAGGTACAATAACTATTTTTCAACTGTGGAAACTGCAGGTGTTAATTCACTGAATAATCAATCTAAAGCTCCAGCTGATATATCAGTGAAATTGTAATCAATGGCATTCTGAGGACACTTTGTGGAGGGCAAGGGTATTTTGGTTCAAATATGCTACTATAATAGGGAATTTAAAAAGGGAAATAATTAAACACAGCCCTCCATCTAAGCACGAGCTTGCGCTCCTACTGATGTTTTGGTTCCATGCAAATCTCTTTAAATTGAGTTAGGAGACAAGATGAGTTTATCATATAAAACATCTTGAATATATTTATTGCCTCATTCCAATAGTTCTTTTATTATGAGAGGGAAAGATTGCAAGAAGGCCTTCAGTCACTAGGCACGGCTACAGATCATGCCCTGCTCATTAACTTCCTCGTAAGGCAAAGATGATCTCAGGCAGCCTCGCCATTTATTTCCTGGAGCCAAAGATGTCTACCTGACAACTCAGCATAGCTACACCCACTGTATAAACAAGTACAAAACCCACATGAGGTTTATTGCTGCAACAAGTGGACAAGGTTTCACAGGAAAATATCACAAGACAAGGCTGGCTGCAGAGCAGGGCACCATCCAAAATTTGGGGGAGGAGGCAGAACAACAGGCTATCCAGTCATAAATTACCAAGAAATAAGTTTTGCTAGAGAAGATAACAGGCAGGTTAGGAATACTAAAGGTTTATCTCAATTTTTTATTTTAAAAAAAAGCCATGACAACAGTCTGGGACTGCTTAAACTCAAACTGGCCTACAAAAGCGATCAGTCCTATCCTCGCTTCTTCCAATTTCGACTTAACTGCCATGAATTTAAGGACTGTCGGGAACTGCAGGAAGCCAGGCCTCCTGAAGGAAACTCGGAATTCCACAGAAACACACTGTCCAAGGTTCTCTTTCCAGTTAAATCAGTTTCAAGCTGGTTTCAATTTGCAGTGCAGATTTGACAGAACTATTTTAACCACACGCTCCCTCTGGGCTGCCCCCACGGCAGCGCCAGTGTGTACTGTAAACTCTGCCCGCATTATTTGTTAAATGTTATCAATATGGAGATGGACACTTTTTTACGCCGTATTTATATCTTTAATGCTGCTTTTATTGTTCTCGGGTTTTTTATTTATTTAAAAGTAACGGTTTTGTTTCTAGTGGAAAACCACCCTGTGAAGTTTATTATACGGCAGCCTATAAAAGGGCCAATCAAATAAATAAAGCAAAACAACTGACTGCAAGACAGGAGATTCCGACAAACTTCAGGAAAAACTCTGACAGCAAGAGCCGTTCAACAGTGGAATGGTATCCATCTTGAGGTTGTGGACTCTCCTTCCTTGAAGGTTTTTAAGGAGAGGTTGGATGGCCATCAGTCATGGATGCTTTAGCTGAGTTTCCTGCAACACAGAGGGTTGGACTCGATGACCCTCAGGGTATGGCTACCATATTTTTGTCAATGAATCCTGGGTTTTGTTTTGTTTTTAAAACTGAGTAGCAGCAGGACGCGGATGGCGCTGTGGGTTAAACCACAGAGCCTAGGACTTGCAGATCAGAAGGTCAGTGGTTCGAATCCCCGTGATGGGGTGAGCTCCCGTTGCTCGGTCCCTGCTCCTGCCCACCTAGCAGTTCGAAAGCACTTCAAAGTGCAAGTAGATAAATAGGTACCACTCCGGCGGGAAGGTAAACGGCGTTTCCATGCCCTGCTCTGGTTCACCAGAAGCGGCTTAGTCATGCTGGCCACATGACCTGGAAGCTGTACGCCGGCTCCCTCGGCCAATAAAGCAAGATGAGCGCTGCAACCACAGAGTTGGTCACGACTAGACCTAATGGTCAGGGGTCCCTTGACCTTTACCACCTTATAACCAGGATGGTTCACAGAATAAAATGAAAATATAAAACTGCAAGATACACCATCAAAATAAGAACAATCTAATAACCAGTGGTTGCATGGCTTACTTTCTACTTTCCACTTGCCAAATTAGAAAATATGGTCAGGGGTCCCTTTCTTTACCTTTTAACAACAGGGAGTCAGTAGTGGGGATGGTGAGGCAAAAGACCCTGGGCCCAAGCACACATGCATATTGTATAAAAGTGCAAAGCCCTTATTTTGCACCCAGTGAAACATAAATGTGCAGTTTTAAAAAAAAACTGGGCAACGACCCGTGACTCCCAAGCCTTCCCCAATCTCCTTCCCCCTTTGTTTTGACAGATCAGGGGAGGCCCAGGAGTCATGGGCGGGTGGCCATTGCTCGCTGCCGTGACACAGGAAAAATGGCGGGCGCCACGGCAGCGGGCAGCTCCTGAAGCCAGCCAGAGCCAACTGCGCTAACAAGCTGCTGAGGCTGCTGCTGCCACGTTTCCCAGGGACAGATTTGCAAATCTGGGGACACTCCAGGGACGCAATTTGTCCAGGGACAAATTTGCAAATACGGAGACGTCTGGTAACTCTACCTCAGGGTCCCTTCCAACTCTACAATTCTATGATTCTTACCTTGCGGTAAAAGCCTAAGAGGAAGATGGAAGCCCTTATCCTTCTCATTTCCTTACTTGAATCTTAACAACAACCGTTGAACTCTCCCCTTTACTGTGTGAGAAAGTCTGAGATTGAGAAGAGAGAATCTTAGGGTAGGTACTTGCAGTACAGTCCCAGCTATGTTTACTGGAAGTAAATCTCACTGCGTTTATAAGAGTGTACAGCCACCGTAAGCAAGCATCTAGAAAATAATTGATAATTGAGGCCACATGCTCAGTACAGACAAGTCCAACAGTCTGGGGAGAGGCGGGGAAGGGAAAGAAAAGAGGAAGGCTGGCTTCTTGCAATTGGCTACTGTAAAGCCTTTGCTCTCAGTGTAAATTGGCAATTCCCAATCGTTCCCAGGTTGGCAGAGACAGTTCTCAATTCTAGGCATCCTTCCCAGACCAGAAAGCATTTCCACAGATTCCAAATACTGGCGCAGAACACACATAGGAGGCAACGAAAGTACACCTTGATAGCAACAAAGCCATTATTTTTGCCCCCACGAGTCAGAAATATAACAGGCAAACTTGAGAAACGGAGGGAGGGAAAGGCAGTGTGTTCTGATCAATTTCTTTTTAGAATTTGCCTTCAATTCACCCCAAATACTATTCAGCAAATTTCACACACACACACACACACACACACAGAGAGAGAGAGAGAGAGAGAGAGAGAGAGAGAGAGAGAGAAATTGGGCAGAAATCTTTGGGAGGCAATTTTCAAACAGCCCTTGCTATTTACCAAGGGGTATTAGGTGATCACTGGCCATTTGGTTAGACTGCTGAAGTCACAGATCACAATAAGCAGGACTGCAAAGATAAAAGTCGCAGAAGCAAACACAGAAAACATAGGAAGTAAAAAAGAAAAGGTGTGAAACCTATTTTGAGCACCACTGCCACGCTGGAATTCAAAGTATTTAGACCTGAAGCTATTTCTTAGAAGTGAATAAATGATACTCGTGTCCTGGAATTTTAATGCAAATAGATCAAGTCTGTGTACTGATTTGAAGAAAGAGGTGTTCCAAGAAACATTGGGGTTCTGAGCCTAGGTTGCAGGATCCCCATCTCTACCAAGGTGCATCTGCATGTTTGCTATACAGCTTTTGGCGAATGCTGAAAACACAACTCTTTATCCTGGCCTTTGACGCCTGAGATTTGTGTTTTCAGGACACATTCCATCCCTGCGACTTGCCTTAACTGTTTTTAATTCTGAACCTGCTAGCAAAGGTTGGGTACTCAGTTTAATAGCAGCAATGTCAAAATGAGCAAAGTTGTGGCCCATCCAAGCAAACAACGTCCTAGTCAAGTCCTCAAGAGCTCCTATGTTTTGTGACTGCCATCAGGTAGCAAAACAAAAGATTTAACTGAATCCCCGGTAGGCAGGTAGCCATGCCTGTAAGGCGATTTGCCTTTGAAGGTGACAAGTTGTGCAAGGCTGCTTGGCCCTTGTACAAGTGATGCACTATTGTGCAAGGAATCAAAATGGGGAAGGGAACAAGCCACTTCTTTTCCTATTGGTGTAGACTCCCAGACTTTTGTTTTGCCTGAATGTTATAGGGGTTCCTGAGTCCAGTGCCTCTTTCCACCTTGGAGACTATGGCAGAGCCAGGAAGAACTCTTATAATATCACCATGAACTGAATGAGTGTGAGCCTTTGGCCGGGAGAAGGGAGGGAAAATGGAATTACTCCTGTTCTTACAATACATGGAAAGGAGACAGCAATAAGCTACGACATGTCCTTCTGAATAACCTCTGCAGTAGCTAATGCTGTTTGCTTAGGACAAGAGTGTAGCCTTATTTGGATAGAAGGGAGCATTCCTATTTGCAATAACTCAAGTTCTGCAGTTTGGGCCTGATATTAACTAAATGCTTCAAGGAAGGAGGAAAAACAGCACACCGGGAGAACTTGGGTAGAATCACTGAGCTGTTAAGCAGGCAGAGTGCAAAACCAAGACATACTTTTTCCAAGTCTCTGTGAGTCTGAAGACAGCCAAACAAGAGCTAGCACTTGCACCTTTGCCGTTATCAGAGCATGTGAAGTGTGAAAGGAACAAACAAATCAGCTGGTCCATCTCCAAACCTTGCATTTCTTGCCCAAACTTTGCAGTCAAATCATTAAGATTTTGCAAAAGGATGGCTTCTGCAAGTCTCAGTGTTGCAGATACTCAGTGTTGCAGACAAGGGTGTGTCTGCATGTCTAAAAGTGCAGTTTCATCTTTCAGTACTGCAATTATTTAACAATGAGGGCAGATTCCCCCTATTTCAGATGAGATCAGGTTCCTCTAAAACAGCCTCCAAAAACCTTGGGTCCCCAGATGCTGTTAAACTACGGCCTTTATCATACCCAGCCAATGGCCAAATGTGATGAGGAGTTAGAGTCCAACATGGCAGCTCTGAAGAGAGAGAGCAAGTTAGAGATCTGCTCTTCGGGCTTGGGCTCAGAAGCTACACATCAAGAGCAGTACATCTGTCCTGAAAGTTGCCCTACATCCTAGTACAGCCATACCTCACGTTACGTCCGCTTCATGTTACGTTCTTTCAGGTTACGTCCCGTGGCGACCCGGAAGTACCAGAAAGGGTTACTTCCAGGTTTCGCCGCTTGCGCATGCGCAAAATGACGTTATGCGCATGCGCAGAAGTGGCGAATCGCAACCCGTGCGTACGCTGACGCGCCACTGCAGGTTGCGCTCTTTTCATGTTGCGAACAGGCCTCCGGAACAGATCCCATTCGCAACCAGAGGTACCACTGTAGAGTCCTCCCCCAGCTCTCTGATATGGTTTGATTGGACTACACACAGAACTGATCCAATTTATTGTACCTTAGAAGTTTGCAGGGCTGATTTACCTCTTGCCGTATGCAATGGGCTCTGCTAGGAACCTGTAACCTATCCCCAAAACTTAAGGTAAGACTGTAGAAGCAGTTGGGGAAATAAATGGTTCAGCTTTCTGTCATGCCTTTGAAGAAATGGCACACCTAATAACTCCAAGAGTCACCAATACATGGCTCAGGAGATTTTAGGAAAGAGGGAAGCTAAAGGAAACTGAGAGGCTGTGTCCCAGGGAGGCTGAATAAGAGAGAGATTATATCTGAAGGGACCTGCCTGGTCAGGGAACAGGGCATGCAAAACAGAGAGATACAAGGAGCTGGAGCAAAGAATGTGCAGAATCAAGATCACACATACAAGGAAGGAAACAGAAGAAATACACAAGGACTGCATATATATATATATATATATATATATATATATATATATATATATGGAGAAGGATGTGCTATAATATGATTAGTGAACCAGCCACCCAGAGTGGATTCAGGCATTAATTTCATTAGTATGGTTCCTTGATGTGTCAGAGTATAGACGGGTCATTAGGTTTGTATGTTTTTCAGACCACCTTAGCCCTCCATATATATTTAGTTCTTGCCAGTTTTACTGACCTGCTGATAGCTGCAAATTAAAAAGTGTCTCCCCGATGTAATACCTGCAATGGTACCTTGAAAATAAACCCCGAAACATGTGCATTCGCCTGCTTGCTTATACATATCTGTCATTTGCTTGACAAAAAGGTGGGGTCGTTTTCTCTTTTATGCCACAAATTTCTCTGCCAGATCACCTCAAGATTTATTTATTTTTTACTTACTATGGTGACCAGGCAAGTTATGATATCTGTATATTCATGACCCCATGGACCAGAGCACGCCAGGCACTCGTGTCTTCAAAAATCCCTGTAGAAACCACCCTCCCCATTTTTGTGTGGTTAGTCTGCCATGAGTAAAATTGGCACGGAAATGTGGGCATAACACAGAGCTAACGTGAGATATCTAAATTGGCAAGGGGCATTGTTTTCACCTGAAACACATTTCATGGGGTAGTTTCATTGACTTGAAAGCAGAAAACGCATGTTGCCTTCTAGGGTAGGTGCAGACTATAAAATTGCATAAGTGACCGAACCAATCAGGCTTCGGAAAAAGCTCAGTGATTAAGACTGTGTGTTGCTTAAGTAAGATTCTATTAATCAGAAATCTAATAGGGGTCTTTTAATTAAGGCACACTTGCAAAATGTTCTAGTAGTTAGCTCCTTGTTGTTTTGGACTTTTAGAGACACACACACACACACACACACACACACACAAAATAAATAAATAAATCTATTTTAAATTTTATCTGCTGCTTGCTTCCAATGATCACCTCCAAGTTTTTACATCATGAACAAGTCCTTCTACATTTCTTACATCTGGTTCACAGTACTAAATACCTCCTTCTTACAGCAACCCAGTAGGGTTGCCATATTTCAAAAAGCGAAAATCAGGACACAAACATTGTTGAGGGGGAGTTGTGGAGCTTTTTTTGTTTTTAGTTTTTAGTTTAGTTTTTGAGTAATTTCAGGAAATTTGCCAAAATCTACACTTCCAACATGGGTTGCCATTTCCCGGACATTCCAGCGGTTTCCACCCAGACACAATTTGTGACGGCAAAGTCCAGGAAATTCTGGATGTATAACAACCCTACAGCCCAGTAAACACAAGTCTGTATTATCCCAATATAAGACGTATTTAGACTCACTGAAAGCATTAGTATGGCAATACTTTCATATGCGCCTTTCCCAATAAGGTCGTCTGTGGGGACCCCGAGGGTCATCTAGTCCAACCCTCTGCAATGCCGGAATCTCAACTCAAACATCCAAGGCAGATGGCCATCCAGCTGAGCCCCAGAGCACCTTCATGGGTTGGGCCCGGCTTTGGGGCTAAAACTAAAGAGAGGCTTCTGGACCGGGCCCCCTGCCCCCCCCAGCAGAATTCCATCCATTATATTTTATCTACACAATCAAAATGAATTTCAGGAACCAAAAAGTCCTATTGAAAAAAATGGCTTTTGAGACGTCTGACCCCCAAAATGACAACTAGGCATTCCGTTTTGGCCACCGCAACCCTAGTTTAATATTTTCCTTTGGATTATAACCCAGATTTTCTCCAGAGCTTATAAAGCTGATAACTTGCTTCTGTTCTATATAAAACAGCTACTGATAAAAAGAGCCACATTTTCCCTTCTAAGAACAACAAACTTCTGCTTACGCCGCCTCCATCACTGCAAAACCTTGTTCCATATTTGCAACTATTTATACCACACCTCTCATCATCAGAAACTCCAGAGCCTTGACACTTTGGGTTAGGTTGGAAAAGAAATCTGATAATAAATGAGGGCAGAGTAAAATAGTCTTTGAAAAGAGCACAAAAGAAGATCTGAGAGATGTAAAAGTTAAAAAGTATAGAGAATAGAGAGCAATGCAGAGCTGCTGATTTGTAGGAAAATGCAAATCCTAGGAGACCACCACCAGAATCTACAGACTGTAAATTTGAAACCAAACACATGCATACTTTTTCACACAATTCACAAGACAATTAACCTGTGCATATAATTGCAGTGGGAAACTGTGAATGCGAACAGAAGAGATGGTAAAGAGGTTCCTAAGGTGACTATGAGCCAGAATGCTCAGGGACCACCATCTCATTATTTAGGTGTTCCCAGCCATGTATTATCAAATAAAAGAAGAAGAATTAAAAAAAGACACTTCCACATTTGTCACCCATTTTTCTCAGATCACGATCAAGTTGCAAGAAGGGAGATTCCGACCAAATGCCAGGAAGAGCTTTCAGACAGTTAAGAGCTGGTTTGACAGTGGAAAGGTCTCCCTCAGGATGTGATGGGCTCTCCTTCAGTGGAGGTTTTTAAGTAGAGGTTAATTCCATGTCCATCTGTCATGGATGCTTTAAGTTCAAATTCCTGCACTGCAGAAGGCTAGACTCGACCCTCAGGGTCTCTTCCAACTCTATAATTCTATAATAATGAGCAGGGCTCAGCAAACTTTTTCAGCAGGGGGCCAGTCCACTGTCCCTCAGACCTTGTGGGGGGGGGGCGGACTATATTTTTTTTTGGGGGGGGAGAATTTCTATGCCCCACCAATAACCCAGAAATGCATTTTAAATAAGAGCACACATTCTACTCATGTAAAAACACCAGGCAGGCCTCATAAATAACCCAGAGATGCATTAAAATAAAAGGACACATTCTACTCATGTAAAAACACACTGATTCCCGGACCGTCCGCGGGCGGGATTGAGAAGGCGATTGGGCCGGATCCAGCCCTCAGGCCTTAGTTTGCCTACCCAGGATAATGAGGGATAGGATCACATGCTAGATATCAGAGGAGAAGTTCCTCACCACCAAGCCCAGAACTGACAGTTAGCAGTCATGACCCATCAAATTAATGGGATATCCTCCAAATGTGTTTTATGGTCTGTTCGATGATTGACAACACACACACACACCAGGCATTTCCTGGTTTCTTGAGCTTCTTTTGGGTCTCCATTTATGGTTGACAGGCTCTACTCAGCTTGGAAGATGCAAATTCTTCCTTGTAGGGTGGAAAAAAAACCCTGTTGTCTGACACTTTGAAGGAAAATACATCAACAGTGGTTAGGGCAATGCAATGGCTTCTCAGAACAGGACAAGTTGTTCTCGCTCTTGCACACACAGAGCAGCCAACAAGTCAGAAAAGCCTAATTTCTGTCCAGGCAAATGGAGCTATTAAGTATCTGAAACTTGACTTTCTATATAGTCAATTTTTTTTTCTCCCCTGCTGAAGGCAGCAAACATACCATCTGGCCAAGACAGCACACAAAAGGGCCAGCTATTATGCCTTATATTCAAACAAAGCATTTCCTGGACACCCCCCTCCCCCCCCCATCTCTAAAAGCCAAATCATTTGGGCCAGGAGCCAGATATTGCACTTTATAGTGTGTTAGTACTACTGAACTTTGTTCGCATCCCTTTCCTCTTTGGGGAAAGCCTTCCAATTTGCTTTTCTGAAACCAAGCAGCTGTCTGTATGGGCGAGTATGGGGGGGGGATTAAAGTGGAGATCGCCTTTCTAGAAGCACAAAGAAGGAACCCTGAAGGCCTGCAGTAATTCAAACCAGAAACCCACACCTCTGAGGCATTCTTAAATAATATTCGTGTAATCATTTTCACTTCATACTTTGGAGGTACAACGTGATGAACAGTGAGGTCTTCTTCAACAATCCCTTCAAGTAAATCCACCAAAAAAAACCCCCAATTCTAGTCCCAAATGTAAGTAACTATGCAACCTTTAAAAGACATTTGAAGGCAGCCCTGTATTTGGAAGGTTTTAAAAATGTATGATGTTTTATTATGTTTCTATATATGTTGGAAGTCGCCGAGAATGGCTGGGGCAACCCAGTCAGATAGATAGATAGATAGATAGATAGATAGATAGATAGATAGATAGATAGATAGACAGACAGATATTATAATAATAATAATAATAGTAATAATAATAATAATAATAATAATAATAATATAGGATGTCCTTATTTTAACCAGAGAAATATTGAAGAGTATGTGAAAACAAATTCCTGCACAGAAAACATGCTCAGAGTTCCCTAAATTCTATGAGCATGTCCCTCTGCCACCTCACTCAAGACACTATTCTGCACCCCTTTCTGACTAGCAGATCTCGGGGTCATAGCAGAAAAGAAAAGCAGATCCCACAACACTGACGGCCAATCGCCTTCAAAAGCTGAAACCAGAAATGTCGCGAGTAAAATATCTTATAATAATTTCAAAACAGCCTCCAAGTATAATAAAAAAGAACCTTATTTTCTCTCCAGCAAGACTGACAACAATAGAGTGCAGAGCTTCCCTTGCGAGGTTGATCCATAACGGAGGGGCCAGCACCAAGAGTACCCTGCCCTGTGCACTCACAGAGATACAACTACTCTAATTGAGGGCACACGGGTCAAGCTATCATCCCCCAGTCAGAGTGCTAAGGGAAGATTATGATGTTCTCCACCTCCTCTCAGCATAATGGATACTTCATATGAAAGCAATTGCTCTCACTCATGTGTAACCTCATGGCGGCCAGGATTAATCCCCTATAAATCAAAGTTACTAGATTTGGTAAAGGCTGAGTATGAGGATGTTAGCATTGAGGGTGGGACTTGAAAATATCCAAAGTAAAAAGCTACACTTCCCAATTTGAATAACGAGAGCTCGCGCATGCAAAGGAAAGACCTGACTTCCGCCATCCACGCCTTAATTAAAAGCCAAATTAGATCAGTGCAATGTGCTGTACATGGATTCGTCTTGGAAGTCTTGTCCTGAAACTCCGGTTGGCTCAAAATGCAGCAGCAAGGCTGCTGATTGGTACCAGAGAACACAGCTTGCCAACCTGCCAATTTGTTTCTGGGCACAATTCTAGGTGCTGGTTTGGATCCACAAAATCGTAAATGAGCTGGGTTGCCTGCTCCCATACAAACCTGTCTTAACGATCAAGATCTCTTCTGAGATTGCTCCAGAGATCAGCCACAGCATCTCACCTCTGGAAACGCCTTCCATTTTTCAGTTTTTAAGCAACAGGAAAACATTGTTTATTATCATCATCATCATCATCATCATCATCATTACCACTGGTTTTTAATGCACCTTGATTTGAATGATAAATTATTTTTATCTACTGTTTTAAAATTTGTTTTACATTGTAAATTTATTACTAGCCCACTACTCCCCCAACACACTTGTATTAGTCATTTGAGACCACATTTCTAAAAATAAACATGTTTAGGGTACTCTCATTTTGACTCAAGAAAATCACCATTTTATAGTTCAAATTGCGGGGGGGAGGATACAGCAAATGGACAAAAGTACAGATTCATAAAATGTTTAGGGGTATGCGTACCCCTGCATCCCCCCCAGAAAAAACACTGTAGGTGTGTGGGGAAATTATATATATATATGCTTATTTGACTGTGTGGATAGGATTCTAACTTGCTATTCACTCAACCTAACTGTGGAGTCCAAAGAGAATTTCAGCCTTGGGAGATAAAAGCTATCACCCAGAGAAACACTGGTACAAAACATTTTGTTGGATGGAAAGGAACCATGAATGCCTCTATATGGACTTAATAGTTTTCTTCCAAATAAAGCAACCTGGTGTATAAAGTTCTTATCATTTCCAAAAAAACCTAGTCTCTTTCAAAACATTCCAGCAATGATGACTTCAGATCTATGACAGATTTGACTTTCCTTGTTATCTCCATCCTGTTTAGAGCATACTCTATATTAGAGTGCATTCCGGGAAACGTAACAGCAGAAATAGGTCAACCATTAACCAAATGAAACGGGTTGCTGCTCTACAGATGATGCCCTTCGAAAAGTTGCTTCACAGACTAGCTCTTTAGAATGCATCCCTCATCATGGCTGAAGTTCATGGCTTCCATGGATTTTCTTTAATGCTGCTTGGGTTCATCTGAAGTTACAAGACTTCCAGGACATGCCAGCGTAAAACAGCAAGGTCAGAAGATAGGAGAGACAAGACTCCCCCATGTCAGCAATACAAAAAGAACGGCCAATTCATCAATCTTATCGCCATGGTTCCCTGTGGTTAATATGCATGGGGAGATGGTGAACATGGTTTTCCCAATTTCATCTTTAAAATATTCAGCCGATTCTTTTTTCGTTATTTTTCAGACATCATTTGTGGGATGAAGCTTGCTAGTTTCCATTATCACTTCTCAAAAGTGTGGGGGACGGGACCCAACCTCCAATAATTATCTCCATCTTTGATAGGTTCCTATATTCAGGGTCTAGAGTGGGGAAAGTTACCATCAAGAGCTCTACAATCATTTATATCAGACCTGGGTGTCTTTGGAATAATTTCTTATCCCTTTTTCTTCTTTTTGCATTCCAGGGATCACTGGTAAACTGTCTTATAATAAGAGGTGTTTTTTTCTTACTCCTGTTTTACCACAAAGACTACATCTCAAGACTTCTTGGTCATTCTGAAACCAAACGTAACCCCCACCAGATTCCAAAATTTAATTTTAAACTGTCAGAAGAATTAAATGTTTTTTAAAAGAGTGGGAAGACATGGTCTAAAAAGTTCAGAGTTGGCATGGCCTCTGAATACCAGTCAGTGAACAAGAACATTTAGGGAACAACACACATTATTATTTTTTATTTGCACTTTTCCCCATCTCTCTTTTTCCACTTGATTTCCTATAACTGAAATTCTTTCAATGAAATATTAATCATAATAATATAACATCCAGGGAGGGCCATTCTTCTGATTTCAGGCTTCTCTGAAGTATCTTGGTTGGCCACTTTGGGGAACAAGATGATGGACGAGATAGGTCTCTGGTCTTCTCCTGCAACAGGGCTCTCCTTTAGGGCATTTATATTTTCTATTTCAGGCTGAGTGCCGGTGTTAATGAATACAGCGATCTCTTGAATATGGTAGAAGGCTGATCTGGGCTTTAAAACTGTGTATCTGCCTGGTTATACCAAACACACACACGCATAAATACATGTTTTGCCCTGCCCCTGCAACACTTCTACTTTCACAGTGGAATAGGAGGAAATAGATGAATCCAGTGTTCAAAATTAAGCCAGGTGCGTTTTGTGACTGGCGTGGGTCCAACTGTGACCACACTGAGATCTCTGCCAGGCTGGCAACTGGGGAAAGCCAAATGTCACTTAGAGAAGGATCGGAAATATTTTCTTTGAAGCTTGAATTAGTTTTATTCTGGATTATTTTCTTTAATTTCTTAATGTGTTGCAAACGGCTTTGAGATTTGGTCTTTAAAATATAAAGCGGTATGGAAATAAATAAATAAATAAATAAATAAATAAAAAATAATCCCATGGGTTGGGGTGAACGGTGCCTAGACATTCCATTATGGCGACCGCACCCCAGGTTTAAGGTGCCATTTGGCGATTAGATAATGTATCTTGAGTTTCTAACACTGGGTGAATCAATTATACATTTGTACAGTAGAGCAAAGGATTATATATCACTCGTTTGCATTTACAGATATGCTTCACATCTTCCTGATCCAAATGCGACAGTCTTAACCATCGCACCATTACCGTTATGTCTTAAAAGATGTATATTCATAATAGGAACAGCCACAAAATGTTTGTATCTGTGTTTCGCTGTGATTGTTTGCTACCTTTGCAGAGATGTGGGATATTCTTTTCCAGCTTTTCTAATAACCTCTAAGCTAGAGTCAAATGCTGGACTCTGCACCAATACCAATACCATGAATTTTTAAGCCTTGAAATTTATGCAGAGTGGCAGGTCTCCAGTGCAGGCCCATGGATTAGACACAAGGGTGGAGAGTTTGTTCTTCCAGAAATGGAAAGCGAAACCCAACCTCTACATTTGGGCATAGTTGGTTTTCTTTGCTTGAAGAACACCTCCTTGCTTTGAAAATAAAATAAAAAACGATGCCCTGGGTCAGAACTGAAATGTCTCTCAGGCAATAATACATTAGTCTCCTACTAAATAATTATTAAGCACAAACGCAGAAGTTATAGAACCCCTGCCCAGACCAATGGGCAAAGCATGTCTAATATGAATCAAATATGAAAGACTGAAAGAGAGCTAGACTTTAAAGGCTGAGAGCGAAAATCTATTGCTGAAGCTAAGCAAATTTAGGTTTTTATGACTCAAGAGTGTGACCTGTGTACCAATTCACTAGGTGGGATTCAGCAAGCCACAGCTCCATTGTGGGAATAATCAGTACTATTTTTCAAAAAAAAAAAAAAAAAAAAAAAAAAGAGGCGCCAGAACTCTCCATGAACACCTCCCTCGTTCTCTTATAATGTCAATGGTGCCCAGCTGAGAAATGCTGGAACTGAGTTCCAGCGAGTTCCAGCTGGGGGGGGGAAAGCCCTGGGGATAATAATCTTTGTCTATTTTATTGTGTGAATGCATTGATTACTGAGATTTAGAAAATTTGTGTTATTTTTTGGTGTGTTATAAATGTATATACCAAACAAACACAACTGGTAAAATGTCATGGGTACGACGACCCTAATATTAGCATAAAGAACAAACAGGACTAGTAAAATATAGTCAAGAGTATTAAAAACCACCATATGCCTGGAAAAACATAAATGGCTTAACTTGACCCCCCCCCAAAAAAAAACTTGCAGTGCAGCCATCTCTGGGGAGGGAATTTCACAAACATGGCACCCCCCTAGAAAAGCCCCTTTCCCTTGTTACCATCCACATCACCTCACCCAGCAGGGAAAACTGTAGCCATAACCCTCAATGGTCAGTGTGACATTATCAACAGGTTGGCTACCACCTCCTTGGTCAGTTAAACCACCCATTCACAGCAGCTCCATCTTTTCTTATCTGAACTTCAGTTGATTAGCTCTCATCCAACCCATTGTTGACTCCACATACCCATTCACCACCACCACTGCAACATCCATATCAGTTAAAAATAATAAATCAAGTTGGGTGTCATCGGCACTATCAATGGCGCCGCACTCCAAATGGCTCGCCCAAACATCCCCAGTGGTTTCATGTAGATGTTAAGTAACATGTGGGAGCAGAACAGGATTCTGTGGCTCCAACAGCATGGGGTCCAGTGGTAGCAGAAGTCCCCGCGACCCATTTTCAGCATTCAGTCTGTCATGAAATGAAACCACAGCTGATTCCCACCTGAGACATAGGGTCCAAAAGGTTATTAAAAGCTGCTGAAAGGTCCAAGATGATCATTAGGGTCAGATTCCCCTTGTCTCCTTTCCTCCAAGTCCATCATGGTTTCAGCACTAAACCCCATTCATATCATTCACGTAATCCAAAATGTCTGGAGCTGATCCGCAACCACCCACTCAAGTACTGTGTTCAAAAAGGGAATGTTTACAAATGGCTGGTGCCTGAGAAAATTCTCAAGTCCAATGAAGACCTTTTAGGAGCAGCATAACATTCGTCAAGATGGTTTGGGCCACACACTCTCTCAGTAACACATCCTAGATTCAACCAGTACGAGCCAAGAAAGGCAAGAATTGAACAATCAGATGGTCAATATCCAAGCAACAGCAAAAATAAGGTCTTCTGGTCCCATTTGTGCTGCATCTTGTGACTCATTTTGAATACCCTAAAAGGTATAACTATGCTGATATTTGTTTTTATTATGCTATTAATTATATATTGTTCTCCCTCTGTTGCTTCATGTTTTGGGGGGTTTAAACAGGGGGACTAATAACATTATTAAAGAGACTGATGACCTTAGAAAGATTTCCTAGCCTACCTCCCTCTTTATGCTGTTCATTAGCTCTTGAAAAAGAAGTGGCCATTCATCTGCTACATAAGGGGAGTTAATACAGAATAGTGTTGAAAGTCATAAGGGACCCATTAGTAGTATCACTTTGCTTAGGGACTGTGGGTATATTAGTCCTCAGCAAGAGGGAGGAGGGAAAGACCCAGAGAAGTTGTTATCTTCCTGAAAAACGGGAAAGCACAATGTTTTACTACATTTGTCCCTACTGGCATGATGCGCCCATAAATAGCTCAAGGTACAGAAGCTTCTGCAAGTGCAGAGAGAGAGAAACACGGTGATAATGTCTGCTGTTGTGCGGCCCTAAAGCCAAAGTGACTCGCAAGGCATGTGACTAAAATGGAATGTATGAGGATATTAATCTTAAGTCTTATGATGACTGCAAAACAATGGACACTGGGTCCTTATGTGAAGATTGCTACTTCCTTTTGGCCAACATGCCCTATTAGCTAATTGATATCTTCCCCAGCCACCCTTAGTCATTAATAATTAGCTAATTAGCTAAATTTACAAGCTCTTTGCAGTCATGGGAAGCATATCCACAGTAAAGCCACAATTGTTTATGTGTCTTCCCTCCATGAAGTGATGCACACATGGGACATCTCTCATTCTGTCCTCCAGTAACCCTGTAAGGTACATTAGGCAGACAAAGTGAACGGCTATATAATGACCCAGTGAATTTCATGGCCAAGTAAGTGGCCACTGGAACCCCATGTTCTTTATCTCTAAAACCCAACACTTGATCCACACCACATGTCAGTAGTTGAGCCTGCAGAAGATTCTGATCCCGGAACCTGAAGTATGCTAGGCAGCCTATATTACCACTACCCTTTAAGCTCAGCCCAGAGGAAACTACTTAGAAAACCAGCCAGACTTTTAAATAAGTCTCTTGAAAAACAATAGACCAGAACAGTTCACGTGGAAAGGTCCAACACCTACAAAACTTTTGAAATCAAAACTTGCTATCTAGGTGAAATCAAAACTTGCTATCTGGTGAAGGGGGCAACTCAATTGCTATTGCTCCTTGTTCTTGCCCAGGATCTACCTCACCACACCCAGCTTGGGTCCATTCCTAGTCAGTGTTCGAAATGAGCCAAGCACATTTTGCACCTAGCTATCGGCCAAGATGGTGCCTGACATCTCCTCCATCTGGAGGGGCATGCCTGGAGATCATTAGATCTGGACTGTTTTCACACATTAATACCATGTCCTATAGAATTCTATCACATATATATACTGTACTATCGGAATGAATTTCTGGAACCAAAATGAAAAAGTGGTAGGAATAGACCACTCTAGACGTGGACTGTCCCTGGATCAAGTGACTTTTCTTCTTTATGCTCCCAAAGCTCTTAACCTGGCTCAAGGGTGTCATCTGAACTAGCCAGATGTTTAACTGAGAATCAATCACAGTCAGTTCATCATTTGAAAAATATGACTTCAGAGCCATCTTACCCAAAAATGACAATTAGACATTCCGTTTTGGCACCATTTGGCACCTTGTTTATATATCTGAATTTCTAACACTGTTCCTACTCCCAGACATGCCAGGAACCATATTTACCAGCACTATGGTCAATGGGAAATCAAAGTGTTACTCAATTGGTCTTTGTCAAAGAAACTCTGCTTTGTATATTGCAATCATGGATAGAAAGATGAGACAACAGTCACATGAAGTGGACTGTCTTTCAATATTATCCTTTCAATTCCCCAGCAACCTGTTTCAGCAGTTCTCCAGAATATCTGCAAGGCAAGAGTTGAGCCCCATCCATCAGAAGTTGGCCTCTACTACTAACTTCTCCTGCCAAGCCCTGCATCTATGAATGGAAGTAACCCAACTGGCCTTGAGCTACTCATTTCAACGGGTCTCTGCACAGAAGATCCTGGTGATCTGCGCCCACAGACTGCAATTCCCAATCAACCAATAACACAGAGAAGGGTAAACATGAGCAATGTATTCAGAAACCTATCTGCATGGTGAAGGAAAAAAACCAACACTGATTAAAAGCATTTCTATGATATAACGAACTGGAGAGGAATGCAGGCAGAAAAAAGGAGGGACTGTGTTAGCTCTTCACTATGCAGTGAAGGTACCTTTTAACGAGAAAGCCTGAAACCCAAGATTAGTGAGTTGCACCCATCCCCAACGGCTAACTTCAGCTTCATTCAGTGTGAGAATCTGGACGTGAATGTAAACGAAGGTGCCCACTCTTGCAATGTCATTGGCACCAATGTAGGAAGAGTTTGTGTGAGGTGACCAGCCACCAATCTCACTGTAACTAAATGTAAACCTTGAACAGTCAGGCAGATTAGATAAAAACGCACGTCCTAAATCACTTTAAAAAAAAAAAAACCTTCTTGCAGAAGCTAGTGGAAAGTGAGCGAGATAAGGTTCCAGCTACACAACTCTTGTTTCATGTGTACCTTCCCATCCCATGTGCTTCTGGGAAATGCAGATTACACCTCACGACTAAGACCTCATTTGAATCGAGTCACGCCATTAAAATGACATCTAAGAAAGGTATCTATTTGCAGGCTACAAATCCTGCTGGATAGGCAACAGAAAATCAAGAAGGATGTTCTGTACTCATAACTGAGTAAAACACTCGAACGCTTCAAGCTGTAGCTGTATTTATTATTAATTATTATTATTATTATTAGCCAATTTTCAAATGCACTTGACGAAGAAACCAACAGCCATACAGGTCACTAAATTCTGACCTTGCAGATCTCCCCATGAGCATTTAGGAATTTCCTTTATGAGAGGTCCTCTAACATGTCCCATTTTTTTTCCCTTCCAGGGTTTCTCTTAATTGCCAACACAAAACCTACTGGTGGCACTCCTAATTAAACGGCATGGTTTTATACAGAAGGAAGAAAAGGGCCACCTAATCTATAGGACCTTCCTGTTTAAGAGACAACCACGATAGCGTTCTACAGTTACGTAGCAATTACATAATTGCATGGTCTATCCCGTATCATTTGCAGTATTCTGTACCCTTCTCCACTTAACAGCTACAGCACAATGTTCTCAGATGATTGCGGCTACTGAACAAAACAGCCTCTGGGCTGAAGACAAAGGGATCTGCATGTGACAATGGAGCTTCATCAGAAGCTTAGGACTTTTCACATGACTGAATGCTTCCTTTTCTCCAGATCTGTGAAACCCTCCCCTTCCCAGCCTCCCTTATACAATGCTTTTGGAATATCCTTCAATCGCTTCAGGAGAAATTAAAAGGCAGGTTTGTGGGGGGAGAGGGGAGGGAGGGGGCTGAAGCCAAGAAATCCTGCTGGGTTGAACTTTTCAGATGACAACACACAAAGGTGCTGCTTTATTGCAGAATGGGAAGGCTGCAGTATAAAGGACAAGATGTGGAGCGTTGAGGGGCGGTGGGGGAGAGAGAGGGAAATCTATTTAGACTTCCTGCACTGGCATGAAATGGCTGCTTCTCTTCTTAGTGCCAGCTCCAATGCTTCATGTTGACATTACACATCCTGTGCTGGAGATCCACCCCCATGCTGCTGCTTGCCCAACAGAATTATCTCCTGCGTCACAGCAGTGGCAACAGATCTGCTGGCTCTGCAGATCTGAGAGGCACCATTTCAAAGCTCTCTTAATGCAAGCAGCAACTGGACACACATTTACCAGATACTCTAGTCTGGGTGAGTCTGTGGGCCACTCTTAGCAAAACATTACTCGGCCTAACCTTCTGCTATCCAGATGGTCTCGCTTCCCTCTTGGGATCAGACCCATTAAACTTTATTTCATTACAGCCAAAAAATAAAACTACACACCCAGCCACAACTCTGGTCCTAACACAGGAGTCGTGTGCAGCAGTGCGCCTGGTGTGTCTCCAACAGGGCTGCTGAGATGACCATGATCTAAAGAATAATTGGAAACCATAATTCACACACCAACAGAGAACAGAAATCTTCTGGAGAGAGGGAGGGAAACTGAAATGATCTGCTGGTTTAGGTACTCTGAAAACAGAAGCAGCATAGATGCCTACTTGTATTCTGAACAATCACATAGTTCTCCCTTCATAAGGTCCCGGTTGCATTTCCCCCCTCATTGATTCATTCAGTTATTTTAATTGCCGACTGCAGCAATAGTCCTTAAATTCAAAACGACGTGTTTACAAAGGACCTTTGTGGTATTCCCTTGCTATTAGACTCATCAATATAAACAAGGGTGATGAAAGAAGAGAAGCTGGTTGAGTATGGATGAAGGAAGGAGAGAAAATGAGCCATCTTATAGTACCCTCACTGCTGTAATACACATCAACTCCCATCAGCTACATTAAGTTCAACCAAAAACTCATGCTCTCCAAGCAATCACCTACATTAAAATGAAATCACCAAGCACAGTCCATCCCCACTCAAAAAATTACAAGATCTAGATATACTTCTGCACAAAGATCAGAACATCAAACTCTAGGCGTTCATCTGTACTACATATTTATTTCAGATTTATTTTTATTCCACAGCTTCCCCAGTGAGTAGGGGATCGAAGATTTGAAGTTTGAATTATTTATTTATATTAGATGACTGGTATAAGTCAATGAAAGTACCATACCTGGAGGAGTTAGGCAAAAATCCAGAACTAAACTCATGTTCCATTGGACTCCAGTGATCTACATACAGGCTCCCTCAAGATCTAACCATTATTTTCTTCCTACTGCCACTATGCTAAGATAGCTGAACTTAACAAAAGTTTTGTAAATCTAGATTTATGCTCTTCCACGCTGATGCCAAAAGGAAACAGGAAGCAAATTACCAAACAAAACAAAGCGCTAAGCCACTGGAAACTGCAACCCACGCTAGCAACCATAGATCCCATGTTTAATTTGTTTGAGGCGGGACTTCTGTTGGGAATGGGAATTCACACTACTTCCAGTACAGGCCAGTTCACTAAGAAGACTCCATAACGCCTCTTTTGTCTCCCTTACTGTTGAAAAACGTACTTCACAAGCTTCCTCACGACTGGGGCTTTTCTTTCTCCCGCTTTTAATTTTGTTACTCTGAAAAGTACTGTGCCCATTGGTGGAGCGACACAAATGACGAGGATGCAAAAATATGCAAACTGCCTTTCCCCATCATCAAATTACTTCACTGGAGACAATAAGCAGCCTGTTGCATATTTTTTAAAACTACCATAAGATGAGGCATTGTAGACTTTACCTTCGTCTGTCTTTCTTTCCTGAAGAGTTGGAATTTGGCTTTACAAACCCTTGATCAAGATGTTATATCTCACCTTCAAAACCTGAAGCGCATGTACACACATACACACACACACACACACACACACACACACACACACAGAGGCAACCCATGTCTGTATATGGAAACAGAACCTCCAAAGTACCATTGCATGATCTGAAACATCATCCACCATGCTAAAAATAGTCAACCCACCCCTTGAAGTCTCAAGAGACCATCTGATATTGCAGGATAGCATTAGCTAAGTAGACATGAACGCTTAAAATAAACATCTCCACGGTGAAGACCAGAAGGCTGTCACACCCTTATTTTGCCCTCTGTGAAGTGGCTTGATAGCTATACCTGAAGGAACATCCAGAAAGCTATTTTAGCTCAAGAACAGCAAACGCCCAACTTCTTTTTTTTTATAATATGCGGTAGAGATTAAGAACAACTAGGGTAGGGTTGTCATATTTTTCTTAAGACATGGGCTACTGGCTTCTGAGAGTTAAATGAGAGAAGGTTTACAGCCACTGTTGAAATGAGATACCACGGATGTTCCTACTGAGATTCCATTTGCTCAAGGGAATTTTTTTCTCCTGTTACTATTAACACAGGGTCAACTTGACGAAGCTGGTTGGGCAGCCATATCCAGGGATGAAGAGCAGAAATACTTCTTTTTAAAAAAAAGAATCAAAAGCTTCTTTTAAGTTTTGGAATTCAATTGTGAAGATGATGATTAGGGTGACTTTAAGGAGGGGTAGAAACATTCATGGAGGACACGGTATCAATGGCTAGTAAGCTATGACTGCTATATAGAATTTCCATATGCAGAGGAAGTATCTCTTTACATAGCTGATGGGACAAGCAGAGGCAGATGTAGTCCATCACCTCCATGCTCAGCTTATTAAGCTTCCCGAGGAATCTAGCTGTCTATAGGTATCATCACTACTATTCTTATTAATTCTGCTCAAACTGTGCAGCTGTCTCTCTGTGTGTAGAGTAAAGCCAGCTTCAAACCATGGTTCAATATCCTGGCTTGTTCCGCCGCTGGCAAGTATAGTGTCCTTGCTTGGACTACATGGAAAACTATGCTTAATTAGGGACTTTTGGTTTGATTGCTCACACCACAAACAAAGGAGAAAAGGGACTAACTGTAAGAGTTGGAAAATGGTTCATTTTTGTCTTGGCTTAATAAACCTAGATGGGATCATCCAAAACGACGCCTCTGGTTAAGGAAAACAAACCGTGGTTAAAGGTTATGTCTGCACAAGGTCACTGAGTTAAAACATGTTTTTCTATTTAGAAGCAAAAAAAAAAAATCAGTTGGGGCAGGAGGAAATCACGCTTTTGAGATAAAACAATAAGTCATGTCATGTATTATTGCACAAAGCTACAAATATTATGACTGTCAACCGAACAGCATAGGCAACTAGCTACGGCAATTTTAAGTCTCACTGGCTTCAAAGGGAGCAGTGCTGCACTTTATTCTCCCACAGAAATCAATGTGACTTAAAGACTATGAGAATATTGCTTTTCCTATCTCACTGAGAAGCACTGCCCTGCTTTTTCACTGCTGGGCTCTGCTTCTGAAAAAGTTCAGAGACACAAGTCGTCAAGTCAAGGATCTCTTCCTCGTTGTCATTCCCAAGTGTAAATAAGGACCCAAATAAAAAGTCATTAAATTGCTCAGCAATTTAAGATACGGGGTTGATTCCAGCCAAGTCATCATCATAGCATGATGACTGACATTAACAGACGTACGTTAGCCATGTACACTAATGTCAGTGCGACTACTCCAAGTATGACTTAGTTGGATGACTACAATCTATTATCTGGTAGTACACTGTATGTTCAAATGTTTTAGATCATGCTCTTAGATAGTATAAAAGCTCTATTTAGTTGCAAAGCAATATGTTTTGATTCTTCAGAAGAGACTGGGATTATAAAATGAGTGGGAACTCTTAGGAGTTTGTATACTGCTTGTTCGTTAAAAACCTTCAAGTGGTTTCCAGAGAATAAAATATGCATTTAAATTATCAGAGTTAATGATAAGTTAACCTAATAAATTTCAAAATCTAAATCAAATCAGTAGTTAAAATATACATTAAAATATAAAATTATGTATTAAAATACATATCAACTTTACATATCTGGGTAGACGCCCTTAAAAAAAAAACTTTTAGCAAGTGAAGATAGACCAAACACTAAGCGATACTTACAAAACTTAAATCAGTTATTTGACATTGACTTTAATCAACGTCTCCCCAAATCAACCTGCTACTCTAGAGTTCAAGCTCTGAATGGCATTCTTTACAAAATCCAAGCTTATTATTTCAGATATGGTCCCATTCTATACAAAAGTGTAAGAGGCAATAAAATCTTATTCATGTTTCGTCCCACTGTCCTCAGTGGGGTTGACTCCCCTGTCGGCATGCCTAGGATTTCTTCCCAAGAGATCTTAAAAACTCTCTTTCTAAACCATGGAGTCAATAAACATCATCAAAATAAACAGCAAGTGCGAGAAAACCCTTTTCAATAGTGGCTTTAAAAAGGAGGAAACCAGCAGCATGCTTTGCCATTAATCAAAATCGTGAAAATCTTGTTTGTCTGAATCCATTATGGCCCAATCCAATGGAACTGTGGAATATTTGGTTCAAATCAGTGTTCAGTGATGAATTCTGACCTAGTGCCCCTGAATTAGGTACTACTTTCTGAACCTTGTTTTCCCTCCTATTAAATACAGAAATAACCAACATGAATGATTTCGCAAGAAAGATAGCACTGTCATTGCTGTAGAAACAAAACCTATCTTGCCCATTGAGGAAGTCAACTGAGCACTCTTCCCTATACTGAGTAAGCCCTCTTCCCTATACTGTACCTCCAAAATAATTCACATCAATACAAGGAAAGAGAAATAAAAATCTGGAATGCCAATCTCTTGGGCATGTTAGTAGGTAGGTATATATTATTCCTGGAGTAACAAATCCATTATCTCCACAACCAAGAATATGTAACCACAAGACTACATATTTTTCCAAGAAGAGGCACAAGACATTATTTCACAAATTACTACACAGTAGGTAAAGATAGCCTGATTGATTGCACCAATTTTCACCAAACTGGTTATGAGTTTCTGTATTTAAAACACTTGGGATGGAAATCTCGATGGGAGGAGATCGAAGTATGGAGTGCTTTGTCTGCATGTCTACATTGTTTTTTTATGCATAGAGCAAAGACATTTAACCTACTGAGAGAAGCTATATGCTAAAGTACCGGGCTTGGATCCAGACTTGCTCTTCCGCAAACAGAAGGGTTCCTTCTCTTCACAGAATCATAGAACTGTAGAGTTGGAAGCGACCCTAAGGGTCACCCAATCCAACCGCCTCCAATGCAGTAATATGCAGCCATCCCATATGGGGATTGAAACTGCCACCATGGCATTATCAACACCATGCTCTAACCAACTGAGCTATCCAGAAAAGTCAGAGATCCTGAGCATCATCATCACTGGAGGAAGTTGGTGGGGAGGCAAAATTCACCAGTCCACCGGTGTAGACCAGATGGACCAATGGTCTGACTCAGAATAAGGCTGCTTCCTATGTCCTCTGATCCTCCAGATTAACTCTTTGGGGACCACAGGGGCTGTAGGGAGGACGGCTGCAGAGCGAGTCAGCAAAAATCACCTCTCCCCTTCCTCCAGTGGTACATCCTGTGGGTGGCATCCCATGCTATCATTGCAACTGAAGCCTTCAGACCCGTGTGTGTGTGTGTGTGTGTGTGAATGCACACACTCCTCAGGGTCACTAGACAGAACCAGCCTTCTGAATGGTGGCCCCTCCAATGCCAAACTCAGAGGCAAATGAACAGCATCCATAGCCATGGAACTGAGCAGAAGGCCATTTTGCACTCTCCAGATCCTTCTAAAAGAGGTCCTCTGGAGCGACGAGGGGGATTTGCTGACCAGGGATCAATTGCATTAA